>NC_081191.1:12590003-12903337 GCF_902713425.1 Acipenser ruthenus
GTATACTACAACACTATGGTTCTTCAGTATGTACCATAGAATTCTATAGGTTCTGCAAAAATACCATAGGTACTTACTATAGTAAATACTACAGCATATTCTATGGATGTTTTTATATGGGTAGGCTCGATGTTACAGGTTAAAATACTTTATTAAAAGTACAGTTTTGGATCTCGTCGTACACTTACTTACCAAGTGACTTAGAGAAGGTTCTGCGTTGGCCGATCAGCATTTAGCTACAGCGCCCCTATGGCATTGAATAGTCTAGACCAGAGTGTCTGGGATATGATAGTGTATTAGATTTAAAAAATAAATAAAAATGTATCAACTAAATGTAGAATAATGACTACGATTGCATTTACTTTAATGAGTCAGTTACAAGAACTATTGAAGTATAAGTGTTTCTGATCCCAGATTGAATGTATGATTATTGTTTTCAGAGTGATGTTTTTTAATGTTGTGAAATTACTGCTGACTGTTGCTGCTCATCATGCTACAGCACCCTTGAAATGAGGCCTCAGTCTCAATAGGTTTATTTCTGGTTAAAGAATGAATGAGTAATACAAAATAAATAAACACATTTGCTTGTGGGTGTGAACTTGACAATAGGAAAAGTTTGTAAAAGTTTGCAAACAACTTCGACAAATAGAGAGTTAGGCATCTGGGAATTGGAGTTTTAAATAATGCGTTGCTGTTTGTAGAAATGCGAAAAACATGGTGTCAGATTTGCACATACTTCTTGTATTGCTCTGAGCACACTCAAACTCAGGGGAGACGTTTAAGGAGGACAGAGATGTTTGAAACTCCTGTAAGTGGATTGTTCGTGCACTAGGCTTACAATATGTCCAGACAACTTTTTAATAATCAAGAAAATCACACAGACTCATTTAATTTGAAGTTTTAATGAATCAGAGCAGTAATAGTGCTCCTTCAGTTTATTCAATGCTTAAAAGTGGATTGTGGGGGGTTACAGGCCACTGTAAATCCCAAGTAATAGGCAGTCTGGGCGTTTCCAGTGCCTTTACAGGTTTAACAGCATTAATACTTCAATACGGTAATACAGGTATGGTTATCATATGCTTAGCCCTTAAGCTAGCCATTCAGAACGCTAAAGCGCCCACTGCTAAATCCTAAAATATTCAATATATCACTCTCCAAAGCCAAAATATAATTCCTATACCTTATAAGAATGCATCAATATAAATGAGATACAAATTCAAAATGGTTCTTACCTTCCAATATATGGAAGTGTAGTTGTAGAATATAACGTAAAAACAAGAGCTGTCTTCAAAAGGCAGAGACTTCTGAACACGATGAATCAGCAGTCAGCTTTTCAGAGGTCCTCAGAGCATGGATCCGGTCAGCTTGTAGTACCAAGTCGAGTGATACTTGACTAGGATTTTACCTCAGTTTTTGCTTTGCTTCTTACATCAGAAGAACCAATTAAATAGAATTATGTTTTACAACTCTTATCTTTTAAGTGAATAATATATTTAAAAAGTACCGGTGACTCCTTTTCAAAATTAATTGAATGTGAGCTCATGGTTCACTATCTTCCACCCCTCCTTTCCCTAAAAATTAGGTGAACTGTAGTTCACAGGGTCCTTGCTACCAAATACAATACAAGTATATGTGTATATATGAGATATATATATATATATATATATATATATATATATATATATATATATATATATGGCTATAGATAGTACATGTCGAGAGATGTTTTCCAATATACAACACCCACTCTGTTTAATCATTCCAACCCAGGGTTAAAATGTATTTCCCTCAATAGGTAGGATTTGCTTCATGTATAGATATGTGTCAACAAAACAATATTGGATAAAGACTGTTAAAAGGTTCATGACAAACATCCAAGCCTGCAATTGTTGATCCAATTGTTTTCATTTAAATTCAGGATATAATGAACGTGTTAAATATAATAGTCTCATGTTAACTGTACCATACTTGGACTAAGCCTGACCTCTCTCCGTTTCTAAAAAATCCCCTGTGCAAGCAGGTTTCACACACCCTGTTTACCTGCCAAGACTATTTTTTAATTAATATAAAACTTTACTGTAAGCGCTTTTCCAAATTCACAGCATGAAGTCATTTTTTGGCAGAATTCAAAAGACGGCTTAGACGGTATCTTTTCGGATAAGTAAAAGCTTACATCCTCATTTTTATAACTAAGATCTCATTATTTACTTAATATAATTTGGTACATACGCCTGTTTTTCTTAACACTAGAACCGCCAGATTTTCGAACATTATCTAGAACAGCCACGTGGGTCATTTTGACCCATACATTTTGAAACTACTTCGTTATGAAAATGAAAGACTTACTATTGGATACAACTCAAAAGTTTTATTCATGAACATCATTTCTAACATTTGCATCGCAGGAAAACACTGTATTTAAATGGAAAATTAAACACAAAAGGCATTATTTTCTAAATGAGCGCATATACAGCACAACTACAACCAGTAAAAAAATATAATAAAATATACATTTCAAAAGAAAGGGGTATGTACATATACCCGTTTACAGGTGTAAACGTCATAGAAATTTGTTTTCAAGGCTTGTAAGTACACCCTGACTAGTGAAAATTAGGTACTTGGTGTTATGTATTGGATTTAAGAGTGTTAGTTATTTGCTGCCACCTACTGGTAGTATTAGCTTAGCTCACTGAGCAGGCGCAGTCTTCCGTGTATGTGATGCGGGAACAATAAAGAAACTTTTGTTGAACCAGAGCACCGTGTCCGTATATATATATAGATATATGTATAACTAAATAATAATATTAATGTTATTAGACATAACATAAAGTGGCGACGAGGATTCGTTTTAAGTTACTGGACAGCTGCCGGCAATAATTGATTCGCTACAGTTTGTCTAAATAACTTTCAATACCCAGACGAGTGACGACGGCTACATACAGAAGGAAGAAATGGCGGCAATCATAGGACGACTCGACTGCTTCGATGAAAATACAGAAGACTGGAACACTTACATCGAACGTTTTGAACACTTCCTCACAGCAAACGACATACCAGCAGAAAGGCGAGTAGCGGCTTTATTAAGTGTGATTGGGGGTAAGACATACAGCCTGTTAAGGAGTTTAATAGCGCCCGAAAAGCCTGGTGCTAAAAGCTATAATGAAATAGTACAAACACTGCAGGAACATTTTTCCCCTAAACCTCTGGTAATAGCCGAAAGGTTTCGTTTTCACAGACGTAATCAAGAAGAGGGTGAGTCTGTGGTGCAGTATATAGCAGTGCTAAAAAAATTAACAGAGCACTGTGAGTTTGGCACACATCTTAATGATACATTAAGAGATAGATTGGTATGTGGCTTGAGAAAGGAAGCGATCCAGAAACGTCTTTTATCTGAAGCTGAATTGACGTTCAAAAAAGCAGCAGAGATTGCTGTATCAATGGAGACGGCTGCTAGAGAATCTCAACAACTAAACGCTCCGCCTAATATAAATAAGCTCACGTTGACACGGAGAAGCAAGTCGGTTAATAATTGCTGGCGTTGCGGGAAGGATACCCACAGCGAAATGGAGTGCTGGTTTAAAGAAAAGGATTGTCGTTGTTGTGGCAAGAAGGGTCACATAGAACGCGTTTGTAGAATGAAAAAGCATGAAAAGGGGAACGCGCATAGTAGCAAGCTGAGGAAGAAAAGTGTGCAGTACGTGGAAGTAAATGAGTCAAGTGATGATGCTGATACAGATACCGAATTGGCTTTGAATGTGCTTACTCTTAAAGGTGAAACGGCCAATATTTGGGTCACACCAGAAATTGAGGGAAACCCTTTGAAAATGGAACTGGATACTGGTGCTGCAGTGTCCTTGATATCAAAGAAAATGTATGAAGACAAGTTAAGTAATTTTCCCTTGCAACATACGAACCTAGTGTTGAAAACTTATACTGGAGAAGCAGTTTTGCCCAGTGGAAAAATTAATGTACAGGTGAAACTCAATGGTCAGATGGAGCTACTGCAGCTATATGTTGTTGAGGGTGATTACCCACCTTTGTTTGGTAGGGAATGGATTAAGAAAATGAATCTTAACTGGCAGGAAATAAAATCCTTAACTCAGCCAAGCAATTTGGAAGCAGTTCTGATTAAGCATAGCTCTGTATTCAGAAAGGAACTTGGCACAATGAAGGGAATTGAGGCAAAGATAATTGTGAAACCTGACAGCAAACCAAAGTTTTGCCAAAAACGCACGGTACCATATGCAATCAAACCCAAAGTGGATGCTGAATTGACCCGATTGCTAGAAAATGGAGTAGTGTCACCAGTGCAATTCAGTGATTGGGCAACACCGATTGTACCTGTTATCAAGAAGGATGGCACCGTGAGGCTATGTGGTGACTTCAAGGTTACGGTAAACCCTGCTCTGTGTATTGAACAGTACCCAATCCCACGCATCGAAGATTTGTTTGCTTCTCTAGCGGGAGGTCAGTGCTTCAGTAAGTTGGATTTGTCCAACGCCTACTTGCAAATGACGGTGGAAGAGCAATCTAGAAAGTACCTGACTATTACAACACAGAAAGGTCTGTACTGTTACAACCGCTTACCTTTTGGTATTGCTTCAGCTCCTGCATTGTTCCAGAGGGCCATGGACCAAATATTACAGGGACTGTCTGGTGTTCATTGCTACCTTGATGATATACTGGTCACAGGTAGAAATGAGATTGAACATCTTAACAATCTGGATGCTGTTTTGCAACACCTGGAAGAGTATGGCCTGCGTGTTCAGAAGGACAAGTGTGAGTTTTTTAAACAATCATTGGAGTATCTGGGACACATCATTGATGCTACGGGCTTACACAAGTCACCTGGAAAGGTTAAAGCTATCGTGGATGCGCCTGCACCAGAAAATGTAAGCCAGTTGCGATCATTTCTAGGACTGTTAAACTATTACAGTAGGTTTATACCTAACCTAGCAACCATTCTGAGTCCACTAAATGCGTTATTGTGTCAAGGAAAGCAATGGCAGTGGACTAAGGACTGTGAAAAGTCATTTAAGATGGCTAAGGAACAGTTAGTGTCATCAGAGGTTTTAACTCACTTTGATGGAAACCTTCCAATTACCCTTGCTTGCGATGCTTCACCATATGGAGTGGGGGCGGTTATTTCTCATGTCCTTCCTGGTGGAGAAGAAAGACCAATTGCGTTTGCATCCAGGACTCTCAGTAAGGCTGAGCAGAAGTATGCACAAATCGAGAAGGAGGCTCTTGGAATAGTATTCGGTGTACGGAAATTCCACCAATACTTATATGGCAGGAAGTTCACATTATTCACAGACCACCGACCCCTCACAACCATTTTTGGTCCAAAGAAGGGAATTCCATCATTAGCAGCAGCCAGACTGCAACGTTGGGCTTTACTGTTATCTGCCCATACATACGACATTGAATACAGGAAAGGCTCCGATATTGGGAATGCTGATGGACTGTCAAGATTACCATTGAAGGTGACACATAAAGACAAACCTGACACAGTCGACGTGTTTTATTGCAACCAAATGGAACAGCTACCAGTGAAATGTGCTGAAGTGAGAAAAGAAACTAGAACTGACCCTACACTGTCTCAGATTCTAGAGCAAGTCTTAAAAGGCGGGCTAGAAGCCAACCCTGCTGTAAAGACGCCATTCTATGCAAGGCGCCATGAACTGTCTGTGTACCAAGGGTGCTTAATGTGGGGTATCCGTGTTGTCATACCTGCAAAGTTAAGAAGCAGAGTATTGGATATGCTACATGAAGGACATTCTGGAGTAGTCAGAATGAAGGCCATAGCAAGGAGTTACATCTGGTGGCCTGGAATAGACACACAAATTGAGGAGAAGGCAAAATCTTGTACATCATGTCAACGTGTCCAGAATATGCCAAGTCGTGCACCACTCCACCCATGGGTATGGCCAGGTAGACCATGGCAACGTATTCACATTGATTTTGCAGGTCCTTTTAACGGACAAATGTTTCTCATCGTGGTGGATGCTCACTCGAAGTGGCCTGAAGTTTTCATACTGGAATCCACCACTGCGGCGAAGACTATTCAGGTTCTGAGAGGACTATTCAGTCACTACGGTATTCCAGAGCAGCTTGTAAGTGACAATGGCCCACAGTTCATCTCTAGCGAATTTGAAGCATTCTTGAAAACGAATGGCGTAAAACATATCAGGTCTACCCCATACCATCCAGCAACGAATGGTTTGGCTGAACGCTTTGTTCAAACCATGAAGCATGCACTCAAGTCAGCGAAGGAAAGTGCAACTACTAGTAAAAAACTAGATAATTTTTTACTTGTGTATAGAAATACTCCTCATGCAACAACAGATGAATCTCCAGCAATGTTGTTTTTGAAACGCAAGCTGCGCACACGATTGGATCTGCTAAAACCAGACATGTCTTTACATGTTGAAAAGAATCAGGGGTTGCAAATAGCACAACGACAAAACAGTGCGAAGGACAGACAATTTCAAGTCGGTCAGGCAGTGCTGGCACGGGAATATCGTAAGGGAGATAAATGGATTCCAGGAGTTGTTACTGCCAAAACTGGACCTGTCTCATACACTGTGGATGTTGGACCTGGAATGTCTTGGAGACGTCATGCTGACCAGCTACTGGATTGTGTTGGCACCCATCTGAATGAAGATCCTGCAGCAGAAATATTACCAACCCTGACAGAGCCTATTGAGGTTTACACAGCATGTTCACCAACTGCAAACACAACTTCCAAGGGGGTCATTGAGGCTGAAACCAATGCTAAAGAACCTTTGTTTCCACCTTCAACGAACCAAGATGTACACATGGCAGAACCGTCACCAAATGCTGTCGAGAGACGCTATCCTGTTCGGAGTAGGAAAGCTCCCAACCGTTTGACTTTTTAATTATCGGTACAGCGTAAATAAATAAATAGTAAAACAACAAAGGCTTGCATGTTAAAATAGTTCAGTAGTGTATAGAGAGCAAGCCAGAAGAAGGGGGCAGAATAATCCCCTGGCTAGCTTGAGGCATGAGGCAGTCCACCCTCTACCTCTAGTTATGTAGATGATTCAATTTGTGACAACAACATTTAACAGGAAGGAAATGTTATGTATTGGATTTAAGAGTGTTAGTTATTTGCTGCCACCTACTGGTAGTATTAGCTTAGCTCACTGAGCAGGCGCAGTCTTCCGTGTATGTGATGCGGGAACAATAAAGAAACTTTTGTTGAACCAGAGCACCGTGTCCGTATATATATATAGATATATGTATAACTAAATAATAATATTAATGTTATTAGACATAACACTTGGGTGTTCAACCTAAATACATTGAGCACAACTGCAACACACAAGAAAACGCGGACTGGGAAATGCCAGCAACAATTGCGACTGTTTAAAACATGCTTTCAAAAGTTGTTAACAAATTGATGCAATTGTAAGTGTCGCAATTGCCCGCAGCTTTACATCTCATTACAATATTTTTGTGAATTTCTGCAGACGCGCCCAGAATTACATCTTCATTTAAGGCTAAAGCGCAAATAAGAACTGCGGCTGCAAAGCATTCGTTAAAATGATGCTAACAGCGTTGCGTTAGTTTAGTACATTTCACGCTACACTTCCGACTGGTTTGCATGTGGTTTGCAAAGATTGCGACAGATGCAACACTTTAGTACATCTACTCTTATACTAGATTGAAATACATGTGTTTAGCTACATGTATTTCTAAATAAGAAACTTGACTATGAATATACTCTGAAGCAAAGTAGATACTCGGTTCCTTTCTTTACCGTTTTTACTTGTTACAATAAAACTCAGATAGATGCAATACGTTTTAGTTTCAAATATAATCATGTCAAAAGGGCTGCTTTTTTCTATACTATACTAAAAGGCTCTGTGTTTAGTTGTTTAAAAGCTATGACTTCATCTTCAAGTTAATTAAATGAGATGCCTGCTTCGACCAAGGTTACAGCCTATTTTTAAGTCTGACCAGCTTCCAAGAGTGTATGCACTCTAATAACAAAGGCGCACAAACAAGCTTTTTTTTCTAACATTAACATTTGTTCAGTTTTCTTAATTCAAATTCTCTTATCCTGCTCATAATCTGCTACAATAGTATTTCTACTGGCTGAATATTGTTTAAAACACAGTTCAGTTATTACAATGTTTTGACATTGTCAGCTGGTAGTGATCTCTCTATTTTTAACTGTAATATGTTCTTTCAACAATAATAATGTTATTTGTGTAACAGTTTAATGTTAGATTATTTTATAACATGTATTTCTGATTTAGATACTTCAATATAGCAGTCTCTTATAAATTGTAATTTTATTTCACTCCATTGATATACACAGAAGGCAAGAGGTTAATTTTAATTAGGCACCTGGTTGGCAGCAAATGCAACCTTGAATATTAAAACTTAGGACTGCTATTCTTTGACACAGACTAATATCCTCATGCATTCACTTAAGGTTATTATATTAGGTTTCTTATTTTTAAAATCTCACCGTTTTCTTATTTATTTAAATACTTTTTTTTTCTTACTATAGTAGAACCACAAACCTATTTTAGTTCAATTGTTTCTGGCATATTAACTGTGCTTCATAGTTTGCCATTCTGTTCTCATCGGATCAGAATGTTTTGAGGCTCTGAGTCTAATTAAAAAATATGTTTTTGCCTGATAAGGGAGGTTTGGAACTTTCAGCAGGTTGACCTGACCTTACACATTCACTAATAATATTGTTCTACTGGTATACTAGAATATAGAATCCTACAATATTCTCATAGACTAATACAGAGTACATAATATATTTTTTTCTGAATAGTGTGTTTTAACAATGTGTTTAATATTTCTGCTGACTTTATATTCTTTAAAATACATTACAGCCATTACAATATTTGTTGCAGTTTCACAAATGTTAAATTTGTATCCCAAAGATCAGCCTGCTTCCAGTAGCTGTGAGAGTCTTGGGTCAGTTTCTGCTCTCAGTGAGTCTGTCAAAGCCACCACAGGTCTTTGACAGTCTTTAAAAGCACTGATACCTGCAAAAAACTTAAATCTTGTTAGCAAGGCTCCCATCTCTACATTGTCATTCCCATCATCAGTGGGAAGACTTCAAATAAATTAAGCTGGTTCTATCAAAGAGCCATCCATCTCTGCCGCATACATCTTTCACTCAAAAAAGGTGCTTGCACCTTGTACAAGGGAAGATGGGTTTTAGGATAACTCCTGACAATGGGTAGTATTGTATAGGGATGATTATTAACGACAGAGCACTAATGTAGCTTAATCCCCACCTGACCTGCAAAGAATGAATTCCATGCAGGCCAGACCTAAAGTTGAGTCCCCAGTGGTAACAGGCAGTGCATTAATCATCTCCTTCAACATGCCCCCTGAAGGCATGACGTCACGGCCAGGGAAAATAAAACATTTAGCACACAGATTCGTCATGATCAAAAACAATAAGGGGGTTCACACCACACTCCCTTATGACTGCAATTGATTCTAGTCATGGGTTTTCATAAATCTACATGTCTAGACACATGTAGGTTTATGTTACTCACTGCGTCAGGATGGCTCTATTTACTGACGTTATTGATGTGATTTAACCTGGTGGATTCAGATGCTTGTAACCTCTCGCTGCTTTGCCTAGTTAGTGTCTGCGCTAAATCCCGCCAGAACTCAACAGCTACGAAATTACCGTATTACACATAATTGTAGATTCATATTGAATATAAACTAAATGAAAACACACGGTGCACTGAGGAATAAGCGAGTATGTTTGTGCTTATCACTTTATAAAAAGAATGTTCTTGATTACCCTAGTACATTTTTTATTTTATTTTGTTTTCACTGCAGGTGCCATACACTAAGTTATATAGAAATCGGTTGTTTACGTTATTTTGACAAAAGGTATTTGGAGTGTGTTGCACTACAGGAAGTGGCTGAAACTGGGACTTTTTAAAGATTTTGAGAAAAATGTCAGGATACCGGGACCTTTGATAGAGAACTGGGACGTCTGGTCATCCTAATTATGTGCTCATCATTATGGTTGGCACCCTGTTTCTTGTTTTAATTCTTTGAATCTACCACTTGCTTTTCATTTCCCAAAAATGTTTCAAATCTTACCAGCAGCCCTTTCCATTGCGTGCTTCAACATCATTAGAGATTCCATGGAAACCTGAAATGAACCAATGTATATTCATTTACAGGGCTACTAGGCATAAGCTCCTTCCATAAATTTACATATCTTTCTTCATGAATTAAGATACATTTGGCCTATTTTTCAAAGTTGTTATTGGTCTGCAACTTGAACGTGTGTACATATGCTGAGTTTACACTTGATGTGACACACTGTGTGAAAAGAACAGGAGGCCTTTTTACTGAGACACGTTTGTTCAACCCCTTCCAGTGAGCAGACAGTCGCTCTCTTTCCTCTATACATCAGTGGAAGAAGTCTGTTTCAGTCCACAGAACCAACCACATGATATGAATGAGGATATTTTGCTGGAAGTTTTTTTAGGAAATGGCTATTTATCTAGCTGCGGCGTTAATGAAATGTGCTCATTCTTATTCTTAAGTCTAACTCTTCTTTTGCAGTAATAGAAATATAAGCACTAATATCAGAAAATGATTTTATCTATGATATTAGTAATCAAGTAGACATATTAACATATTGAGTGTACAGCTATGGCTAAAGATTTTGCATCACCCCATAGAATTAACTTATTTTTGCTTCATAAAATTGAAAAATATAATTTTGTAGTTTCTTTGATTACATGATTCAAACTTTAATTAAAAAAAAAATGTTTTGTCAATAAAAATATGTAGCCCTAAAGACAAGACATGAAAAAGAAGACCACGGAATCAAGCATCCAGGAAACGGCACTGCTCGCAAAGCAACACTGATAACAGGACCAGTTTGTCGTTCCTTGCGATGTAAAGCAGTTCTGAGGTATCTTACTGTACCTTGTGTAATTTTTTTTAAAAAACTGTGTGGAGTCACCGGTGACCGTATATCCATTGTATATACAGCCAATCAGATTAGCATTCACTTAATTGGCAAGTGGGTGGAACTATTTTTAAGGAATTATATTTTACAGTGTACGGTTTCCCTGGCTGAGACAGGGATATCCAGCCAATGGGATCACTGCTATCCCGACCCCTCCTCCCCCACAAAATCTCACAGGCCCCTGGCAAAAGTAAATAAATACATAAATAATTAAAAAATATATATAATTGCATGACTCATCCTGATGTGGCAACAGCCCCAGTTGGCCACAGTGTAGCTACGCTAGTGATCATGAGCTACATTGGTAAATATTGAATTGCCCTTTTTATCAATCAGCATTTATTTCTACATAGTTTAGTCATTCAGAGACATAACATACCTAAATGTTTATTATTAAACGAATGTGAGTTTAAATTATTAGTAAGTATACACGTTTCGATATGAAAGCTGAACAGGAACAACTAAGTTACACGTTTTTAATGAAAAAAACAATTGTAGCCAACGTTTTCACTAAAGTAAAATCAGGCTTGTGTGATTGTAAAATGCCACTTTTTGATATATTTGCTACTGCTTAATCTAAGTTAATAAATAAAAGATTTTGGTGGGAATTGAACTTGTTCATGGCCCCACGGCAACATTAGCATATCTTTTATTCTAAAACCCAACATTATTTAATTTTTAATAACGGGTTGATACTCTCTCTTGCTTCAGATATTATTGCGAGTAATAAATATAAAATATATGCCTATATTTAAGTATTAATATTTCGTCTCTCCTGACCGCTTGCCAAGTTCACATTCACTTAACGACGTTTTTTCTTACTGTTAGCTAACGTTAGCCATGGTGCAGACTTTGGGTCAAACCAACGTGTTTGTGTGTGTGTGTAGGGATAATTTATTGTGATTGTTTATAAATGTGGCCAACCCTCTGAATACTTTTCAGAATAAAGCAAACCAATGCAAAACACAACAAGGTATAATACATAAATAATGAACGACAAAAGTGTGTGTGTGGGGGGGGGGCAAAATATATAGTTTGACCCCCCATATTCAAGCTGGGGGGGCACATGCCCCTTCTGCCCCATGGGTTAGGCACCTATGCTATTGGGACTTATCCAGCTTCAGTTTAAAAACACTTCACTTCATTGTTATGAAATACCATTTTACATTCCCATAGCAACCATGCGTTAATCCAAGTAGTAGGGCAGTTTAATACTATAGGCCTTCCACACAGAAATCCAGCACTATACTAGACCAACTTTATGGCCTTAAACAGATAAAAAAAAGAAATGTAGCTGAACTGCTAATTTGTTTATTAATCTGATCTTGCTAACTCTTTTTTGCTTTTGTATCTGAACCAATGACGGAGTCTTGATTCTGAGATGTCAATAAAAGCAGCAGGAAACACTATTCCAACATGTGTCTCAATAAAAGAATATGACCAAAATGCTACAGATGGAGAGCACATGTTTCACCCATTACTCATAGCTGTGTGTCTTTCCAGGAAAAGTGCAAAGTGTGTGGCACGGTGTATATCCAAATGTACTGCATCCTGTGCTTTAATGGATCCCCAGCCTTTCTGTGTTGTATACATTGTTTAAAGGTTTATTTTAACAAGTAGAAGAGGCAGGAGCACAGCAAAACAGGTGGCTGCTTTTCAAGACTGATTAGCTCAGAAAAGCATTAAGTCTGTTAACAATTCTCTCTCCCTCATTGCTGAGACATAAACTACCAAAGGACAAGACTGATCTACTGCCAATGATGAATTCATATAAGTGTGATATCTTCAAGGGTTTTGGTGCACCAGGATTAAGATTGTTTGGCACACAGTGGATATGCTTCTTGAACCACAAGAAACCATGCTGTTTTTTGTTTTTCTTACACATTAGCTTTCTGTATTAGGTGTTTTCAGCATATGTACGAAATCCTTTAACAGCGCACACACAAAGTAGACTAATACCTGTGTAATTGTGTAACTGATGACTGTTTGTGTGTAGAATTGCCATGATAAATGCATTTGTTTATTTCAATGAATGATGTTCAAGAACAATTATGTTAAACCACTACTCCACAGCAGTGTGGAGTAGTGGTTAGGGCTCTGGATGATTGTGGGTTCAATCCCAGGTGGGGGACACTGCTGCTGAACAAGGTACTTTACCTAGATTGCTCCAGTAAAAACCCAACTGTATAAATGGGTAATTGTATGTAAAAAATGTGATATCTTGTAACAATTGTAAGTCGTCCTGGATAAGGGCATCTGCTAAGAAATAAATAATAATAATAATAATAATAATAATAATAATAATAATAATAAATAACACAACGTCCTTGTTAAAATAGGTTCAATTAAATATACTGCAGCCGGTTTTGATAATATGTAGTTATTACAGCACAATCAAGTCCATCCTAAAGCACCACATTTCACTGCATACAGTGATATTAAAAGTGCGATGTACTGGCAAAGCTATTACGATTCACCATGCCATCTGAACATGGGCACAGAACCTCTTACTGTGGTAAATAAGTTCAAACAAGCACAAAAACACATTGTCAAATTTCACATTTACATTTCCCTTCAAATGGCTTTACAACACCTTTTCTAAAGAGGAAGGGTTAAACCGTATTTGTATGTACAGTATGTTCTGTATTCACTTAATGTCATTCACACTCACATGAACAGAAAGTATGTTAGGCATTAACATCCCATGGTCCTTTTCATGTAAAAGGAAGGGAAGCAATAAAGCACACTGCTCCTGAAAATGATGGGCCCATTTCATCTACAGAAGAACTAGCACTAGATGAACAGATATTGTTGCTAATTGATGTGTTTCCCATGTGGTGAGATTTTCATAATTAATTCCACTTGGCATTTAACAAAGTCTTTGGAGTAAGAAAGTAAACAAACTGTGTGCTGGAGAAAAAAAAAGAATCCTCCCAAAATGAAATAACTATTCCTACTTCAAATAAACTTTCCACATGGCAGATTCTATTGCACACAAACTGGGTGGAGTAAACCATGACTGAAACTCATCTGGAAATGTTTCCGATTGAAATCATAATCAAAACAGAAATGTTTCAACAGCAGTCCTGTAATGGAGTCACTGTTTTATACAGAAAGCTGGCTGGAGTATGTTTATGTAGCGGAGACCACACTGAACTTAGAACTGTAAAATATTTTCAATGGGACCCTAATTCTGTGAAGTTCACATAGACATGAATTACTTCATTGTTAAGTGGCAAAAGGTCCAGGTTGTCAGACATGTAAGTTATCTAAGAGGGGAAACATGTCAATGAACTATGTCAGTTTACTATGCCTTCCATATCATTCACATACATTTTTGTATAGTAAACAGATACTGTATTCCTGCACTATATTATTGGTTGAAATGGGTATTTTAGCTACAGATGGAACAATTCAATTATTTTGTTGTGAAATGTTAGTAAGGTAGTCAGGTAGTGCTGAATGATTACTGCACAGCTTAGTTTAACACCTTTTTTTTTTTCGGTCCTCTTTGAACCGTACTGCAGCACTACAGTATACATTATAATTAGCATTGATCTGGGCCAAGTGAAAGAAAGAAGACAATTGCCTCTGGAGCAGTGAAAGAAGGCTCTCAGTTTGCCAAATCTGATGGAATGTGTGGAAAGAAGTGTGGCTGAGCAGTAGAAGCCAAACTGTGGGAGGCCTGTGAGGATCAACAAATACTAGAGCCAGATATATTTATTTGAAAATGAGGAACAAAATGAAGGTACTCTGGAGGCAATAACATGAATGTACTGAGAATAAAAAATACAAATGTAGGCTTGTGTTTTACTGTGTGTCACTGGGCGGTGTGCGTCAGTGGGAATGTAGCATTCTCAGCTGTGTTAAATGTTATCCTAAGGAGCGGAAAAAAACTTGAAGGACTGCTAACAAACACTGTAAATCCTTTTTTTTTAATCTGCTATTAGTTTTAGCAAAAATTAATGGTTCTCTTATCGTGCTAAACATCTTTAAGTTATTTGCTTAAATTAAGGATGTTCCACACTATAGGTTGTTGTTTCCTGGTACCGTGCCACTTCCTGTGCGGCTTTTGGATTTAAGAGGCATGTGCACTGCTGTGGGTTTGCTTTGCAACAAGCCTACAAACTGCTAGGTTTTGAGACCTGTTTGCCACTGACCTAGTGAAAAGCTTCCATAGGCTGGGTTTCGGCAAGGTGCTCTGGAAAGTAGGAAAATACACTGGATGTATTTTCATCTTTCACCGATATTTCTTATTACATGTGCAGAACCCATGTTCTACAATTTTTATAATGAGGGAAAAAGTGTGGTATACCGGTAGCACTACAGCACCAGTCACAAGTGCACCTGACAGCATGTATTGCCGGTACATTGTATACTGTTGCCTCCCTCTAGACGTTGACTGCAGTACCTCCTGTGTTGATGATGACAGTCCCAGAATAGTGTTGCTTTTTGCCTCCAAACTGACATTGCTCTGTTATGATTCCAATTGTTGATGAATAATGCATTTGTGTATCTGTTCATCTATAACTTCAATACATAATAAAGCATTTCTTTGGGGAGTTATCACTCATCACTCATTCACTATTACCTCAGTCTCTATATAGATCAATTGGGACAACCGCCCTGATGCAACAGCATGAAACTAGAAATTGGCATTTTTTGCTAAAGCTTTTAGTTCCTTCAACCACATGCAGGTTTTTCCTAGATAAAAAGAGCAACACTGCTGAGTCCAGTGCTACCATGTGCAGGCTCTGTCAATCAGTATGAAGACTTGTACAGTGCATCCACACACACACACAAACCTATTATAGCAATATTCTATTAAATTCATATAAATGGAACAATAATTTAATCATTTACCTTGGAAAATGAGTTTGTTTCAACCTCCTTGGATGTACCTAGAAGTGACAAAGATAAGGGGTTTATTTTAATTTGTTATTCCAGGAGACAGATAAACTACATGAAAGCAGATTTTTAAAAGTCAGCAAAAAAATTAAACTCCTTATCAAGGTATCTCATTTAGTAAAATGCCAAGCAAAGACAAGGGAAAGGAACAAATAAACACACATTCCAACTTCTAGTTTCTCTCTTTGTGCATTCAGTGCAGGCTGGAATTGGTTCAGCATCAGATAATACAAACCATCTCTGGCAAACATAACAAACTACAGAAAAAACCCACAGCTGCAGAGCCTGGGGTTTATGATATGAAAACAGACATTTAGGATTCAATTCTATCTCTGTTCTCACATTCCATTAGTCACCTTACAGTCTGTGTGATGGGTGAAATTGATAGGCAGCCACTGTTAACTGCTCCAGGCATTCTACGAAGATAGCAACAGGAAATATTTGCTTGCTGAGTTAAAGTCACAATTTGTTGCCACCCAAGACAAGCTACATTAATCCTTTATAGCACAAAAATACCCAGCATTTTGCTGCATGCATGTGTGAGGTGCGGCCTGGGAAAATACAGTCGCTTAGAACAGGAGCGTTTGTGTTGACGTGACTCACGGAGTAAGCGATGGACGGTATAAACTCCCACACAATAACCTGACATTCAAAATGTCCCCCAATCACCAGTAGGCTACAGTAATCAAGAAAAACAAGCATATATGTGTTTAAATTTTTTTTATTAAGACACTCATTACACTAATAAATGTTTTAAAACCTATGAATCGGTCCCGCCCACCGAGGGGATAAAACTATCATCCGAAGGAAGCCATTTCTCTTTTTCCTTCTCAAGATGGTAAGGTAAGACCTCTATGTCTAGCTGAGCGTGTTGTTAGTAAAGAGCTTCTCGAGTCGAATCGAGTCGATTGTATTTCCCTTGCATTTGTGCTGAAAGCTGGCTCGCTGCTTTCCCAGAATAAACGACTTTGAAAAGACCGAGCCTTTTGCTTTTCTGTCTTTCAGCGGCCTCCTCACCTGCGTGGTAGGCCGCTCTTTGTTATCTGTCTGTCGTGTGTGAGCGACTGCCTGTGCAGTCACCCGCGAGTGGTTGTCTATTTCTTCCTGAGAGTACACAGCTCCTCCACGGGGCTAGGCCTTGCCTTATCCCCGCTGTTGAGTGACTCTTCCAATTGTGCTCTCCTCCACGGGGCTAAGCCTTGCCGCATCCCCGCTGTCGAGTAGATCTCGCCGGCTGCGTAGGCCCGCCCACCTCATTGAATCGGGTCTTGTAAACAAACAGTGTGCTCTTCCCTATACAATCTTTCTACCGTGTTTTTGCTGTCTGCTCAACTCGCCCACCGCGGCTTCAGCCCTTGTGTTCCCCCGATGCACGTTACAATTGCGTTGCGCCCCCCCCCCGGTGCTTCGGTACTGCGGCGCATAGCCCTTGGTACTTAAGTATCTCAGTGCACAAGTGCTCAGTGCATATGGCACACGGTGCCCAGTGCCACAGCGTCAGTGCACAGTCACAGCGTACTCGGTGCACGCGGTGCTTGGTATGCACAGTGCTTGGCACCCACTGCTATAGCGCTAGTGCACGAACGCACGGTGCTGCATGTTACGCGGTGCGCACGGCACTCAGTACGCACAGTGCATGCGGTGCACACGGTGCTTGGCCACTATCACAGAACTAGCGCAAGAGCTCCTCCTTCCTTCAAAAGCAGCCCCTACCTCCCCTGACCATTGCTTTTGACCAGCGGTTGAGGAATTGCTGCAGCGCTCTCACCGAGAACGCAAGGCTTCTCGGCAGGTAGCCTCATTGCTCCCCTCCTGTACTCTGGTACGGGAGAGAATGAGACACTGGTGTCCACCATACTCGCCAGGCTGTCTGGCCGGGCGAATGGTTTATCACACTGGACCGAAAGAACACGGATTCCACGTTCCTATTCGTCCAGTGTACAGGAAGTATCTCCACTTTGCCTTTGAGTTTTCCGTGCTGTGATTCGACCTCTCCTTAGCCCCTTGCACATTTTCAAAGTGCATGGATGCCATCCTAGCTCCCTTGTGGCTGCAAGTGATCAGGCTGATGAACTACCTGGATGACTAGTTGATCTGCCCCAGTCGCAGGAAGGAGCAGTGGCCCACAACGATTTGTGATGATCTGTTGAGGCTTGATCAAGCCTCTCACCTGAGCGAAGGTGTAAGGATAGGAGTGATACACAACCATCAATTGGTGATGACAGATGCACCTAACTCTGGTTGGGGGGCGGTCTGGGCAGGCAGAGGAGTTCACGGACCCTAGTCGGATCGCTGGACATCCCTGCACATAAATGTGTGGGAGCTGAGAGCAGCCCACAAGTGGCACAAAGCGTTTTATACCGCTGCTCCCGGCCTGAATATACCGCTGCTCCCGGCCTTTCTCGAAAAGGTCCGGTTAAAGGAAGCGTCAGTTCTCCTAGTGGCCCCCAAGTGGCCCAGGAGAATCTGGTTTTCGACCCTGTGCCAGCAGTTGGACGACCAGCCCTGGGAGTTTCCACTGCGCATGAATCTACTCATTCAGGTGAAAGGCTCTCTTTGGCACCCGGAACCTCACAGGTTCCGGCTATGGGTCTGGCCCCTGAAAGGGACCGCTTGCTAGCCCTAGGGCTATCAGATGCGGTTGTTGGTACATTGCAGAGCGCTAGGGCAGACTCCACTAGGTCCTTGTACACCTATAAGTGGAGGTCTTTCCAGGCTTGGTGTCTGGCTAGAAGCCATGACTCCATATCTTGCCCTTTGCCAGTCATCTTACAGTTTCTGCAAGAACTGCTTGATGCTGGTAGGTCACCTTCCACTTTGAAGGTGTATTTAGCGGCTATCTCTACTTGCCATGCCCCCGTAGGTTCAGTGTCTCCGGGTGCGCATTCTTGGCTACCCGATTTCTTAAAGGTGCTCGGCGATTATGCCCTCCCAGGAGGACTGTTCTCCCCGAATGGAGCCTTAATATTGTACTGGAGGGTCTCATGAAGGCCCTGTTTGAGCCCATACACTCCATAGAGCTGAAGTACCTGTCTATGAAGACAGCCTTCCTCTTGGCTATCACCTCCGCTAAGTGGGTCAGTGAGCATGCGTATTTGGGAGGATGGCAGCAGGGTGTCTCTGCGCACCAACCCTGCTTTCCTCCCCAAGGTGATCACAGCCTTCCATGTTAATCAGTCTGTGGAACTGGAGTCCTTCCATCCACCTCTGTTTGCTTCAACAGAGGATGAGAGATTGAATTTCCTCTGCCCAGTGCGAGCATTGCGATGCTAGGTGCATAGGACAAGATCTCTGCGTCAATCTGACCAGCTCGTCTGTCACAGGACATGGACCCTAGGACAGCCCCTCTCTAAGCAGCGTCTGTCACATTGGATTGTGGATACAGTCTCGACTGCGTATAATGGTGCTGGCTTGCCCCCACCTGGTAGCTGCACACTCCACTAGAGGGTTGGCTACATCTTGGGCCCTCTTCAGAGGTGCCTCGATGTCTGATATTTGTACTGCGGCTAGCTGGGCTACGCCGCATACTTTCTCAAGCTTCTACCGTCTTAATGTGGTAGACCCTGCCTTGCCTTCTGTAGGCACAAGGGTCCTTGAGGGTGCAAGTTCACACCGCTAACCTCTGGGTTAGACAGTGCTTGTGCGTCCCTCATATGTTGCCGTTCCTTCTCCCTCGCGATGGCTCTGGTATACATTATCCCATTCGTAATGTCATTGGTGGTCGTCTTCGAATTGAAAGGGAATGTTAGGTTACTTCCGTAACCCTGGTTCCCTGAAAGAGAAGATGACCACCAACCGCAAGGTTCGCATCAGTCACCCTCACAGGTTCGATGGAAAAAGAGAAATGGCTTCCTTTGGATGATAGTTTTATCCCCTCGGTGGCCGGGACCGAGTGCATCATCAGCTCTGGTATAGAGAGCTCAGCAAGACCTACCCAATGGGCAGGCATATCCCATACGTAATGTCATTGGTGGTCGTCTTCTCTTTCAGGGAACCAGGTTTACGGAAGTAACCTAACGTTCTGTATTCTGTTACATTTTTGTGATGCCTTTCACTTGAGACATTGGGTTATGCGGGTCTACAGTACCTTGCACTGAGCATAAATCTGTAGGACCCCAACGGATGCACATTTTAACACAACCCTCCAGGCAAAAATATATAGTGGTTTTGTAAAATCAATTCATAACACAGAAAGTAAAAAAGATGTGGTCTTGGACTTAGATCAAGGTAGCGTAACTGCATAGTATAGAACATGTCAAAATGCTCTTTTAAACTTAGATCAAAATCTCTGCTCAAATCATTAGTCCACAGTAATAAAATAATGTTCAAAAGACAATTCCGGTTTCCTCTTAATCAGTTTTTTAGGAGCCTGGTAGTTCTGGGAAAGCACTGCACTGATGTCTGGATCTAGATTTGCAACAGTTATTCCCAAAGCCCCTTGAAGACCTTCATCTGTTAAGCAGCCTCTGAGCTGAGGGAGAAAGAGCACACTCACAGGTGGTCAATGTTTTAACAATTTAGTTTCAGAGAGAGTTGGATTAGTTTTATTTTTTAACACATGAGCATGCTGGGTATTTACCTATATGTACCTAATACCATGGGAATGCAGTGGGATTGTTTACAATGACTTTCTTCTGAATATTTTAAACACCCATTTTAAACACCGATTGGGCAGCAGTGTAAAGTAGTGGTTAGGGCTCTGGACTCTTGACTGGAGGGTCATGGGTTCAATCCCAGGTGGGGACACTGCTGCTGTACCCTTGAGCAAGGTACTTTACCTAGATTGCTCCAGTAAAAACCCAACTGTATAAAATGGGTAATTGTATGTAAAAATTAATGTGATATCTTGTAACAATTGTACGTTGCCCTGGATAAGGGTGCCTGCTAGGAAATAAATAATAATTTAAAATTATAAATGTATGCTGCTGTGCAAACTGACTTCAAAAAGCTCGGTCTAAGCATTTCAGGTCGTAATTTCACTAGCACATTGTATTAACATGATTAAAAAAAAAGTAATGGAGTTTGGTTTCACTGGAGCCGGATCATGAAGTTTGATTATATAAAGCGAATCAGGCTCGGATTCCACTCACCCGTCATTGTCATCCAACAGTAGTGCTCAAAATGTTCTGTCCATTGTTGTGAGAATGTGACGTAGCACACACATTCCTCACGCTATAGGGAGTGTGTCAGAAAGCCGTACCTTGTGCACACGAGACTTCAGCAATGAAGATCCTGTTTGTGATGTAACCTCACACAACTTTCTACTGTAACTAAAGGCCATACCAAGCAATTCTTTATTAACAACTGAGATCTGCTGGAAGTAGCTCATAAAATGATAGATGAGTTTATAAGCAAAGTTATAAAAAATACTGAAGCTACTAGAAATGTTATAAAAATGCAGCCCTTTGCAATAAATACATAAATATATAAAAAGAGAAATAAGAAAGCCCTTTGCAAAGCACAGAAGTTTTATCCTTACACTTTTGTTATCTTCGTGTTTGGTCATTGGATAGCTTGCTGTAAGTCTAGACTTTTCAGTCCCTTAGCAATAAGATGCAATTCATTGTAACAAGGACAAAAAAAAATCATGTTTGTACCCCAAAATGTCTTAAATTAGCATATCTCAGAATTGGTGCCAGTGGTCTCCTGTATTATTGCTGCGGGCTACCAACTGCACCAGGCTTGAGCAACCACCTAGAGTAGAGAAAATCTCTTAAGCCTAATTCATTGAGCAAGATTTGTTATTCGAAGAACAAAAACATTTTAAAAAATCCACTGATTTGTTCTGAAGGGTTAAAATGAACATAATGGTGGTTCTGTATAAAAGAGGCTAGGGGAGGAAAAAGATGTTATTTTATGCCATCTTAATATAGGGTGATCAGCTGCTGAGAAACAGGAGGGTGGAAGATAGTCAAAGCACTGCAGCCAATTAGTCACGTGAGGGTATCACCCTAATTAAGATGCATATATAAACTGGACCAGGATGCAATTCTTTGGGCTATTTGGGAGATTCAAGATGACATCCTCCACACCTGTTCCTGAAAGAATGGACCTATACTGTAACTGTTAAACTAGCTGACTACATATATCGGGTCTAAAAAAATATGTTGCAATATCTGTTAACGCTTAATTTGATTATTAACATTTATCATTGTTCAAGACTTGTCATTGGTGATGAATAATTCACATTATATAACTAGGCCTATTACTTAATACTGTACAAAGCTTAGTGTATTTGATCTAAATATAATTATAATGAATACCACAACCCTACAGTTCAACAAGACAATTACAAGGCTTAACATCAGCTTGCTGCATGACTTACATAACAAAGTTCTAGAAAGTCCCAGGTGGATTAGCATCTAGTGAGAAATGTGTTGAACTTGTATGGACTACCTGTATACTGGATCCCCAATAACAACAACAACAACAACATATAAACATATATAACCATATTCTACTGGTGAGAGCCTTGCACTATCCCTGCGGAATTCTGATTTAAGTATTTTATTATTATTATTATTATTATTATTATTATTAGTTGTCATAGTTAAAAAAATTACTTTACTAAACATTTTGACTGGATAAGTTTTATATCATCAACATAAAGTGCTGGTATTTTAGCTCCATTTGTAGACTACCTTAAGGATCCAAATTGCTGAAGCTGCGGTTCTGCAGGAAAACGTGTATATATTATATATGTACGTGTATAATAGGTTTATAATAAATATATATATATATATATATATGTACGTGTATAATAGGTTTATAATAAATATATATATATATATATATGTACGTGTATAATAGGTTTATAATAAATATATATATATATTATATATGTACGTGTATAATAGGTTTATAATAAATATATATATATATATATGTACGTGTATAATAGGTTTATAATAAATATATATATATATATATGTACGTGTATAATAGGTTTATAATAAATATATATATATGCAGTCCAAAAAAAAAAGCAAATAATACAAGGATAATAAACAGCGCTTTCTTATGGAATTGTTTTATTATTTTACATTTTTTGTGTATTTGTGTAACGCTATGTGTGGATTTTGTTTTGTTTCCAATGCTGCCAAATGAGGCAGGCTGTACTTGCGGTGCTTCAACACAAACTAAAATCTTAATGTAAACCCAGTTGAAGAAAGCTGTACAATATCAAACATTTAAATATACCGTCCTGTATATTTTAATATTAATTAGGCTTTGCATTTGGAAGGAGAATCTCTTTACCTAAAAGAAAACTACATGGAAATCCAATTACCCAAATTATATAATACCGTTTTTATTTTTCCATGGAAACCCGTCTACTGGTCCAAAATCCATTGATCAATAGGAAGGTAGTTTAAAAAAAAAAAAAAAAAAAACTTGTAAAGCTCTGTTCTTCCATGTGGAGAATTTAACTACTTGTACACAACACATCTGTGCTTCACATCCTCCCCATTAACCATGGAGATATGTTATATGTGAAGTTTAGCCAATTAAAAGAAAAACAAAGTACAACAAAGGGCATAAGATAGTCTTACAACAGAAGTTTTATTATTATTATTATTATTATTTTATTGAAAGTTAAGAAATAAATTAAATAAGACACATGCAGTAAAACCCTTAAGGTTTGTATTACCAGTAATGTGAGAGTTACTATTAGTATCTTTGCATTCAAATATTGTTCAAGCAGAATAAAGAATAAAGAATTGGAATGCCTGTATGAGGTGAAGTTTAAATTTCTTAGGGGGCATGAGGCTGTACAATGGTATAGGAATTAAAAAAGACACATACATCTCAAGCTTTCCAACTGCAGTTTTTTCACTTGCAAATCGCATTATTGGGTATCCTTTTGTTGAATTAATATCTATAGCATATTGTAATTTACGTAGTAAAAATTTTAATTGAACCAGTAATTACGATCCGTAATTTATGAAAGCAAATCGTCAGCAGTCAGCCACAGTGAATATGGTTAACAGCTGTCAGACAAATGCTTTCATAGTCACTGATCTGTATAATTATATCTTGCATTTTGCATTCCACCAACCCCTGACAGACATAACACACTGGTTTGTTCGGTAATAAATGTAAGCATGTGAAAATGGATTGTCCTTTTGACCCAACCTAACACTCAGATGCTGCTGTGCTGAAAATAGTACCAAGACGAAACAGGGCAATCAAAAGAGGAGTATTTTGTTTCTCAAAAGAAAGATTTATTTAAAACAGTTAACAGTTAACATTTCCCCTGTGTACAATATGAATTCTAATGTCATTTTTCAGCAGACATAGAGAAATAACTGTAATAACTACAGCTATGGTACTCAGCGCCAAGGTAGCGGTCTTTGCTGACCTAATTTCCTGCAGTGGTTTGAATATGATTGGATTTGTAGTTTTGAAGTTATTTAAACTTTATATGTCAAGTTTTGTCATGTGTAAATTCAAGTGTGTGAGAGGTGGTGGTTTTCCACCTGGTCCGCTCAGAAAGATGGGCGCACTTACACAAGGCGCTATGTGAGACTGCTGCCTGCGCCGCTACTATGGAAGGCCATCTGAATAAAAAATGTGTTATTTAGGGGGTCCCCAAGTGGATCATCCAGTTAAAGCGCTGTTGCTGGGAGTGCAGGATGAGTCACATTGCTTGTATGGCGCCAGCTCCCGTCCGTGTTGTGCAAAGAGGCCAAACTTTGCTTGCGACTCCGAAGCGGGCGTCACATTGGCTCTGACGCTCCCGGGATGGGGGATGGGAAACCGGCAGGGATTGCTTCTCCTCATCACACAACAGCGAACCCTACCGACCACACCGAGCACATTCAGAGTGGATAAAAAGTAGGACTGATCTCTGGGATCGGTAGCTCACCCACCTCTGCTCTGGATTGCTCAGTGTAATAGCTATTCTGGCTTTAGGCTTGTGAGATCAGAGGACGCTCACACGCCCTCAGAACGTCCGTGCTGTGTGGGAACTCGCTGCGGTGAGGAGAAAAAACATAATTGGACACTTCAAATTGGGGGAAAATAAATAAAAATATTAATTGGATACCATAGAGAAAAAAACAATCAGAAAATAGTACCCCAGATATTCCAGATAGTGGCCCAGATATTCGAAAGGTTTGAACACCGCGCAGTTATGCGCAAATGCGCAAAATGTGCCATATTCTAAACTTCTTTATGCGTGCCACAACACGTTTTGTGCTGTGCACAAATATAACATATTTATAGTGCAATTTGGCATGAGTGGCCGACAATTTACAAGATTCTGCCATGTTCTAAATTATGTGCCAAGCACAAAACCAGTTTTGCGAGGCACAAAATAACACTTTTAAAAAGCAAGCCTTAACTCCGCGCACATCACTCCACCCAATCACTGAAGTGAAATGCAGCAATGGAAAACACCCAGCGATCATACAAGGTTCCGTCCACATCTATATAATGATTATATTCAAAAGCACTCTTTTTTGGTGCTGAAAGAATAACTCCCAAAACAGAATCAAGAGTACAGCACAGTATCATAGTACATACCGTCTGTGTGTAACATAGACCGAGCCAGCAGATACTAAACAACTACCTTTACAATGCAGGAAAGCTTTACTTTAATAGACACATACAGCAGTATATCAACCCTAGATTGATCAAGCAACAGTTTGCACCTCCTTATCTTGCATTCACATAGATTTCAGTATCAAAGACACTGCTTATACAGTAGTAGGCTAGGCTACTGATTACTGTATTGGTAAATTCTGTCGGTGTTTTGAATGTAAAGTTAATGTTCGAAAAGTGCTCCTTTCTTATTCCACTGCCCGTTCAGCCCGTTTTATTTAAGTTGAATTAATTGCCCCCCAGGTTTGTCAAGCAAGTTATATATATATAGGCTAAAAAAACTGGTGATTCCACCTGGATTATTAATATTATTAATTATTGTTGTTGTCGTTAATGTATGTATGTATTTTCTTATAACAGATGCCCTTATCCAGGGCGACTGACAGTTCTTACAAAAAAAACACATTACAAAAATCAGATCAGTCCAGACAGGGGGCGATAGTGGTTTGATAAGCAGGATCACGGCTAATACTGAGAAAGAAAAAAGAAAATGGAAGGTCCTGTAGCAGAAAACAAGAAAGCCAAAAAATGTAAATGTATTAGAAAAGGTAACATGTACTCATATTTGTGTGACACCTGTCAAAATTATGGAGACAGAAGTAGAGAAATCATAAACTCACTTCCCAGCAAACAGCACAGCATAGATGTTTGAATGGCTCTTTAAATATTTAGCTAATTAGCCATGCTTATGTCTGTGATAATGATAAACATTAGATACAAATGTATGCATGTGCGCACATTTCATATGCACAAAATAATTTGAATTGCTCTGAATGAAAAAAGCTCATTTTTGCGATAAGCGTGACAGGCTTGCAATGCGCAGAATGTTTCCATTACATGCAAAAATTAGTGCTTTTGCACAAAATTTTATATTTTACAACACGGCACAAAACAGTTGCGCGAAGTTGGAAAATAGCAGTTTTTTGCTCAATTTGCAAATGTGTTTGTGCCTCGCAAAACTACCTGCGCATTCAATACCAATAGGACAGAAATGCACAAGAGCTACGCATGAATGTTCAGAATTGGAATACTACACGACAATGGATTGTTAACAATACCCTGCCAAGCAGCTATCATAGGTGTACAGTACATACCAATTTTCCTCAGATGAGTCTACACTCAACTGTAACCTGCACTTGGAATGCAGAATCAAAGCTCAACACACATCGGTAGCATTGGCACCCCCGAAGTTACATGCCCACCCCCACAAATATATAAATAAGCTACTAAATGGAGAAATTAAACAATGGACCACAGGATAGTGTATGCTAATCAACATATAACTTAAATAAAAATATATCATAGTGACTTGCTAACTGGATAAGTGTCAACTTGAAGGAGTGACAAAATATCTCTGTAGCATCAAACTCTTTATTTTACAGAAAAGCGCCTGTCAGCTGGTGTTCTGAGTGGCTCTGACCGGTGCTCCTTACATGCTTCTGATATCGCCATGCTTGTGATATCAATGAGAAATAAATAACAATACTTCAAAAAAGTCAGCTGTGTCCTTATACCAAAGGGTGGAATTACTGGGTGAGTGGCATGAAAAGGAAAGGGAGCCTACAGGGATATTTTATGGATTGATCCCTTGGGCACTGCGGCCTTTGCCAATGTTGCTGAGGATAGGGCACTTAGCTAAACGCAAAATTTGGCCTTCAGAGCAATTCAAATAATTTTGTGCTGAAGCATATGAAATTTGCACGCATGCATACATTTGTATCTAATGTTTACCATTATCACAGGCATTAGCATGGCTAATAAGCTACATATTTAAAGGGCCATGTGACAGAGACAGATTGATTCTTGGTGATAAATCTCCCTCCCGACCTGTGAGGGTGCTGTGTAAAGGGAACAGAGTGCCCTGGACTGGATGGCCAAACAATTCATTCCCAGAGTTAGTTGGAAGTTGGCCATCTTGAAAGGGGGCGGAGCTACGGTACACCAAGTCATCAACTAGGAAGGGAAGTGATGTGGCAGCCGCAGATTGGAGGAGCGGTTGCAATCATTTACCAAGGGGGCGTAATTGACGTTACATAAGGGGACGTAGCGAGGTGATCTGTTCCTTTGTTATGGTTGTGAAAGAACCGTTAAAGGACCGTGTATTTGTATCGTGAGTGTTTCGTGTTTTGTTTATTTACCGTATTAATTGTACTGTTTGTATATTATAGACGGCTAACACATCCGGGAGCTGTCGCTAAAGACCAGCACTCAACCCGGATTTCACTGCACTCGTATTCACTGATAACGGGTATTGCACCACTAAAATCACTGCGCTCACTCTGGACTTGTGATCGTGTTTGTGTTTGGTGTCGTGTTTGTATCGTGTGTATTATTTTGGGACTGACTGTTTATTTAAACTGCGCAATACACCAGGGGTGTAGAGCCAGTTCTCATTGTGATTATTTACTGTTGGATTACAAAAATAAACCAGTACTTTGTTGTCTGTCATTGTATCCAACCCCGCATCAACTCTACACGTGTACTATCTACCACTTTGTCACAGGCCATCACAGATTCTACAGAATTCAAACAGATGTAACTATGCTGTGCTGTTTGTCTACTTCTGTCTCCATAATTTTGACAGGTGTCACACAAATATGAGTACATGTTACCTTTTCTAATACATTTACATTTTTTGACTTTCTTGTTTTCTGTTACAGTACCATCGTTTTTTTTTTCCTTTCTCAGTATTAGCCGTGATCCTGCTCATCAAACCGCTATCGCTCCCTGTCTGGACTGATCTGATTTTTGTAATGTATTTTTTTTTTGTAAGAACTGTCAGTCGCCCTGGATAAGGGCATCTGTTATAAGAAGATACACACATACATTAAAAGCAACAACAATAATTAATAATCCAGCTGGAATCACCTGTTTTTATATATATATATATATATAACTTGCTTCATACACCTGTTGGGCAATTAATTCAACTTAAATAAAACGGGCTGAACGGGCAGTGGAATAAGAAAGGAGCACTTTTCGAACATTAACTTTACATTCAAAACACAGACAAAATTTACCAATACAATAATCAGTAGCCTAGTCTACTACTGTATAAGTAGTGTCTTTGATATTGAAATGTATGTGAATGCAAGGTAAGGAGGTGCAAACTGTTGCTTGATCGATCTAGGGTTGATATACTGCTGTATGCGTCTATTAAAGTAAAGCTTTCCTGCATTATACAGGTAGTTGTTTAGTATCTGCCGGCTCGGTCTATGTTACACACAGACGGTATGTACTATGATACTGTGCTGTACTCTTGATTCTGTTTTGGGAGTTATTCTTTCAGTACCAAGAAAGCGTGCTTGGAAAAGTGATTAGTTTTGTTTCAGGCCAAAAGAACGATCATGATTGCAGCTTCCCTGTTTATTTTTTAAACATGTATTAAAACTAGTGATGCTGCTATCACAATCGTTCTTTTGAATATAATCATCGTATAGATGTTGACGGACCCTTGTATGATTGCTGGGTGCTTTCCATTGTTGTAGTACCTCGGAAAACGCCTGCATTTCACCAGTGATTGGGTGAGAGTGCTGGAGTGATATGCGTGGAGTTAAGGCTTGCTTTTTAAAAGCGTTATTTTGTACCTCGCAAAACTGTTTTTGTGTTTGCCGTATAATTTAGATCATTGCAGGATCTCGCAAATTGTCGGCCACTCCCGCCAAAGTGCTCTATGTATACATTATATTTGTGCACAGCATAAAACGGATTGTGGCCCACATAAAGAAGTTTCGAATATGGCACATTTTGCGCATTTGCGCAGAATGGCCATTTGCGACACACATAACCCTCTGCGCAGTGCGCAAACCTTTCGAATATCTGGGCCCTGATGTGTAATAATTACATCTGATATTTAACTTTAAAATTATTATTAGGATATACAGTGCCTTGCATAAGTATTAACCCCCCTTGGACTTTTCCACATTTTGTAGTGTTACAACCTGGAATTAAAATGGATTTAATTGGGATTTTTACCATTTGATTTACACAACATACTTAATACTTTGAAGGTGCAAAATATTTTTTATTGTGACACAAAAGTTAATTAAACAAAAAAAAGACATTTGTTGGTTGCATAAGTATTCACCCTTTTGAGTCAATACTTGGTAGAAGCACCTTTGGCAGCAATTACAGCTGTGAGTCTTTTTGGGTAAGTCTCTACCAGCATTGCACATCTGGATCCTGCATTTTTTGCCCATTCTTCTTGGCAAAATTGCTCAAGCAATTTGGATGGGGACCGTTGGTGAACAGCAATTTTCAAGTCTTGCCACACATTCTCAATCGGATTGAGGTCTGGGCTTTGACTGGGCCATTCTAAGACATTCAGGTTCTTGTTTTTAAACCACTCCAGTGTAGCTTTGGCTGTGTGTTTAGGGTCATTGTCCTGCTGGAAGGTGAACCTCCGCCCCAGTCCCAGGTCTCTTGCAGACTGAAACAGGTTTTCCTTTAGAATTTCCCTGTATTTGGCTCCATCCATCTTGCCCTCAATCCTGACCAGTTTCCCAGTCCCTGCCGATGAAAAGCATCCCCATAACATGATGCTTTTGTGAAGCATGAGAACACCATGCTTCACCGTGGGGATGGTGTTCTCAGGGTGATGAGCAGTGTTGGCTTTGCGCCACACATAGCGTTTTGCGCTAAGGCCAAAAAGTTCAATTTTGGTCTCACCAGACCACAGAACCTTTTTCCACATGTTTGCTGTGTCTCCCACATGCCTTTTGGGAAAATCCAAACGGGATTTGATATGGGTTTTTTTTCAGCAATGGCTTTCTTCTCACCACTCTTCCATAAAGCCCAGCTTTGTGGAGCATCCGGGTTATAGTTGTCCCATGGACGGTTTCTCCCATCTCAGCTGTGGATCTCTCCAGCTCCTTCAGAGTTACCATTGGCCTCTTGGTTGCTTCTCTGACTAATGCCCTCCTTACCTGGTCACTGAGTTTTGGTGGACGACCTTCTCTAGGCAGAGTCGCGGTTGTGCCATATTCTTTCCATTTTTTAATAATGGATTTAACGGTGCTCTGGGGGATGTTCAAAGTTTGGGATATTTTTTATAACCCAACCCTGATTGGTGCTTCTCCAGAACTTTATCCCTGACGTGTTTTGATAGCTCCTTGGTCTTCATGATGCTGTTTGTTTAGATATGCTCTCTAACAAACTCTGGGTCCTTCCAGAAACAGGTGTATTTAATCTGAGATCATGTGACACTAATTGCACACAGGTGGACTCCATTCAACTAATTATGTGACTTCTGAAGGCAATTGGTTGCACCAGAGCTTATTTTGGGGTGTCACAGCAAAGGGGGTGAATACTTATGCAATCAAGACTTTTCGGTTTTTTATTTGTAAATAATTTTGAAAAATATGTAGATTTTTTTCCCCACTTCGACATTATGGACTATTCTGTGTAGATCAGTGACAAAAAATCCTAATTAAATCCATTTTAATTCCAGGTTGTAACACTACAAAATGTGGAAAAGTCCAAGGGGGGTGAATACTTATGCAAGGCACTGTATACAGTTATTTTATAACTGCTTCAGAGTTGTTATGGAGTCAATGAATTGAAGAAAAAAAAAAAAGACCCGGTTTTTCACTCTGGAGCTGACACTGACAATGTTGACCGTGGCAGGATGCAATTTGTATTAACAAGGTACCCAGCTGTTTTTACTTTTTGTTTTTCAATTATATTTATGTACCGCCACAAATTGGGTTGAAATGGCAAATTTAAGGTGACTTTTAATTGGACAATTTATTACACAGATTATTTTCTTTAAATTAATCTACTCTTATTTAATCTTCAGTGACTGATTGGCCAAATTAGTATGTGTGATAATTAGAATTACAACACATACTAAATTCAAATTAAAATGTGTATTAAATATTTAAAACATGTACTAAATAATGTTTTTGACCTGGGTGGCCTTCTATACCCTATTTTCTCCGTCTCTATTCAGTGAAGCAGATTGGCGCCTGACTCTCTCTCTTTCTCTCTCGCCTTTAAGTATTTTGTGAGTAGATCAGTATTACTGTTCTGTTGCTCAGCTAGAGAATAATGGGTACTGCATATTGGCAGCAGCTTTGATGGAACAAGCATTGCACATTGAGGTTGCCTTCTACCCATGATACCTTGCTTCACATTTCTGCACCACATATGAGAAAACCAAAAACCTACAAGGCATCCGGCTCTGCTATCATGCTAATTTATTTCTCTGGCCTGAGAACAAGTACACCACACTCATCAGTTTCAGAGAAGGCAAAACACATGTGCATTGCTGCTGCTTTGTGCCAGCAGACTCAGTGTTGAAGTCAAACGGCGGCACTGACTTTAACTTGACTGACTTTATTGTGGTTGCATTGAAACCAGAATACCTTCCCAAATCTATAATATTTGCACAGGGCAGGATATCATTATAAGCACCAGTGGAGGCTCCTTAGAGGTACCGCATATGGAGACTCCTCAAAATTTCAAAGTGAAAAAAATATATATATATATAGGGTATGCTCCGAATCCAAGCTTTTGGGATTCGGCCGAATACTGAATCCATCTCAAAAGATTTGTCCGAATTCCAAATCGAATACAGAATCTACAAAAACTGTCAAGAAAACTGAAGGAAACTGTTGAATGAAAAACAGACTGGCAGCTACTAACAAGGGACGCACACAATCTATAGTTTTGAGACTTTTAGTTCATAGTGTTTTTATTACCGAATGGAAATATATCCCTGAATAAGATTTCAGTTTGAAACTTACACAATTTACCGCTAGCCCCCTCCCCCCACAACAGAAACATCAAAATACAGAACAGTTTACTTTACCTTTACAAGGAGAGCTGCATCATTGCCTAACCCTCTATTTTCTTTAATGACATTTTAACCTGTCACCTAATCTGAAAGCTATGAGGAAAGAATTACCGTGATGAGTAACGTAAATCTCCCTGCAAAATAAAACCCACGTTGATTTAAATGCACTGTGTGTGTAACACATATCAAATAGGCTACGAAATAGTTTAAAACATACTTTAATAAATCACAGCAAATGGTTCAACTTGTATTGGCATGTTACAATAAAGTAATTGCACATCAGTTGTAAAGTTGTAAAGTTATAAAAATGTATTTCTGTGCACCGATTTTTTTGTATTTTTTTTCTCAGTATGATCTCTAGAACACGTCTCAGACAAAGCAACAAAGCACAAAAGTCTACAACAGTTTGCCATTACTATACATTACAGGGTTACTGCATAACTTTACTCCATGAAAAGTGTGATGTGAATGTGCTGTTGCATACGGGGGTATGTTTGCATCCAGCAGCTGCATGACGTGTTTAGTGCGTGCGCCACCAGGAGGCAGTGTGGTCCAGTGGATAAAGAAACAGCCTTGTAACCAGGCGGTCCCCGGTTCAAATCCCACCTCAGCCACTGACTCATTGTGTGACCCTGAGCAAGTCACTTAACCTCCTTGTGCTCCGTCTTTCAGGTGAGATGTAATTGTAAGTGACTCTGCAGCTGATGCATAGTTCACACACCCTAGTCTCTGTAAGTCGCCTTGGATAAAGGCGTCTGCTAAATAAACAAATAATAATAATAATAATTTAGGGAGTTGAGAGCTGCGACAGCTGCGAGTTCATCAAACGTATTCTTGATAATAAATACAACAGTTACATTCAATACCGGATTTGTGTCTTTTATTTAAAGAACTGCACACATTGGGAGGATGTATTAAAAGCGATGTGCATCTGGGCAGATATAGGATTCGGATTCAGAACCCTGTTCAAAAAGTAGGTACTCGGGCCGAATCCGAAACCAAATCCTATATAAAATGTTGTGCAGCATTACAATATTATAATGTTCAATAAAACAAAAACAAAAATATTGTCGAAAACAGTGCCCCCCTTCCTCTTGTCTGTCGTACTTTGGCTGGTATTAAATTCGGCGAATTTGCTACGTTGGGCGACTTTATTTCACAGCACGTTCACAAAAAAGTCACAGTTTTGCATTTATACTTTTAATTTCAAAAACATTTAAATTAGTGTTTACTTAATTTAATATGTCTGCTAAAACAATATCTCATTTAAAGTAACTCGCTATAACTAACTGTAACTGCAGCAACTTGAAGAACAACAAAGAAGGCCGTCTAATCAGTTACAGTACAGTATTATCATTCTTATACAGTGCCTTGCATAAGTATTCACCCCCACTTGGACTTTTCCACATTTTGTACTGTTACAACCTGGAATTAAAATGGATTTAATTGGGATGTTTACCATTTGATTTACACAACATACTTAACGATTTATACAAAAGTTAATTAAACAAAAAAAAAAGACATTTCTTGCTTGCATAAATATTGAGCCCCCTGAGTCAATACTTGGTAGAAGCACCTTTGGCAGCAATTACAGCTGTGAGTCTTTTTGGGTAAGTCTCTACCAGCTTTGCATATCTGGATCCTGCAATTTTTGAGCATTCTTCTTGGCAAAATTGCTCAAGCTCTGTCAAGTTGGATGGGGACCGTTGGTGAACAGCAATTTTCAAGTCTTGCCACACATTCTCAATCGGACTGAGGTCTGGGCTTTGACTGGGCCATTCTAAGACATTCAGGTTCTTGTTTTAAACCACTCCAGTGTAGCTTTGGCTGTGTGTTTAGGGTCATTGTCCTGCTGGAAGGTGATCCTCCGCCCCAGTCCCAGGTCTCTTGCAGACTGAAACAGGTTTTCCTCTAGAATTTCCCTGTATTTGGCTCCATCTATCTTGCCCTCAATCCTGACCAGTTTCCCAGTCCCTGCTGATGAAAAGCATCCCCATAACATGATGCTGCCACCACCATGCTTCACCGTGGGGATGGTGTTCTTAGGGTGATGAGCAGTGTTGGCTTTGCGCCACACATAGCGTTTTGCGCTAAGGCCAAAAAGTTCAGTTTCGGTCTCATCAGACCAGAGAACCTTTTTCCACGTTTGCTGTGTCTCCCACACGCCTTTTGGCAAAATCCGAACAGGATTTGATATGGGTTTTTTTCAGCAATGGCTTTCTTCTCACCACTCTTCCATAAAGCCCAGATTTGTGGAGCGTCCGGGTTATAGTTGTCCCATGGACGGTTTCTCCCATCTCAGCTGTGGATCTCTCCAGCTCCTTCAGAGTTACCATTGGCCTCTTGGTTGCTTCTCTGACTAATGCCCTCCTTACCTGGTCACTGAGTTTTGGTGGACGGCCTTCTCTAGGCAGAGTCGCGGTTGTGCCATATTCTTTCCATTTTTTAATAATGGATTTAACGGTGCTCCGGGGGATGTTCAAAGTTTGGGATATTTTTTTATAACCCAACCCTGATTGGTGCTTCTCCAGAACTTTATCCCGGACTTGTTTTGATAGCTCCTTGGTCTTCATGATGCTGTTTGTTTAGATATGCTCTCTAACAAACTCTGGGGCCTTCCAGAAACAGGTGTATTTAATCTGAGATCATGTGACACTTTAATTGCACACAGGTGGACTCCATGCAACTAATTATGTGACTTCTGAAGGCAATTGGTTGCACCAGAGCTTATTTAGGGGTGTCACAGCAAAGGGGGTGAATACTTATGCAATCAAGACTTTTCGGTTTTTTATATGTAAATAATTTTGAAAAATATGTAGATTTTTTTCCCCACTTCGACATTACGGACTATTTTGTGTAGATCAGTGACAAAAAATCCTAATTAAATCCATTTTAATTCCAGGTTGTAACACTACAAAATGTGGAAAAGTCCAAGGGGGGTGAATACTTATGCAAGGCACTGTATATCCTAATAATAATTTTAAAGTTAAATATCAGATGTAATTATTACACATCAGGGCCCAGATATTCGAAAGGTTTGCGCACTGCGCAGAGGGTTACAGTGTAACAGTCACAGTACTACCATGCAGTAATTGTAGGGCACGTATTGCCACATGTGAAATCTTTAACAATAAAGCTGAAATGAAAATGCTTTTATTTGCTTCAAAATCATTTCAAACTGGTTAATAGACTAGCAAGCACTAGCAAAATCAGCTCAGTTTTATACGGTGCAAAATGTTTTAACATTTTGTTTTGTTTCTGGACTTTGCGATAACTGCACGATGCCTGCATTAATAGTTGTATCGGCAAGAGCAATCAACCATTTTGTTACAGACTTTCAACAAGTGTGACACAAACAATTTTGGCTGTTACCTAATTTAAACCCATGTAAAAAAAATGCTTATTTATTATTATTTGTTTATTTAGCAGACGCTTTTATCCAAGGCGACTTACATCCGCATTTCTACGTTTGGAAACACTTTTTAGCGTTTTCAAGATAAACTTCTATTCCCAGAAGACACTGCGCACCCATATGCTTATTGTATTGTGACACCAGGAGCATATGTAAAGTGAGATATATTTTCAAAGTTTCATCTGATACCACTTAATTTCTCTGGGAACAAATCTAGTTAGTGTTGGAGTTGTATTTGTATTATTGTAGCCCTTCCCTAGCAGTGTATATCGAGGGTTTCCAAAGGACAGGGCTTTTCCATGGAAAATTAAAGGAAAAAGTTTTTTCAATGCAAAAGTTAGGACAGAAGGTCCCTTTCCATTGAAAAAAAAACCCTGCCCTTCACACTTTTCCGTTGAAAACCCCTGTCCTTTCCACTTTTCCATTAAAATATCCTGTCCTTCACAGTTTTCCATTGAAAAACCCTGTCCACACTTTTTTATTGAATAACCCTTTCCTTCACACTTTTCCATTGAAAACCCTGTCCTTCACTTTTTTTTTTACTCAGAAAATCCTGTCCTTCAGACTTTAAAAACAGTTTATATAAATTAATGTTAAATGTTAATATGCTTACTAATTTGTTAACAAATGTAATTATTATTTCTTAATGGTAAGTAACTATGGCGTGACCAAACTAAATTGTATGATTCCATGGAAACCCGGTTTGAAACCCTAAATAATCTCAATCAACCGCATACACATGGGAAAGCTACAGAAAATTTTACAACAAACACCACATGCGTGCAAAACAAGATTACTGTAACATTCTACAGGGTCTTGCCATGTGCACAGTGGTTGGCAGATAGGTCAAGAATTATTTCTACATCAAGTCTAGGATCTAAAAGCGGCTTCCAAACACTGCAGGAACAATTTAAAATGGAAAGAGAGAAAGCAGTTGTGGTTCATGATGTGACCACCACAGTCCGCAAAGCTGTCCTCTGGGGTGTACTGGATAGGACTGCAAAACCAAGGCTTCAAACAGTGTGGTCCAGCTCAATATCTGTCAGAACAGCATCCACACTGACATGGATTGCATCTTTGGGGAAGATTCTGGAGAGATTGATACATCTCTTGTTTTGTGTTTGTCTGCAGAGCCAAAGGGGGACTATTTTATTGCAAGCCAGCTTTAAACAATGGTTAATCTCACTCCCATTTTCAACTTTTAAATTACTTCAAAGCAACATGACTACAGATGATTTAGTATGGTGTATATGAGAACAACTGGTTGAGAAACGTACATTACTGGTGGCTTATTTTATTCATCAACACAGTGGTTTCTGAATGACCATTGACTGTAAACTTAGACTTTTAGAGCAGGATTTGCCGAGCTTGTGACTCGTTGACAGCTATAAAGCTCCATTCCTTACAGAAATCTGATAACAATATATTATAAAATATCAAAGGCTGAAAAATTGGAAAAATATTTGTAAATGCTGGTATCCTGCTTGACCGAAGAAGCACCAGAAACAATAAATAATATCCCTAAGCATCTCAGATGAATGAAACATTTAATTACTGATGTTGGGTCAGTTATTATTGTTCAAAATGATTTCTTCATTGGAGAATTTCTGATAGTTAGAATTTGTGTTTGAAAGACAAACTGTTTTCCCCCAAGTGTTAAATGACTGAGTTTTTGCCAGGCTTCAGTGTTGCCATGGCACAAATCCAGACCAAGGAAGCATATTAGTTCCAGAATCCAAAAAATAAGAGTTAGAAACATAAGGATTATAATATGATACAGTATCTAACAAGTTCATAATTAATAATTTGCTTTTTCTTCAGCTTTCATTCCTCCATGTTTTAATTTTCCAAAATGTTAAATATTTCAAATAATTATATACACTCTCACATGATCTCCATCGGTAGGCCAATGCAAACATTTGTTCATTCCTTTTAAATATAATAATAAATAATCTTTATTTTTATATAGCGCCTTTCATAGTGGACCACCATCACAAAGCGCTTTACAAGATACGAGACTACGGTGTGTGAACTATGCATCAGCTGCAGAGTCACTTACAACTACGTCTCACCCAAAAGACGGAGCACAAGGAGGTTAAGTGACTTGCTCATGGTCACACAATGAGTCTCACAATGGGACTTGAACCAGGGACCTCCTGGGTACAAGTCTGTTTCTTTAATAACTGGACCACCCAGCCTCCTATGAAATTTTTCAGGATTTCAGGTACTGCACTTGCCTTAGTTTCTGTACCTAGGCAGAAATGTCAAGTCACACATTTAGTGTACAAAACACTTATTAAATTGTTGTCTCACTCTCTTATGCATAGGCTTGTTTATCTCACCAAGATAAACTTAGCCTAAAAAAAACAAACATCATATTTTTTTACATGCATTTACAAATTAAAATGTGGCTTAGATATGTTGCTGCACAATATGATTAGAGAACGATTACATCCTAACAATAAGTCTTTAATAGATTCTTCAGTAGTCTCTATGCTAACGCTTGCGGTTTGTGCTTCCACCAACCTTTCTACCTCAGATGAGGAGTCTGAAGAGGAGGCTGCTTTTGGACAGCCTCAAATTATCTTCCCCTGCTCTTGACAACATTTTTATTTATTTATTTATTTATTTATTTATTATTCATTTTTTTAGGAATCATGCATCTGCAGTTTCTCCTTTTCATTCATCAGCTCCGCCTGCTTTTTCAACAAGCAAAGATTCTCATGGAAGACCCATCAAACATTCCAACGGCAGACAGCTGTGCAATAATTTCAGTTCCTCATTCTGCATTTCCAAAGGATGCCGTTTTTTACTTATGTGCAGTTTTGTGGCAATGCTCATTCAGGTTCCATCTGCCCTCTTTCATCTAATGACATTCACTTTCTCCTTATATCTCCTCCATCAGCCTCTCCAGCTGAAGCAGTCTAGAACTCATGTCACACACATCGTAATGTACGTTAAAATGTCTATATAAAACTGTATGTAGGCCAATATACTCAAATACTACTTTGCACAAATCACACTAACTAGAAGCAGCTTTCCTAGCACACCATAAATGTAATACCATAAATGTAATATAATGGAGGAAATAGAAGAGTATTTTACTTTCAATGGAAATCTCAAACAGTACAAAAAGATGTCAGTATATAACGCTAAGTCTCAATATTTATCTTATATTCCAAAATATAACATTTTTAACAGCACTGAAAAAAAAATGATACTGACAAGCTGTTAAAATGTGAAATAGTAAACAGTACCACCAGAAATGTACCTTTTTCTGACTTCGGACACTTGATAACAATGCTCATTACGTGTTCAAATTCTGCAACTTCTCCACATAATGCCTGTTGAACCCAGTGTAAGAAAATAGTTACTTCTGCATTTCTTTCTGAAATCTTTTCCAGCACTCTGCTGCAGTGCTAGCCAATCCACTCTTTGCTCAGTCATGATGCACCCTGTTAATTTCTTCCAAGGTAATTCTGCACTTTCCATGGCTTCTTGAAGTTAAAAAATCCTTTCCTTTCGTTGACGCTCCATAGCTTTTTAAATTTCCAGTAAACTCAAAATACGTTGCTTTGTGCAGCGTTTCATAGTGACTTTGTATGGTATAATCTTTCATAAATGCAACCGCTGAACTGCAAATCAGACATATTGTCTTGCCATTAAAATTATTCATTAAAAAAATTAACTATTTTGGAATCACCTGTGTTCCGCCGACACCTTTTGCTTCCGTGACCTCTCCAATTACATTTTTGCTACTGATTTTAAATTGTACACAAAGTAAAATAAATCGTTTAGACAAGCCTTCGCTTTTAAACTATGTCATTCAGCTTTAACTGCAACCTATTTAATAAACTGCGATTTACACAAAAAAATCTCATCAATCAATATTTCTCGAGTAAGCAGAAAAATAAGCCAATGCACAGCATTACTTTTATTGTATATTGTCCTCTGTGGGAAATTTTATATAATTCCCCGTGACCTTTAGCAGGGCTTTTTTTGTGTAAATCGCAGTTTATTAAATAGGTTGCAGTTAAAGCTGAATGACATAGTTTAAAATAAATAGTTCATACTATAAAGCAGGGGTGTCAAACATACGGCCCGCGGGGCAATTTTTGGCGGCCCGCCCATTACTTTATAAAATTGCATTGATGTACTGTATCGTTTTTAGAATTCTTTAAAACAACCCGCCTCTTTAATACAACACTCGTATTCAACATGTGCATTCTGCATTGTATGAGCGACTTCCATTTAGCCAATCACAGCTCTCAGAGGTAGTAAAAATAGCCAATCAAATAGCACACAGGATCCATTTCCTCACGCACATAATTTTGATTAAGCGAAGGCTTGTTTAGAGACGCGAGAATGAATTTCAAACTGGGGCTGCGTCCCAAACCATTCCCTTGTACCCTACACCCTTCGACAAGTGTACACTTTGCATGACCTTTTACTGACGTCACAGAGTGTGCACTTGGGTGAGCAAGGGAGTAGGGTGCAGGGTTGAACTAAAAGTGTTAAATGGGATGCACTTCAGCATTATCATTCAGCGCCTTTACCTTTGATTGAGCTAGAAGCTACGCAATCTTTTGTTGTCAGATTGTAGTTTGGAAGAATGGCTGTAGCATTTGCACTATTCCTGTTCCAAAGAACTGTGGCAAGGATTTCGACAAGTAGGAGACATCTTCACCGAGCTATTGCCCTACTGAGCGAACAAGAGGTATTTAGAACATTTTACATGTATATGGTTATTTTAAAACTTTGAGATCATTTGAAAAACTTTGATATTGGTTAATAAAATAAAATCTTTGCCACATCTTACAAACATGTACTTCATAATGTAGCCTAATATTTTTTATTTGTTTTAAATAATAAGATGTCTATTTTATTTTAAATCCAATAGGTAATATATTTTGCTTTATGTTCAGTATCACTATGAAATGGCTAAAGGTTCTACACTAATTTATTAATCACTGCGAAAACATATAATGGAAATGCTAAAAGTGTGCAGGCTACATAAAAGTTTCAAATGTCACTCCTAGCCCAGCTTCGCGGCATTTCTTTTCCCCATGAAGAGGACATTGTTTGCCCCATGCAGCTGGATCAGTTTTAGGGTCTCTTCCTCTGTCCCTCTATTTCGTAAAATAATAATAATAATAATTTTGAAATATATTGCTTGCTCATATCACCTGCTAGTTTTGTAGCTACCTATCTAGTTCATTAATTAATTAATTAATTGATAGATAATAAATTCCAGCAATCGATATATACTGAAAAGATTTTTCGCTGTACTTTCTAATCATATATTTAAATTGTGATCATAGATTTAAAAAGATTCATTTTATTAGCTAAGCGACTCAATACAACATACATGTCACAAATAATTTGCTTGTTAAATAACTTAACAATGTCTACAATGTCCTAGCTAACTACAGTTGCATTATATTTATGTGCAGCAGCATCTGCCATATTTGCAAATTGTTCCCACTTGTCTCTGCCTTTAACGCAAAGAGTTCTGGGACTTCAGCACAAAAACACTTCCACAGAAGTCAACTGTTTTGTACACTAAGTTGACGGGTGCAGTGAAGGGCACATAAAACACCCTTCACTCATTCCCTAAGGAATTGGAACAACCCTTAAGATGGCGAACATAGTACTTCTGCCCCTCAAGGGTAGGAGTGCGCAAGGGTGCAGTTTGGGACACAACCTGGGGGTGGTGGAAATGAAAGGGTGGGAGGCACCTTTGGGCAATATTTAAATACGTACAAAATTGTCATTTTTTGTGCATTTCACAATCAAAATATGCATTGACCAAGTGAGTTTCATAAGGAATGAGACACAGCGGCACAAAGTGAAAAAATCAGAAACACGTACATTTTATGTAAGATTCAAAGCAACAAGACAACATATTAAATACAGTGGCTCTCAAAGGTATTCACCCCCCCTTGGACTTTTCCACATTTTATTGTGTTACAACATGGAATCAAAATGGATTTAATTAGGAGTTTTTGCCACTGATCAACACAAAAAAGTCCATAATGTCAAAGTGAAAAATAACATCTACAAATTGTTCTAAATTAATTACAAACATAAAACAGAAAATAATTGATTGTATAAGTATTCACCCCCTTTGCTATGACACACCTAAATAAGCTCTGGTGCAACCAATTGTCTTTAGAAGTCACATAATTAGTTGAATGGAGTCCACCTGTGTGCAATTAAGGTGTTTCACATGATTTCAGCTTAAATATACCTATCTCTGGGAGGTCCCTCAGTTGGTTAGTACATTTCCTAACAAAAACTACATCATGAAGACGAAGGAACATTCAAAGCAAATCCAGAATAAGGTTCTTCAAAAGCACCAATCAGGTGTAGGATATAAGAACATTTCCAAGGCACTGAATATCCCCCGGAGCACAGTAAAGTCCATTATTAAGAAATGGAGAGAATATGGCACAAATGTGAATCTGTCTACACCAGGCCGTCCTCAAAAGCGGGTGAGAAGGGCACTAGTCAGGGAGGCCACCAAGAGGCCTATGGCAACTCTAAAGGAGTTACAGTCTTCTACGGCTGAGCTGGGAGACACTGTGCATATGGCAACAATAGCCCGGGTGCTTCACAAAACTGGCCTTTATGGGAGAGTGGCAAAAAGAAAGCCATTGTTTAAAAAAACTCACATAAAATCTCGGCTAGAGTTTGCCAGAAGGCATGTGGGAGACTCTGAGACCAAGTGGAAGAAGATTATATGGTCTGATGAAACCAAAATAGAGATTTTTGGCCTCAACGCTAAGCGCTATGTTTGGCGCAAGCCTAACACCGCGCATCATCCTGAGAACACCATCCCTACCGTGAAGCATGGTGGTGGCAGCATCATGCTATGGGGATGCTTCTCTGCGTCAGGGCCTGGAAAGCTTGTGAATATAGAGGGCAAAATGGATGCAACAAAGTACAGAGAAATCCTGGAGGAAAACCTGCTGAAGTCTGCAAGAGACCTGGGACTTGGGAGAAGATTCATCTTCCAGCAGGACAATGACCCCAAACATACAGCCAAAGCCATACTGGAGTAGCTTAAAAACAAAAAGGTCAATGTCCTGGAGTGGCCCAGTCAAAGCCCGGACCTCAATCCAATTGAGAATATGTGGAAAGAGTTGAAAATTGCTGTTCACCAAAGGTCCCCATCCAACTTGATGGAGCTTGAGCAATTTTGCAAAGAAGAATGGGCAAAAATTGTAGTGTCCAGATGTGCAAAGCTGGTAGAGACTTATCCAAATAGAATCATGGCTGTAATTGCTGCCAAAGGTGCCTCTACCAAATATTGACTCAAGGGGGTAAACACTTATGCAATCAATTATTTTCTATTTGTAATTAATTTAGAACAATTTGTAGATTTTATTTTTCACTTTGACATTATGGACTTTTTTTTGTGTTGATCAGTGGCAAAAACTCTTAATTAAATCCATTTTGATTCCATGTTGTAATGCAATAAAATGTGGAAAAGTCCAAGGGGGGTGAATACTTTTGAGAGCCACTGTATGTTGCATAAATAAAATGCAACGACATACTAAACACATAGCCTAGATGTCTTTTTAAAATACAAATAAAATACATTCTATAAGCTTCAGCACTAAAATGCTTTCATTATATTCGACACGTTTTAATATATACGTCGGTCTATTCACAAACTGAACAGCTGTATAAATGCCATTGCAGTCTACTATTAAAAAATGACAAACTTTGAAATGTTTACAACAACTATGTATAAAAACAATATCCCAAAAGCTTACATTCTGATTTCAAACATACTTTTAAAAACACCGGAACGAGACAGCTGTGTCATGTCGGAAATAAAACATCAACCCATCCTTAACTGTACATAAACTAGTTATAGGAAGTAAAGTATTCAAATAACGAAGGACATAAACATTAGGCCTATACATTGTGCTAGTCTCTACTGTAAACTTGAAGACATGCTACAGACACCTGCTGATCAGGAAGGTTCTGCCTTCTGTACAAGTGAAATGTGTTCTGTAGAAAGTTTAAAGGCTAGTACAAAAGCAGGGCACTACTGTTTAGAGGCATTTGGTAGCAACTGTTATTAATACAGGGTTGGTATATTTTGACATTTATTTCTGTTCTCTACCTGTCTTTAAAGCTGTAATTAGCACTGTTAAGCCTGATTAAATCGAGCTCAAATACTTTGTAGCTCTACATTCCTTAATGAAAACGGATGGCTTTCCTCTCACTGTCAGGAGGCTTTAGTCACTACACTACACACCACTGATTTTGCAAAATACAGATATTATGTCTGGATACACACAGCTTGTTAAACTTTACAAATAACAAACATGTAGAATTAATATTAGCTGTTGTGTTTGCATTAAAAGTTTTTATTTGAATGGTTTTATCTCTTAGTAGTTTCACATATCCCTCCTATAAATGTCTTGCATCCCTCCCTGCCTTCCTTTATAAACATCTTGCATTTTTTATTTTTTACATTTTGGAGCTCTCCCATTACCTTGCTATAAATTACAAAATATAACAATCAAAATGTAACAATCAACAATGGCCAATGGAAAAACTATTTACTACTGGAGGCTAAAAATGAACATGGCAGTTTGTCACGCCTGGCAAGAAACACAGACGTAAGCTTACCTTGTTAATCTGCCTTCCTTAACGACTGAATGTCTCTTCTGAGTTCTTACCGAAAACATAAAATGTCACTTTCTACTTGAAGCCATTGCTAAAAAAATCATGAATTCCAAATACAGTACTAGTAAGAGCCTACCGGAAATTATTGTGCCTCACTTGCCTGGGCTGTTGCAACAGTTACAAAAAGGCACAGTGAATAAAAAAAAGAACATAACAGAGAAGACAGCAGGAATACAGAGTTAGAGTACGATTTATTTGATTTAATTAAATTAAGTGGCATACAGAACATGGATTGGTCCTTACTACTAGTAAAAAGAAACACAGGAAGGTTATGGTTTGTTTCTTGAGAAATATATTGACATGTGTTAACTGTTAAATATCCTTTATTCTCGACTGTTTTAAATGTGGTTCTGGAAGTTACAGAGATTCATTTTTAATGTTTTGCCACCCGACATTGTTAAACACACAGTTATCATATCGAAACCAGCTGCTAGGTCAGGACACATTTGTAAGTAAACGCTGTCTCTCGCAGCAGCGGAAAGGAATATCCACTAGAAACTGTCCTCGGGGCATCAGATGATTCTAGGGCATTTGCCAAGCACTCCCACCTTTCACTTCCCGAGCTCGGCACCCTTACGAGATCAACCTGCCCTGACCCTAACCCAACTCCAACTCTAACCTTAAGCAACCCCAGCCCTAAAACCTAACCCTAACCCAATACCTAACCCTAAACCTAACCCTTAAGAACCATCTGATGCCCTCAGGACACTTTCTAGTGGATATTCCTTTGTACTGCTCTCTCGCATGACAATGCTTGGTGCTGATACTACTATCACATGTCTGATTTGCAGTGTAACGGTTGCAGTTATGAAAGATTATACCCCCATACAACGTCACTATGCTATGCTGCACAAAGCAACGTATATTGAGCTTACTGGAAATTAAAGAAGCGATGGAGTCTCAACGAAAGGAAAGGACTTTTTTAACTTCAAGAAGCCATGGAAAGTGCAGAATTAACTCTCGGGGGATTACAACAGAGGGTGCACCATATATGACTGAGCAAAAGAGTGGATTGGCTAGTAGCAGAGTGCTGGAAAAAATTAAAGAAACAAATGCAGAAGTACCCATTTTTTACACTGGATTCTGCATCAACCACATTATGTGGAAAAGTTGCAGAAACAGAATAAGTAATGAGCATTGTTATCAAGTGTGCGAGAAAATAAGTCAAGTGTCCCGACACAGAAGTCATAAAAAGGTAGATTTCAAAATGGTACTGTTTACTATTTTGCATTTTCACAGCTTATCAGTATCTTTTTTTTTCAGTGCTGTTAAAAATGTTATATTTTGGAATACAAGTTATATATTGAGACTTAGCATTATATACTCTGACATTTTTTTATTTTTTTTACTGTTTGAGATTTCCATTGAAAGTAAATTACTCTATTTCCTTGATTTTATATTACATTTGTAATATTGAGGGTTTTTTTTGGTCGGTGTTCTAGGAAAGCTGCTTCTAGTTAATGTGTTTTGTGTAAAGTAGTATATTTGAGTATATTGGCCTACATACAATGTATATAGACATTTTCCCGTACATTAAGTTGTATATATTTTTTACAGTATGTAACTTATATGGCCTTTGCTGCAAGATCTTTCCATTTAAACACATTTTTATAACCAAGTAATTCAGCAAGTTGCATTTATTTCGCGTAAGTGAATCAGTGAATCAAACGAACAAATCTGTTGAATTGATTAACTGAATGAATCAAACGAGTCGAGTCAGTAAAAAGAATCAAACTGCACATCACTAGTTTTCAGACCAGGAAAATAGGTTTAAACAGCGCACCTATCAGTGGTTAAAGCCTGGTGTCCAAATTAACTAATTATCGCTCACTTTAATGTGCACAATACAATTATCGGCCTTCAGTAAATATGGTGTGAATGAAGCTCATCTCATTATTCAGAGCGGGGTGTTCCATTTAAATACATTATCATGCGTTGCCATACCAATCGCATATTCATTCTGATTACCATAGTATCATACAGGAAAATTAGTGTGCACCATAATATGCCCACTATTTCGCGCAATAATGAATAAAATTGCAATAGTAAATATGGAAATCATTAACAAGACCTTGGTGCCCTTTCGTAAATTAGGCCCTTTGTGTGCAGAAAGTGTGCTGAAAGCACTGACCAAAGTGACACAAGTCAACTTATTATTTACAATTGTTTTTTAACCTAAATATCTGGAGGCTGTAATGCAGAAAATATAAGTGCAGCCATATTTAGTTGTTTGGAAAATTAACAAAATGATGATCCAGTACAGTGCTTCAGTAATGCTATCACAGGATTATGAGGTATGTTTATTTTATACTATAATTAAATGTATGTAATACTAACGGACAAAATATATGATCATGCCCTAGTGAGGTCAATATTTTGTAAGGTGTCTGTCATGTAACATATCTGTGCTGACCCCTGCATATGATATGTGTTATTTAAGTAAGGTGACCAGATTTTTAAGTCCTTAAACTGGGACAGTATGGAAACACTGTGAATAACTTCCAACTTCCAAACTACGGGGAAGCTCTAGGGTTTTTATTTTTATGTTTGATCTAATATCATATTGAAAGTGAATGCAGAGACTCATGGTGATATTTAGAGGAATCTGCATCTTCTCTCTTTGATTTCCACTTTCCATCTCGCTTTCTCTCTATCTCTCTGCTATCCTCCAGTGTCCAACTTCCTGTATGAAAACATTACATATCTAAATATTTCTATTTATTAAATGGTTACTTCATAGAATTGATTTTTTCCCCCAAAATATTTAATTTCTTACGGAATATCGTGTTGACTATTTTTTTCTTATACTTTGCAGGATAAAATACACTTCTATAATACATTTAACACAGAAATAACACAGAAATCAAATAAAAAAAAATTGTGTTAAATGATGACAGAGATGACGGAGCTTTTGTGACTTGGCAGGGCTTATTTGAGTTTAATGTCTTACCATTTGAACTCTGTAATGCCCCGGGAACGTTCCAGCGCTTGATGGAGTTGGTGCTGGCTGACCTCCTGTGGACCTTGACGACATCATTGTTTTTGGCCATTTGAATAACTCCTCTCCCAGCTGGGTGAGGTGTTGACCAAGCTACTAAATACCAATTTACCAAGAGCAGTATACATGGAAAAGGTTAATGTGTCATGTCCAACATCCTAAAAGATTCTCAAACCTTTTCTTGTTTTACTGACGTGTAAGACTTTTGAAGTCTGGTGCTTGTATGGGAAGGGTGCCTTATTTTAAAATTTGTGGGCATAGAGTAACTGAAGCCTCTTTTATAGTACTACAGTACAGTGGTAAATTATAGCCCAGAGGATACAAGTTATGCCTTACAATTTAAATTATTAAACTGCATGACCAAAGTGTGGCCTCTGGTATCATTACAGGTCATCTAACTATTAAGAAAATAATCAAATGATAATACATTTATTCTGACAGGAAGAAGCTTTTTAGATTCTTCTTTCTACCCATTTCAGAAGTACCTTTCAGCCTTGGAATTCTTTTTCTAGTTCTTTAAATCAGAAGAGTATAGCGTCTGCCTTCTGGGCTTCAAAGTATATTAGGAGGAGAAACTACTTTCATTGCATCTTTGAGTTTGAGAATTATGGAAACATACATTTTATGACCTGTCTGCACAACTTCTCAACCATTCCAAAAATAAATGTAGCCATTTAATCACATGCAACAGATTGTCATTTTTTTGTTTTTATAATTTTAGATTTTTTCTAAAACACACATTTTACTTTTTTGCATCCTGTAGTTCTGCTCAAAGTTCAGATATTTAAACAGAAGATTGAGCATCTACAGCTCATCTACCTTTTTTTGTCAACCACTTTGGCAACAAACATGAGTTTCTATTTTATTCTGCCTAATAAGAAAGTTGAAAAACATAATGTGATTCCATCACGGCACACCTAGCTTTGTTTCCCTGGCTCGGCACTGGTGGCAGCTTCATCGGTCAGCATGGTGAAGCATAGCCTTGGCTGGAGCGAAGAGTTGCTTTTTTTAATGGTCATATTTTCTCCTTGAAGGTAGTGTCCTGTCACATAACTTCCTGACTTTCAAACTGGTTATAACATTTACCAGAAGTTGTTTTTCTTCAGATATGTGGGTGATTTGATCACCTCCAAGAGCAATTTCAAAATGGCTGGGTATTTCAATAGATTTTGTATAATGATTTCATAACGATTGCACCATGATTTGTTTAAGGTAAATAGAGGAATGTGAATATTTAACGCAGACACACAGTCAGATTCAGTCCAGGTTTGAAGCTTACAGAATGCCAAACTAGTAAGAGGGGTGACGCCAGGAAGGCAAATAAATGTCAACTGAGTGTGTCCTTCAGTTGCTCACTGGAAACGGATTCACAGTTCAAACAATCTGTGATCAGAAGCAGCAGATAGATTACTTCCAGATTTCAGTACACACGCTACACTGAGACTTCCTTTTAGCACATTTGAACTGGAGAGGAATTTACATCTTGAAATGGTCTATCTCATTCCCAGTTGTAAGATGATTTCTATTGGAAAGTAAGCGCCTCTTTGACATGCAGACTATATTAATAGCACGTCTCTTATCATAAGAATTGAATCTATTCAGTCTTGAACAAAGAAGACAATGCGGTGATCTGATTCAAGCATTCAAAATTCTAAAAGGTATTGACAGTGTCGACCCAGGGGACTTTTTCGACCTGAAAAAAGAAACAAGGACCAGGGGTCACAAATGGAGATTAGATAAAGGGGCATTCAGAACAGAAAATAGGAGGCACTTTTTTACATAGAGAATTGTGAGGGTCTGGAACCAACTCCCCAGTAATGTTATTGAAGCTGACACCGGATCCTTCAAGAAGCTGCTTGATGAGATTCTGGGATCAATAAGCTACTAACAACCAAATGATCAAGATGGGCTGAATGGCCTCCTCTCGTTTGTAAACTTTCTTATGTTCTTCTTATGTTCTTATATCCATCCATTTGGCTTGGCAAATATGCCAGCATAGATAAATCCTAGTTATCACAATTACACTATTAATATGTATTTGTATGTAATTATTGTTTTGCTTAAGGACTGAATGAACCACATATTATCTGTAAGTCTAACCTACAATATTAAAAAATACATAAATAAAAGATGCTGTGCCTATGAGTTCTGTCTGGTGAGTGCACGATCCACTAAACAGTTTTCAGCCAGCACCCCGGGAGACAAGTATTTTTAATTCATCTTTTTATTGGCCCTAGTGATGCCATTTGCTGCTACAAACAGTCATCAAGCACATCACAAGAAAGATCTGGTACATTTAATATGAATCTCTCAGGGCAGAAAAAAAGTATAATCATGTGTTTTGCAAGTGCAACCACCATAACATTTAACAGCTTGTCGCTGGTAGAACATCAATCTTGTTATTTAAGAAACTGCCAGGTTTCCTTCTGAAACCCTGAGCCCAGCAGGCAGGTACTTTTCATCCAAATCAATTGCAGAATCGTTAGTTTAACTGTACGTGTTGTTGGAAAATTGATTCAAAGTGGTCTCATACCCTCTGTGGTACACGAATGAGCCAGGGATTTATTCATTTTGTATCCACATCATTCAGATTCCCGAATAAGAGCCTTTTTTTTTTGCTTATGCTGAATGACCCACAGTTTCAATGGAACTGTATGACTAGAATGGACATCTCTGTGCCCCTGCGACAACTACAGCGTCTTAAAAATGATGAATTTTAAATAATGAAATAATGACTCTGTTATACCATAAGAAACAGGATTAACAATAAACTACTTACTAGCTAAAGTTCCCTTCAGAAGTTTAGAAAACACATGCTAGTGATGGGGATTTGCCACTTACAAGAAGAAGCTTCTTCAGACTGGCAGCTCCCAGCACGTGTCACTACCAGGCAGTATGTTTGAAGACTTCTAGTAATGTATGTTAGTTTATTTTGTTCTGAAGCCTGACCCGTGGTTATAAATGGCACATTTCCTAACCTGCAGTTTACTTTTGTCAGTCTACCCTTGCGCAGATTGGCCTGTGCTCGCGTGCCCTGACCTCATCCTACATTTACTTATGAATCAACAGGATAATAATAACTCATTATTTTCTTACAAAAAAAAGGTAAAACCTAGATTTACCTTGAGCTTGTAATGATTTGTTGGGTACCCTTCCCCTGAGAAATGTTTTAGGAAAATAGTCCTGAAAATGTTCATAAAGGATCACACACACAATTAGAGAGATAATAACTTTATTAAACAAATAATCTTTTGCTTTTGAAAGTTGCTTATAGTTTATCTGGACAGTGCCAGATATCTGAATGGAGCAAAGCTACAGAAGTGTCCAAGTTTGTTGTTGTTGTAGAATGATGCTAAACTCAAGTCACACTGCCAGGCTGTAATTGGCTGATTCTGCAGTTTCGGAGTACAGGACTGGTTGCAAAGTACTGATTGGCTGGTTTTGGTGGCTAATAAAATAAACCTGGACCAACTGTGTCTTTATTTGATATTTGCTGTCCAATAGATGTGAACTTAGCTTTCACTCTAACACATAGTCAGTCTGAATTTTGAAAATCCTAGTCCATTCTTAACGAGTTCTAGCAAAAGAACAGTTTTATTTTTTATTTCTAAAGTGTTTTACTAGCCAATATTGAGATAATAACATCAAACTCAGATCAGAAGTATCTTTGTACTTGTTTATTCATATTTAAGTACTGTAATACAACCAAGCCAAAACATAAGTCACAACCAATGTATTGCTAGAATATATTATATCTAATATATATATATATATATATATATATATATATAATTATCTGTTTAATGAAATGTATTTGCAAGCTTCACCAAATGTATTCTTTGAATAATCTATAAAAGTAATCTCCCAGAATACACTAGACTGCTCCATTTATAAGCATACCTTTCAAAAATATAGGGAGGGGTACAAGCCTCCTTTACCCACCTTCACAATGAGTTATGAACTAAGCGAACTGCAATGATTTCAACTGTATAACAGCACTAAAATAAAGACAGTAGATAAAAAGACTAACTGCTCAAAACGCAGCTGATGTAAACATTTGTCTGCCCTTAGTATCAACAGTGTGTGACAGCTTTGAAAATGATTTATGACCCTCAGAATAAATAAACAACAATGTTCTTTTTTCAACTCCCTTTTCCTACCCAAAATATACTACCAAGGAGTGCAAGAATGTGCATATTATCATACCTATTTAAATGATGGACTTTTAATGAGAACACATAGAGACACTTATTTTCCACTAAGTACTTCTTTGGTGAGTGAGTTCCAGGGAAGTGAAAAGGGTTAGGGGGAATGTATTATGCATAGGTAGTAAATGTGCAAGTTCTCTGCTGTATTAGTATTTCATTTCAAAATACACTAACTCAAGAACACATTGTTCATACTAATTACATGGCTTGTTATGTATATCCTGCAATATTGATTTAGTTTTCTGTGTGTGCGTGTATGTGTGTGTGTGTGTGTAACATCTTCCTGCTGAGGAAACACACTCAAGCAATATGGACTGCATGACACATTTTAACTCTGTTTGGCTAGTAAATTAAAGCACAGCTCTTGATGATTAATTTTTATGCTGATTGGGTTGCAGAAACCAAGTGGGACTTCAAGGAACCTTGGCCTCACTTGAAATGTAATTTCCATGATAACTAATTGACCGCACCTGCATTGTGCATTGCTTTCAGAAGTTTGATCCAACTTTGCAAAGAAGCATTCATATGTGTGCTCCTAGTGCCTTGCTTACAGTAAGGTTTGACCAATCATAAATTATAAATATAATGCACATACAGTGTATAACACGCATTGAATGAGCTTTCTTGAGTTATATCCCTTCTATACATATTCTGCATAGAATGCTATCACCCAAGTGCATATGCTGTACACCTCATATATAACGTGCAACCTTTCTATAACATGCAGGGATTCGTAAAAGGATGCATGCTATATAATAAAAATGATGGTAATCGTAACATAAACCAAATCCAAACCTAAAACTGCAAATTTACCATAAACTTTAATTTTAACCTGAGAGTCAATTGTAGATTCCAATATTGCTATTCAGTTCCCCAGCGGGTCAATCGAAATATTCTCTATACAACAGATGTTAAGTGTGGATGCTCCAGGAGCATTTAGTATTGAAATAACCAACAACCTGCATTGTGAGCTTGTACGTTCCCTATATGCTTAATTGTGAAGGTGAGACAGATGAACACTTTAACACAAATTGAACTATTTTTCTACTGATTTTTGTCCCACTGTTGTGCTCGATTAGCTGTTTCACTGGGGTGTGCACGGTAATTGACTTGCTGGAACAGTGAGTTTTTCAGGTGCGAAAGCAATTTGCAGTAAAAAAAATAAAAGAACAATAAAAAACTATTAATGATTTGAAGTAAAAAAAATAATAATAATAATTTAAATATAGCCCATGCTTTTTTAGACCATCAGAGTACCTCAAAATATTTATTGAAGCAAAATAAAGACATGCATTTAAATATGGACATACAAAAATAATGCAACATGAAATAAGTGTGTTCCACCTGTCATGCATGTATTGGTTTATAGGCTCCTGTCACTGTTGTTGGTTGTGACTTGTCACTCCTGTACAGGTCCTAAAGTGGGCAGGTGCAAATGTGATGGACACTGCGTCTTGCCTTTGCATTTGCGGCCATTTATAAAAAGCCTTTTCTGAGAACTTAGTGCATTGCTTGCCTGATGCTGGATCTCAGTTTAACAGGCAATTGGAAAACACATGGTTTCACTATGGTAGTTTGTTGAGCACATGCTCTGCTTCCAATAGTAGCTCTTTAAAAGTAGTCCTCTCTTCCTGTCATTGTTAAGAAGCAGTGACCCACTGCAAGAAGAGAAAGAAAACAAAACCCAATCACTTCCTAACAGGAACCTTTGGAAATGTGAGGCCCTTCCTAGGGTTTGGCAGAGTGCTGATGGATACTTCTGTAGTACAAAGGATGTGAAGTTGGGCCATGGAAGCTTGATGTGTAGCTGGCACTTTGAAAAAAAAGCAATATTTTGAGAATTCCTCCTGCATTTTGCATAATATGAAGAACTGCATAATTTAGCCAATTTCATCAAGAATTTACTTTCATGCAAAGTATGCAGCGGTTTATTTAGGAACCCTTTAAATGAATATATTCAATGTATAACTTTATGTGTTTGTAACATGGATTTTTCATAAAAATGTAATAAAAGCTTAGGTAATCAGGCCCATAGAGGTTGGAAAGCAACTATAGTAGAATGTCAGATATGCAAATGGTTTGGAAATCAGCTTTTGGAATGCGTTATACACTATGTGTAAAGTGCTATAACGTTCGGTGAAACAAACTAAAATGTGTTGCTTCTTGTAATGAACTCATAAGGATGCTGTGTGTCTTTCCAGCAGTCCCTTACAGCATGTGTTAGATTTGCTTTACCTTTCCCTAAAAAGCAAATACAAATACAAAAAATGTAATAAATATGTATGTCTAAAATCTTATCTTTTTACAAATCAGTAGTGGCCACAGTCCCAGTTACTTTTTGTTACATTTTACTTAAGTTGATAAAGAATAATACCAGCCACTCTAAAGACCAACACTAATGTTTGGCCTGGACCTAGAGATGTTACTGTGGCTGATTCACTGAAATCAGAGAAAAGACTTATCTTTTCAAAATTCATTTGTAGAATTAAGTTCCATGTACAGCTTAGAACAATCACTGAGAGCAAGGCAATGCTTTAGTACTCTATAGAGATTTTATAACATTTCTATTGGAAATTGATGACTTTCACATTTTGCCTTATTTGATTCCTTTCTTTTGCACATTGGTAATTGTAAATCCAATATAACATTCTGAGGCAATATACCGTATGCTACTGGGAAGTTCATCTGCTTGTATGAACAAAAAAAAAAAAAAATCAGTTAATGCCTTTACATTGCACAGTGCCTTACTGTTGAGACGCCAAGCAGCCATGTACGTTATATTAATTTAAAGCACACCACCTTTCATTCACTGTGTAATCCCTGTGACACTGAATAAGCAAATATAAAGTCAAGAGCTGTCTGTCTAATTCACCTTAGAACATTTCTGCTGACTTTCGGAACTATGGTTCAAGCTAATAAGACCCTATATAAACAAACAGAAACTACATGATGCATCCTATTTTAATCAGCACTCACAAAAGTATCATGGGGAATGTGTTTAGGTGACTAAAAATAGCAAGACATTTTTTTTTTACTTTGCTATCAGTGCCCGAAACAGACGCATTGATAAAAATAACAACAATGGCAATTGTGTTTGACAAATAGAAATTTGTAACAGCACAGTATGCAGGAGCATTATGTAGTGACCTGTTAACATTGTAAAAGTCAAGGAGTTTTTAGTATACACATTAAAGTGACATAAATAGCTTGGGCTTTTTATAGCTGTACGCTGCACAGTGCCCTACTCATGAGAAATTAAGCCTCCTTCTACATCATTATATTGATTTGGAGGACACCACCTTTCACTCGCCATTGTACTGTGAGTTGCTACAAACAACATGAAAACCTACTACTGCTCAGAAGTGTGAAAAGATTTCCCACCTGAACATTACAAAAAAATAATAAATAAATAAATAAATAAATAAATAAATAAATAAAATAAAAATAGCTGGCAATACGGTTATGGAGAGCAGTGCTTAGAATGGATCCCCCACTGTGGCAGATGCCATATCTGGTGCCAGTGTCGGGGGCAATATGCAAAAAAAAAAAGAAAATGAGTATTGGTAAGTTTTGATGTCAATGTTGGATGTGAACCCATAGGTTTGCTAGAGAATGTATTTATTTGTTTAACATTTAACCAGACTAAAAACACATTGAACAATGTCATCACAACGACTGCCAGTTGAATCAGCAAATAGTGCTCCCACCTGGCTTCTGATTTATTTCCTCACATAATACAGAGCACAGAAATATTTGGAAAACTTCAACCTGTTAGTGTTACAATGGGAACAAACAACCACAATCAGCCTTCAGCAAAAAAAAAAAAAATGGCTAGCTTTAATGAGTAGCGTATGGGAACACAGGAAGACATGTAAACCCATAAGCAGGCGTATGCCTTTACTTTTAATTAAGATGAATGCAGATGGTCAAGGGTGTAACTGCAGGCAAAGCATTTCATTTTTACAAAACAAATATATATATATATATATATACTAATTACAAGGCTCATAAATCACATATCTCCCCTTCTAAATAAAAAGCCAATATATAGTTTCCCCACTTACTGACCCATCAAATATAATCATGTGTCTGGAAAGGTGCAGTCTCTATGGATGATAAGGAGAAGACCCAAAAGAAGAACCCTTATAGACGTTTACCATAGTTATATTTTTTTTATGACCAGTTACAAATATTGCTGTAGGTCTCTCTGTTCAGTCTGTTAAGGTAGCATTGTGGTCAAGGCTAGCCAGTGACAGAAATAGCAAACACAGAAACGGAATTTGCTATTTGACTGGTTTCCACACAGTTTAGTTGGTTCTTTTGCCAAGCAGGTGTAACATTTAATCAAGCAGCTTATCTCGGCGCCAGCAAGAAGCGCCAGCAAACAGAAGAGCCTCAACAAAAGAGCCGGGAGTCTAGCTGTGGGAGTCTACAGGTAACCAGCGTCTGAAGCAAGATAGGTGTAACATTTAATCAAGCAGCTTATCTCGGCGCCAGCAAGAAGCGCAAGCAAACAGAAGAGCCTCAACAAAAGAGCCGGGAGTCTAGCTGTGGGAGTCTAGCTGTGGGAGTCCAGCGAGGGGAGGCCTGCGCTGTGACGCTGTTCGACTACATCCGAACCTAACGGGGCTCTAGAAGAAGCTATCTACTAGTCAGGTCTGTACCCTCCACCCCACTGCTCCTACTGTGCCTTTTGTCCTGCCTGTCCTGCTATGACTGTCTCTCACATCCCTGTTCTGTCCTCCCGTCCTCGTCCTCTGCCCTCCCTCCGCTGCTGCTCCTCCAACCCCTCTAACCTCATTTCTCTGCCTCTCCCCCCCCTCCCGCACACTCTCTGGTGCACTCTGGAACTGTCACTCTTCTGCTAACAAAGCTGATTTCATATCTGCCTTTGCCTCCCACCTCTCGCTCGATTTCCTTGCTCTCACTGAAACCTGGCTGTCCCCTGATAACACTGTTACTCCTGCTGCCCTGTCCTCTCTCTACGTCCTGTCCCATACCCCGCGTCTCACTGGACGGGGAGGTGGGACGGGTCTTCTCCTCTCTCCCTCCTTACTCTTTTCTGTCCCCTCTGATCTCTCCTTACTCTCTGTCAATACCTTTGAATTTCATGCAGTCCAACTAACCCTCTCCCTGTCAACTCCTGCTCATTATTCTGTATTCTCCTCACTCACCTCCTCCCTTGACTCCCTCTGTCCCCTCACCTCCCGACCTGCTTGCCCCTCTGCTTGCCACCTTTACCACACTCTCCTCTCCTCCTTCTCCTCTACTCTCTCCTCTGCTAAATGTGCTTATTTCCAATCTGTAATCCAAGCCTCCACTAACAACCCTCGTAAACTATTCTCTACCTTCTCCTCCCTCCTAAACCCTCCCCCCTCCTCCTCCCTCCTCTAGCTCCCCTGATGACTTTGCCTCCTTCTTCTAAAATCTCAGATATACGCAAACTCTTTAACACCTCTCCCTCCCCCGCACCCCCTCCTGCTCCAACCCCTACACCCACTACATCCCCTACTAACTCGCCCTCCTTCTCCACCTTCTTGCCCCTCTCAGACACTGACCTCTCCTCCCTGCTCCAGGGTCACAAACTCACCATGTGTGCCTTGGACCCCCTCCCCACTCACCTCTTTCAAGCTGCTGCTCCTGCTCTACTCCCCTTCATCTCCTCCCTCCTCAACACCTCTCTACTTTCTGGTATCTTTCCCTCTGCCTTCAAAAAAGCCTCCATCACTCCCCTCCTCAAAAAACCTACCCTCGACCCCACATCCCTCCAGAGCTACCGTCCTGTCTCCCTCCTACCCTTCCTCTCCAAAACCCTCGAGCGGACTGTACACCGCCAGCTCTCTGCTTTCCTGTCCAACCACTCTCTGCTCGACCCTCTCCAATCTGGCTTCCGCTCTGCTCACTCCACTGAAACCGCCCTCCTGTCTGTCACCAACTCACTAAAGTGTGCCCGAGCTGCCTCTCTCTCCTCTGTCCTAATTCTCTTCGACCTCTCTGCTGCCTTTGACACTGTTGATCACTCTATTCTACTATCATCTCTCGCTGACCTGGGGATCTCTGGCACTGCTCTGGCCTGGTTCTCCTCCTACCTCTCCAACCGCACTTACCAGGTAACCTGACGTGGAGCAACCTCCACACCTCACCCTCTCTTAACTGGAGTCCCCCAAGGGTCAGTCTTGGGTCCTCTCCTATTCTCTCTCTACACCCGCTCCCTGGGCCCCCTCATCGCATCCTATGGTTTCTCATACCATTTCTATGCTGATGATGCTCAGATTTTCCTCTCCTTCCCCACCTCTGACTCCACCATCTCCTCCCGTATCTCTACCTGTCTATCTGCTATTTCCTCCTGGATGCACTCGCATCACCTCAAACTCAACCTCTCTAAATCTGACCTCCTTTTCTTTCCCTCCTCCTCCCCCTCCTCTGATCTCTCTATCTCTGTTCCTCTGGAATCTACCACACTCTCTCCCTCTTCCTCTGCTAAGAACCTCTGAGTCACCCTGGACCCCTGCCTCTCTTATTCCCAGCACATCGCCACTCTGGCACGCACTTGCCGATTCTTCCTGAGCAACATCCAAAGAATCCGACCCTTCCTCATCAACTACGCTACCCAGCTCCTGGTCCAGGCCCTGGTACTCTCCCGCCTAGACTACTGCAACTCCCTCCTGGCTGGCCTCCCTGCGTCCGCCACCCGTCCGCTCCAGCTCATCCAGAACTCTGCTGCCCGCCTGGTGTTCTCTCTGCCTCGCTTCGCCCACGCTACTCCACTACTCCGCTCGCTCCACTGGCTCCCGATCACCGCTCGCATCCAGTTCAAGACTCTTGTACTAGCCTACAGATGCCTTGACCAGACTGCACCCAGCTACCTCCAGACCCTCATCTCTCCCTACACCCCCACTCGACCTCTCTGCTCCGCCTGCACTAGAAGACTGGCTCTACCTCCGCTACGCTCCCCTGCCTCCAGACCCCGCTTCTTCTCCACCCTTGCTCCGCAGTGGTGGAATGACCTTCCTACAGATGTCAGGACTGCCCAGTCCCTGACCACATTCCGGTGCCTCCTTAAGACTCACCTCTTCAAACAGCACCTGTAGAACTCCTCTGTTGTATCCTGGGACACTATCACCCTTCATTTAAATGTGCTTTATTTTGCTCTTATCTGCCCCCTATTTTACTGCATTTAATCCTGTACTTCAGAATACTGTAATCTGCCAAGTGTTTAACCTGTAGTATTTTGTATTTAATCATATCCTGATGTAACTATCACTATTATCTGCTGTATTATTGAATTGTGGTTTGCCACACTTGTACTTTGCTTGAACAAAAGTTATTGTTTTTCTTGCTCTTATTGTATTACTTGTATTGTAAGGGCGTCTGCTAAGAAATAAATAATAATAAAACTGCAGTTCAGCTCTTTTTACCTACTTGTTTTAAAAGTCAAAACAAACAAAAAGTTTAAATAAACACACAAATCAAGAACAGACCCCAGGCTGTGCTATCACGGTGCACAGACAAGGAGCACAACCTGTTGCAACCAGTCTTCTCTCTAAACTAATCTCCACAGAACAAAGGCGCTTCTTTTAAAGCAGGGGGCCGGGCTTCATTGTCCTCAATTAATCAATTAAGCCCCAGCCACATTCTGCACATGGTTTTGACAGGGATGAGATTTTAACCCCATCCCTGCCAAACTTAAAAAAAAAAAATGTAATCTTTATTTATACAATCATTATTTACATGGGCCATACTTCTGTCCTGTCACATATCCTCACCCTCATGTGCACAGCACATACGGGCCATTCCAAGTACAACCCCCCCCCCCCCCCCCATGTTTCTGTTTGTGTGTACATTGTGTTATTTATGCCATATTTAATGTTTGCACCTTTAATTTGTTTTGAGTTGTGTATTATATACTCTTCTCTGTCTACTGTACGATCCTTCCTAGGTCCCCTTCTGTTCTCACTCTGTTCCCACTCATTAGGTACTCTTCTCCTTGTTTGGCTTCTCATATCATCTATATGTTGATGATATTCAGATCTTTCTCTCTTTTCCTTCCTTTGACTCCCACATCTCTTCTCACATTTCAGATTGTTTCTTAGCAATCTCATCTTAGACACATCACCTCAAACTCAACCTTTCTAAATCCAACCTCCTCTACTTTCCTTCTACTTCTCCTCTCTCCTCTGTCCTCTCTACCTCAGTATCCCTTGATGCTATCAATCTTTTTCCTTCTCCTTCTGGAAGAAAGCTAAGTGTTATATTGGACCCTTCCCTCTCCTATTCTCAGCAGATCTCTTCACTAACACACACTTGTTGTTTCTTTCTTAACAACATATATATATATTATATATATATATATTCCACTCTTTTCTATCTACCTATTCCACTCCTAGTGCAAGCTCTTATTCTTTCTGGATTGGATTATTGTAACTCTTTCCTCACTGGTCTCCCTGCTTCGGCTTCAACTTATTCAAAATTTGGCTGCTTGTCTGCTATTTTCCCAACCCCTCTACCACTCTGCTTCACACTCTCCACTGGCTAACTATCTCTGCTCGCATCCAATTTAAGACCCTTGCTCTTGCTTATTGCTCTATTCATCATACTGCCCTATTTGCAATCCCTCGTGTCTCCTCGCCTCATCCTCTACTGGCCGACTTGTTATGCCTTCTCTTCACTCTCCTTCCTCCCATGTTCGCTCCTTCTCTTCCCTTGTCCGCCTGCGGTGGAACCAGCTACCGGTTATCCTCAGGACTGTTCAGTCTTTTTACTGCTTTCTGCAATCTCCTCAAAACTCACTTATTATTATTATTTATTTCTTAGCAGACGCACTTATTCATTCTTTATTTGTAAATTCCTATTTATATATCTTTTTGTATTTTTTTCCCTTTATTTACATTTATTGTGTATATATATATATATATATATATATATATATATATATATATATATATATATATATATATATATATATATATATGTGTGTGTGTGTGTTTGTTTTGCATTTTTATTGCCTGTAATTTATATACTTTTATATTTTGTTTGATGTTCTGTAAATTGCTTTGGATAAAGGTATCTGCTAAATAATTAAATAATAATAATAATAATGTCTGTCCCTGGCAATAATAAACATTTTACCTAACCTCGAGCTTCAGCTTACAACAAATGATGAGCACCTTTAGCTATTTATAATCTTTCCATAATTATAAAACCTATATGTTTAATATTTACCACATACCTTCAGGGTATGTTCTCATCGCAATTACCATTTTATGATTTTCTATTTCTTTAGAATGAATTAATATTAAATAGATATGCAATTGCATATTAAATGAATATTTAATAGATATGCAATTTTATATTAAATTTACGTTCAATTATTTCTTGTTACTTTCCATTAACTTTTAAGTCAGATTAACTGTATTTTCAATTAAAAACATGCAAACAATGGGAAATTATTACATATTTTCAAGGGAAACAAAACATAATATAAATGGACGTGATGTGCAATTACATTTTCAATCGACATTTGGTTAACATTTAGCAAGAAACCCGCTATTGCATATTTGTTAAATATTAATTTAATATTCAATTGCATATCTATTTAATATTAATTTATGCCATGCAATACAAAGCGTTACCAAAAAGTCAAAAGCTGGTAAAAAGTAGACAATGTAGATTTTTTTTTTTTTTTTTTTTTTTTTGGAAACACTGCAATACACAAGGTTGGTACAAACCAGCCTCATCTAGAATTAGTCAGACCTGCATTTGGATGATAAAATAAATGAGAGTCTGGCTGAATATGACCAACAAAACTTAATTAAACCTGCTTGTGGAGACGGCATGGCAGTTCAATGGACTTAAGCAGCTATGCCTCAGCTGTGAGATAGAATCCCAGCAGGGGGCCTCTGCTTGTGATAAGCAAGCAGCCAGCAAGGTTTTGGATCTCCACCACGCTGCCCTCGGGCTATCTTTCACTGTGATAAATAGGGAACTTATTCCATGTAAAACTGGAGTAAGAGATATCACACACAAGTCACAGCTCTGCACATATCTAGACACTGAGCAGGCATCGACAACCAGTAGCTAAGGTGAGTGAACTCCATCTGCCCTGGGTCTTTTAGCAGTTTCTGCTACAAATTAGGTGACATGGTGTTCAATTATCACATGTTTTTTTTTTTTTTTTCTGGCATTGGGTGTTATTTATGCCACACCAATGTAAGTGTACCAGCTTTGACCTGGAAACTGGCTGTTACATTTTGGTCAGTAGGAAGATTTTAGCCAGGGTTTTTATTACTGTATAAAAGCAAACAAGTATTAAGCTCATTTCAGCAGGGTTGGCATGAAAAGGTATTCAAAGTAAAAAAGCTATGGTAATACCAAGCCACTTGGCCATAAATATACCTCGCGAGCAGCTTTCTTGAACGTTGTTGAGATTCAGAACATACCTACAAACACATGCATAATATGCTCATACTTAAATCATTTGCCGTTGAATGTTATTACAAGTACCCACAAGTGTACACTTAAATTACTTAAGATTTATATTTATAGCATCAACCATTTATATTCTATTAACAGTACAGCGGGACCACAGAAAAAAAAAGGAAAATAGAAGTCTATCTGTGATTTATAGTTTGAAAACCTGATTCGGAAAATGTGTCTCAGTGAAGCCTATAGAAGGTTTAAGAATTGGCAGGACAAAAAAATGGCACCAGGACCCAGACTCCACCAATACCCCAACAGTTTTTACAGCCTTCATCCGGCTAATGAGCTGATGAGTGCTGAACAAGCATCTGAGAGGGTACACACAGTGTTAGCTTCATTCCTGTGTCAGCGTGGAAATCATGTCTGTCTGTGTTGTGTTGTGTGTGTATTATATATATGTGTGTGTGTGGTTATAAACCAAACCGTGTTTACATTAAAAATCTCTGGATTTGCTTTTCAGTGCATTTTCTTCTAGTTAAAAGAGGTAGTGGGTGGGTGACTTAACACAGGTAGGATCAAAATACAAGGCTTATTAGGAAAACTGGCGTTACTTCAAAGCAGCACATTTTATAACTGCAACCATATGCTAAACATTAAAAATAATTGTGCTGTGTGTATCAATAATGGGCACAAGGAAAATGCTTTATTAAAAACATATACTATTACACAAACTTGACATTTTTGTATTAATGTTTACGATAACGTATGTGCCACAGCAGGAGTTCATTCTTTTACAGCAGATACAAAGTAAGACCCCGTTCACACTACTGGGCCGCTCCATATTTAGGTCTGCAACCCCGTTCACATTTGCGTTTTTAAGGTGCCTTTGCACATTCACATATGTGACTGAAAAGCAGGCCTAAAATGTGGCGAACTGCTTTTTTTATTTTTATGGAACGATAGCCTGCACTCAGAATGGAAGAGCTACCGGAATATACAGTAGTCCTTTTGTAGAAGATGTTTCTTATTAATATATATTTTTTCAATGCAGCACAGTAGCAACTCTATGGTATATATATAAAAAAAAAACAAAAAAAACATATTGACTATTTGGCTAACTGTTATGGTGTGTAACGGGGTGACGGTCCAAGCTTACCCCCACCCACAATCTCATTATTCTCTTAAGAACACAGAGGCATTTAGAATGCGGGAAACAGCAATTTGCTAGTGTTGACAGGTATACATATTTATACGGCTTCTGATTTTCGGTTTTAACCGATAAAAGCCGATAAAACACCCCCGATACAAAAAATGAAATTGGTGGATAGCCAATAAACACCAGAATAGACCAGAAAAACCGTGGAAATGGTTAATCAATTCACGTTGACTCTACCCTTTTCCCATTAAAAAATAAAACCTACTACAAATATAATAATAAATACATTTCCCAGTGCTGCTGGGCAATGTCCCACCTTCCTGACTTGACCCTGTCAGTGATTTGTTCTGAATACTTTAAACCCGCCCCAACTACTGAGTGACAACACATTCCTACATTTCTATTGGAGACTCCCCTCGCAAAATTTAAAATTAGATTACAATCAGGATTGGAGGCTTGTTAGCGGGATTTAAAAATGTACAAAAATGCCTACACACAAAAACCCCAGAAGAAAGTGCCCATGACCATAGGGATTTCGTTGTGGAAGACAACAAAGGAAAGAAGGTACAACTTAAGCGTGCAAGTACTGTAAAGTTAGTACTATACATATGTTGACAGAAAAAAAACAAAAAAACGCTCAAGCATTTTGGAAAGTAACCGAAAACACTAATTTCATACAGTATATCAAAAACGAAAGCCTTGAAAAATACAATTAATAAAAACTGAAGATGCCCTACATATTTATTTTGCAATGAATACTTCACTCAGATTGCCAATGACTATCAGGTTGTACACAATGACTGACATTCACAAGACAAACTCACGACTGACCACCTAATAGTACGACTGCTCCCTCCTAAGCAAATAACATTAAATAACATTAAATACATTACACATGTTTCTTCTCATTTATACATATTTGTTTGACATGCATGAATACCGTGTTTGTTTTGTTTACAAATACGATCGTTAAACTATTCTATCATTTACTCGTTATTTTATCATTATTATTATCTTAGAAGATTACTGAACATATGGCTATATAACAAAACCCTTGTCCCACATGTAAACGACAACTTCATTAAGGGAAGCGCTGTAATCTAAATACAGCAATACACCGTCACATACCAAATACACTTTGCTGAACAACATGCATGATACATAATAAACTACTGCTGTAGCACCAGTAGAAAAACATGAACAATAATAATCTCAATAACAGGCATTGAAATATTACAGAGAGGGTCTCATCCTCACATGGTGCATCATGGATGAGAACAGTGTTTTATGTGTGTGTAAAAGCAAGCAGCTAAAAGAAATGATCTGCATTTTAATGTAAAGAGGCACAGTTCTGTAGCAATGTATATCCTTGCGTGCAAAATAAACAACAGTGGCTGTATATGCCAAGTCGCCAGCACCATTATTGATCATTATTGAGGTCCACAATCCTGCAGTTTTTATATTTATCGCTTAGTTACTAAATAACAGGAAGAAAATGTAATTGTGACAAGTTAAGCATAATTATGATTGCACTGCAGCTCGTATATTATGTGAAAGAAACAACCTGAACGTTAACCCGCTAGATTTAATATATAGATTTTTTTTTTATTTAAGTTGTATGATGTAGAAATAATTACCATTCAACACTGAACCACTTCCATCTTGCCTAGCACAGAATTCAGCTTTCTATTTACCTTTCATGCGCGTCAAAGTGTCTACTGAGTTACGTAACCATGTGATACGAAAGGCCCGGATTGCAGGCCCTGGGCCGTATCGAAACAGCGGCCTAAATCTGGGCCGGCCCAGGACTGCCGTTCCTTTTTTGGAGCGTTCACATATAGGAAAAGGCCCTGGGCCGCCTCAAATCGCAAGCTGAACGGGGTCTAAGTCTCTCTTTTTTGGGGGGGGGGTTTATACAGGCTTTTACTGTGTTGAGTCATTTTTGACAAGTGTAACCCATTAGTTCAACAGACAGCTGCAACAATTCTTCTACCTTACATTTTCACGTGTCTTTATCACAAAGGGATGACAGATACTATGTGGTTTAAATGACACCAGAACATGAAGCTTAATTACACATATTTGGAAATGTGCTGCTTTCAAATTTAAATGGATGTGACAGGTTTGAAACATTGTCTTGTTCATTTCAGATCAAACAAATATGTAGGAACAGTTACAGTGGCACAGACCTTCCTTTTTTGTTTCTGTTCCCTGCAGTGTACCAGTGATACCTGCAGGGAGCTGTTGTCTTACACAGTAGTGGTTATGGTTGTATCTTGTAGTAAGTTAGTGGAACAGTGAAGCAGTTTTTCAGTTATTATTTTAATAAAAAGGCACTGCATTGTGTAAGGGATTGATTAATACATACTGCATTAAAGGCAATATAAAACTTAGAAGATCCTATAAACTTTCTGTAGGACTGTGACAGAGATCAAATGATTCTTGGTGTTAGATCTCCCTCATGACCTGTGAGGGTGCTGTGTAAAGGGAACAGAGTACCCTGGATTAAATGGCATGACAATTTATTCCTTGGGTTAGGTGGAAGTCGTCCATCTAGAAAAGGGGCGGAGCTACGGTACCCAAACTCAATGACCCGGACGGGAGACGCCGTGGCATCCGCGGATTGGAGGAGCGGATGCGCTCATTAACCTAGGGGTCATGGGGGAGGGTATATAGGAGTCGTAGTGTAAGCAATCTGTTCCTTTGTAAATGGTTAGAGCGAAAACCTAGAAGGAAACAAAAGCCTGTGAAATCAAAAAGAACGTGAGTGTTGTGTTTCGTTTGTCAAAGTAAAAACTGTCTGTTTGTTATTTTAGACTGCTAACATGATCCGGAGCTTCCGCTACTCAGCCGGCATCAAACACGGACACCAGCACTTCCCCTTGTTCACAGAGAACTGTCTTTGCACCACGAGCACTAATAATCACTCACTGTTAACTGTGTTTGTGTTTTGTGTTTCGTGTGGGTGTATAAAGAACGGGACTTTTTGGTTGCGGGTCAAACCTGGGGATTATAATTACACTCCGCTGTGTCACTCCAACATTATTATTTACAGGTGTTTGCCATAAGGCTCTGGACATTGTTAATCAATAAATACCCTTGCGCCTGAATATAATTGTCTGTCTGTTTTATTCTGCACTGCTGCATTACATTCACCTGCACGCACTTACCCACTTTGCCACAAGGACCCTATCTGTACTTTAATTACATGAAAAGATAACAACAACAATCTATCTTTTGATGCTATATTTGCTGTGTAATGCATTCACAGTGTTCAACAGTATTAGGTAATCTGATTTAAAACAATATCCATTATTACTCTTTATTTACCAACCACTACAGATGCCATTACAATAAAGCAGGTAAAAGATTAAAAGATGTAAACCAAGGCAGCTTTCCATCGTCTGCATCATTTTCTGTGGGTAAGTTGAAGGACGCTCATCTGCTGTAATGTATTTTCTTTTCTTATTTCTCAGATACTTGCATTTTCAACAAGATTGTGCAGCAGTTGCCTTAGCTGAAAACGAAACCTACAGCTATGGCCAAAAGGTTTCAATTAACTAGAAACAAATTTCTCAGTTGTGATTGAGATACATGAAAGGCTTAACATGTATCAATTGATTTTTTTAAAGGAGAGTAGAAAAGTTGGCGGAAAACACAGAAAATCAGAATCCCTAATTAAATCTCAATCCAAAAATTCTAGGTAATGGAAAACTTATAAGAAGTTACTATATTCAAGGCTACAAACATACTGACTATTCGTAGTACTATCTGTATCACTGTGTTACTGGAGGGGATAGACTATGAGACTGCATTGAGGAAACCAACCACAACTGTAATAATAACTGCATGGCTGGATTTCTTTGAAATTGCAACCAATACACATACTATTGGTTAAATGTTCAATGCACTAAATGAGATGTGTCTGTGAGCTAGAAGAACAGAATTTTCCTAGCCTTTATTTGTATGTGTACCAGACCAATTTTAGTTTTTTAAAGGGTTACATCTTCCGTAGGCTTCTAATTTCTAAAAATAATATAGTAAATACATTGGAAGGGGACCTACAATGATTATGTATGATTAAGGCCCTGTGAAAATCACAGATTTTTTTTCTTTTAATTCGCAGCAGTGTCAAGGGTAAAGTCTCATATTTCACGGAATGTGCATGGAACTATTTTACAAATTATGTGTACAGATTATTATTATTTTTTTAACAGCAAATAGAGAGATAAATGCACTGACACCGTCAAAATCAACATCAAAGTTATTCAAGCACTTTACCATAGCCTGCGAAACGGTGTTGTAATTAACAGCCTGTAGGTAAAGTGTATCTGCAAGGACCTCTTTCAGTTCTACCTCAGATGCTTGTTCACCTTGCTAAACAAATACAATGTGTAACACATACTGATCTTGGGCATCAGTTGACTCGCAGAGTATATCCTTTCCCTTCCTGTGTCAGCTCGGGGATATGTGGTGTATATCTCCCTTTTTTAACAATCTCCAAGTAATATTCATGTTTTGGGGTTGCTGTCAGAGCTTTGACTTTCCCATTGGTTGCTAAAGCAGGGCCTTCAAGTGAGGCAGAGAATACCCTGGGGGATTTTTGGCCCGCCTCTGCTCACTCCTGATTGGTTGCCTGTCTAAAAAAAAAAAGGACATTCTTCAACTCGCCTATTGGTTAAACTCACTCAAGACCTTCAACTGAAACGGAGAATACCCTCAACTGTTTTTTTTCTAGCATTTGGTCGTTGTTTTAGACGTATGCAGGGGAAATGCAGATCTCTTATTGGCTGATCACATCCCCTTCAGGAAACCCCTAGACTCTTAAAAAACCTCTAGTAAACCCTGTAAGTCATCTTGGATAAAGGCGTCAGACAAATTAACAAATAGTATGTTTCATAGTATAAGCAAGCACACTGTACGCAAGTGAGTGAGGCAACGTAATGTCATTTGACTGACGGTTTACTTGGCACTATCTGGTCAGCAGAGAATACCTTGAAGGTCCTGACCGCACGCCACTGCTTGGTGGAGATTGGTTTATTTTGTTGGTTTGGTTTTGTTCTGGTAAATAATAAAAAGTGTGCAGAAGTGCTTAAACTGCGAGTTCTTGTGTCTGGGTCATATTTAATGGGTCCAGACCAGTCTTGCTGGGTCATATTAAATGGGTGCAGACCAGCCTTGGCCAGGACACTACATCACTATATATATATATTAGAGAGAGAGAGAGAGAGAGAGAGAGAGAGAGAGAGAGAGAGAGAGAGAGAGAGAGAGAGAGAACACCATTACATCGTGTAAGAATAAATCATGGATTTGAATATAAATAATAAATAGTAGTTGTCTTGCAGTCAAAAACCTAAGTACTTCCAATGTTTTGATTCAAACACATGCTCCCTTGAGAAAGACATGTACAACACATTGGCACATAATAATATCGAAGTCATCCAAAACACAGAAAAATATAATAACACAATTGAAATATGAAACATATAGACATTAACATAAGAAAAGCAATAACTTACTTTAACTTAGTGGTGCTTTGCTTCACAATATCCATGGAGAGAAACGAGGTCTTGTTTTATTGTTTGACTATTCCATGCCATCATCAGCCACCTCAAAACCGAAATATTTATGTACTTTACTGCTAGCCAATCCGTATGCAAAACACATCTAAAAGTATTAAGTACGGTGTCATACTGAATGTTGCATTATTTTGAGATGTGTTTTGATGTTTTAAAAATACATCTCATTTATAATACCGAAAGTTCACATTTTTAAAAGTTCTCGTGCGCATATCTCACAATAATCCCAACAGTGCTTAATGCAGAATGCAAATAGCATTTAGTACCTTGCGAGCACGTTCTGAATGGAAGAAAAAAAAAAAGATACACACATATATAAAATTATTTAAGCCGATTTTCCTGTTTATTTTGTGTTTTGTGTTAAATTTGATTTTAGGTGTGTATCCCTTTAAAAAAGACGGGTCCTTGTTTCTTAATTAGTTGATGAACGCACTTTTTGAAAACAGGATATAGTTTCCGGTAAGGGATTGGCCGGTGAGAGGAAACAGGTGAAGAAACGGGAGTATTAGAGCACACATGAATGTGGACTTGTTGTTTTTCTTGATTTATAGCTATTGAATGTTTGAAATACATTTGTTAATCGGGTTCTTAGAAAAAGAAAAACGCCAATCAATGGAATAAAATGGTTAAATAATACGTTAATGTGTGGTGTTTGCCTAGGAGACTAACAATGATTGGTATGTATACGATTTGTTGTATCTTACTATAAAATAAACGTGATTATACTGCGTTTGTATTTTTAGCAGTATTAGCAATTACAATATGAGTGTTTTTTCAATGTTGCATTTCCTCTGTGTACTGTATGTGTAACTGATTAATGTTTGTAGTCCCATGAATAACCACATCCATAATATCTATGACACACACCTGGCACAGGCTGGAGAAAAGATTGATTGTGAGGTAATGATTTGATAATCAGATAATAAGAATAACATGAACAGCTTATAATGGAAATAGGGCAATTTTAGTTAACAGGAAACCTGCAATCCAGAATTAAATACATTTAATTGAATCCTGAAAGCCTCAAATAGAATCCTGTTCTCTTTGTTCTCTTCAAACAGATCTTGACATCAGCTGGAAAACGTTCAGCTCATAAAGTTGTAAAAGCTCTATATAGTGATGTTCTGTTATTTTGAAACGTGTCTAAAAGCTTCAACATTATAGAGCTGGCCTCAAGAGTATCTTTCCTGTTAGAACTCAATTAAAAACAAATTATAGGGGTGGTTTCACATACCTGGATTAGTACAGTTCTTGGACTAAGGTAATATTAGGTAGTCAAAGAAAAATGATAATCTCGGTTAGTGAAATGATTTCCTCTTGGCACAGAAAGCATAACTTTAACACATGTTGACCAACATGGAGGAATTTAAACGAAATGGTAAAGATGAATGAAATATGCCAGGAATAGAGCCCATATATAATAAAAAACACTCATTGTACGTAACATTCAGTGCTATATAATTTCTAGTAAGATCACAGGCAAGCCTTTAATTTCCATTACTTGTTTCCTGATTGGGTTTTGACTAATTTAAAGCTATACACCTTAAGCATTTAATTCACATTATGTTGCACAAAAAAATAAATAAATAAATAAATACTTGTTTTCCAGACAGAAAACCACTTTGGAGTTGGTGGTTGTTATGTTCAGTTTTAAAACTAATGCAGTAGTACAACACTGCTATTACGTTATGGACTGTCGTAATAGCTACCGTAAATTGAGCCACCTAGGTTTTGACGGCAGTCGTAAAATAGTTAGTGGGACATGTGTGTCCATTTGGTTGTAACAATAAAGTTCCTTTCCTGACCATAAATTCTGTCTTGTGAATACATGACATTTTGGCGAAGTGGATGGGATAATTTACCTTGCCTCCACCCGCTCCGTTCCTATCAGTCCCAGGCAAACCACCTGTTCTGTGCAGCCGCTGGATTGATTCTTTTCAGATGTACCTGTTTGCTCTGAATCTACAAGATGTTGTGGCCCCCAGAAGACAGGCCATCTTACTGCATTGTCTGGGCACTGAAGGCCAGTGCGTGTTTTCCACTTTGCAGCCCACGGATGATAGCTTTGAGGCAGCTATCGCAGCACAGTCAGACCACTCAGCTCCTGTCAGAGCGTGTCATGCATCGTTTCCAATTTCGGCAAAGAGCTCAGAGATAGGGTGAGTCAGTATGTCAATTTGTTTCATCGTTGTGGAAGATAGTAAAACACTGTAAATTTGGCGCTATAAAAGACAAGCTCATTAGAGATCAGCTTATTGAAAAAACATCCCGCACAACTGAGGGAAATACTTGTTAGAATCAGACGATTTGACATTAGAAAAAGCGTTAGCTATAGGGAAACAAGTGGAGGCTGCATTAGCAGAAGCCTGTAAATTAAAACTCTCCAGCCGTAGCATCACAGCAATATTGTCTCATGTGGAGGCCATTCTGAATCTCCCTGATCCCCAGTCTGTCCCCCAGATAGTTTCGTTCCTGATTGCCTTAATCAGTATCACTTCACCTTGGAGTTCAGCCCAGGACACCACAACACTGTTGCTGATCTCCTGTTGCGGGCTGTTTTACCACTACCACTAGTACATCAAGCAATAGATGAGGAACCAGAATTGGTGCAACTAGTGTAAGGCCCATTAAACACTGCTGTCTCCATGCAAGAGTTATGGCAAGCATCACAGGTGGATGAGCTGTTTGAGACCCTCCACTCTTATGTCAGAGAGGGTTGGCCCAGGTGGAAGGTAGGCTGCTTCCGTTCTTTAGGGTGTGAGATGAACCGTCCTGCTGGGAAGATGTGTGTATTGCTAGGGGCCATCGCACACAGATTCCTGAGACCCTGAGAACTCGGGTGCTACATATGGTGCACAAGTGACATGTGGGCATGGTAAAGCTTAAACAACCAGCATTGTAGAGATACCATCTGGTGGCCCAACCTCAACCTTGACAACAAGCTGTTAGTCAAGGACAGCACAGCTTGCCTCCTCAGCAGTCCCCAGTACAGTGGCCATGGGAGCATCTGCAAGTCTATATATGTGGAGAGCTACATGGGGCTCCAGATCATGCCCGTTACCTGCTGGTAGTTTATGACCTCCACTCCAAGTGGCCCGAAGCACTGCCCTTGACTTCAACCACCACCCAGGCCATTACCGTAGCCTTGACACTTTGCTCTTAAGGTGGGGTTTACTGAGCATAATCACTACAGACAACAGGCCCCAGTTCATCTCAGCGAAGTTCACCACCTATTTAAAGGAACATGCTATTAAGCACATCAGGATGTCTGTGTACCTCCCACAGGCCAACGGGGTAGTGGAAGGTTTTAACCAGACTCTTAAGAATGACATGCATGTATAACTGACTGAGGGCTGTCAGTTTGAAGCCGCCTTCCTTCACACTCTCCTGCATTTCCAAGTCACCAAACACACAACCACAGGGGTCTCGCCAGCTTTCCTTATGTTGGGAAGGAAATTTTAACTTTCTTTGGACTGCCTCAGCTTCACCACAAATCAGGCCACCCCTTCAGCAACATGGCCCCATGTACAGGCCCAGCAGCAGTGGATGAAGGTCCATTATGACCAATCTCACAGAGCGAAGTAGACAACTTTTGAAGGAATGCGACTAGGTGCACGTCAAGTACGACTGTTGCCACAGCAAACTGCAACCCCGTTCGTCCTCCCCGCTTCGGGTGGAGAACAAGTTAGGGCCAGCTACCTATTGCCTTCAGAATGGGTCTTGGTGGGATGCAAATCGTCTGCGCAAGTTTCCCACTCCAACCGCAACTTGGATGACCCTGACCCTCCTGTCCCACATCCGATGCCTGACCAACCTCAAAGGGTCAGAGACCCATTTGCTTGGATGAGAGACTATGTGACTGAGAACAACAAAAAAAACTGAGAAGGGGGGTGGAGGTGGTTATGTTCAGTTTTTGAACCTGCAGTAGTACATCACTGCTGTTACATTATGGACTGTCGCAATAGCTACCATAAATTGAGGCAGCTGGGTTTTGATGGCAGTCGTAAAGGAGTTAGAGAGACCTGTGGGTGTGTTTGGTTGTAACAATAAAGTTCTGTTCCTGATCACTAAATTCTGTCTTGTGAATGCATAACAGTGGTCATTTTTTATTTTTTTATTTCTATTTTGGCTAGTCAAGATTCAGCATGTAGTGCAGCTCACACATTATGTGTGATTTCAATTATGTGAGAAAATACATGAATTTCAACAAAGTAACTAGATTCTGAAAGGAAAATAAATTTAGCTGCCATTTTGAAAAGTTTTCAAACAGTTAATAATGCAAGCCTGCTTAATATAAACACAAAAGTTAATCTGGTTTCCATCTTCAGTGAAAAATAACTTGATTTAATTGAGGGTGTTTTTTTATCCACACCATTTTATTCTTTATACATTGTCTTCAGTTGCATGTGTCCTCAGCAAAGGCTTGCCCCAACAATTACCAACCATGATAAAACTATCCAACTCTTTTCTACTATCTCAGACTTATTCCATTTAGTAATAGAAATTTAGTAATAGTTCAGACAGCGGCAGTGTGGGTCTGCATGGGGAGAAGTGCTTCATGGAAAAGTGCAGAGCAGTTTAGAGTAAGTAAAGAGAAATGTAATCGTTAACTGCTTTAACCCTTTGTGGTCCTATGTCGGACCAGGTCCGACATTACAATATTCCCTTTCCGGTCTGATGTCTGATGTTGGATCGCGTTATTGAGGAGTTTGGTGATAAAACGAGTGATCAGGAGATGATTTATCAGTATGCACGACTATGAAGAGGTATGTGATAAATACAGCGAACAAGGGGTGGGGTGGGGCTGGAGATGCAGTACTGAGTGTCCTGTTGATATGCAGTGCCCTTTAAACCTGTTTTACTGTGAATAAAATTACTTTTAAACAGCGTGTGTAAAATAAACGGCACGTATGAAAATAAATTGGACCTGAGGCGCCTGACAGGTGCTGAATGGACCGCAAAGGGTTAATCAGAAAACACAGTAAATTGGGAAATTACTGCAGCTAAATTCAAACAGCTGCGTGTCTTTTTCTGATAACAAGCTGAAACTCAGACCAGCTGTTTACTTTCAGATTCAAACTCAGTGCTGTTCTGAGACAAGGTTGGGGAACTAACAAAGCACGAACAGGCACATACACAAAGGCAAGGCAGTTCAAACAGTGGCAGCGTGGAGAGCGGCTGCGTAGGGAGAAGTGTTTCGTGGAAAAGTGCAGAGCAGTTTAGAGGCAGTTTGAAAGCAGGTGGACAGCTGCAGAAACTAAACTTAAACCGACAAAAATATAATAATAATTAACATGGCCTTCAAGCCAGTAATCTGTGACACCTGCATGATGTGGGAAATCCGAGAAAACCCAGCAGAGCTAAACCAAGTGTGTGTGAAGTGCTGCAAGATCCAGGACTTGCTTCAACGAGTAATTATGATAGAAATGGAGCTGCACAAAATGACAGAGCAACAGGAGTTTGTGGAGCTGGCACACCCAAAATTCTTGGAAGTTTGCTCCCCTAACAGACAGAAAGCCACCAGGGAAATAGAAGAGGGTTGAAACAGCTGGGTTCTGATAGGCAGAGACAGGGAAAAAAGAAACGTATTCAAACACAAACACCTGAAATCAAAATGTCAAACAATTTGGACCCACTTCAAAATTTAGATGATCAAAACCAGCATCAAGAGAACGAAAGGAACAACATCCAGGACCCCATAAATGGTGCTGGCCAGGCAGCAAAAAAAAGGGAGGTCATTATTGTCGGGGACTCCATACTGAGAAACACAGCAAGTTCAGTACACAGTCTGAACCCACTAACAACAACAGTGTACTGCCTTCCGGGAGCCTTTGTCACGCACATCACCGAGAACGTGGACAGGCTCCTAGAACGAACAGGAGATGACCCGGTAGGAATCATCCACATCGGTACAAACAACATTGGAAGAGACAGATCAAGATCCCTGCAAAACAAATTCAGAGAGCTAGGAAGGAAATTAAAAGACAAGCCCAAAACTGTGGTCTTTTCTGGGATACTGCTGGCACCTTGCAAAGGACTATATGGACAGCTGGAAATAAATAATCTAAATGCATGGCTGAAATCGTGGTGCACACAGGAAGGCTTCACCTACAAGGACTATCTATATAGCGGGACGGACTGCACTTAAATAAAAAGGGACTCAATCTACTAGGAGAAAGGATCCTCAAGGAGGTTCAGAAGCATTTAAACTAGAAAGGAAGGGGGAGAAATAAACAAAAAAGAGAAAGGAGCCTGCATCAAAACAAGGGCAACAACTCAGGTAAGATAGCCATTAAATGTATTTGTCTAAATGCTATAAGTCTATGATAGGTGTTACAGAAACTTGGTTATCCGAGAGTGATGGAGACAAATATAATATTAGTGGGTATACACTGTATAGGAAAGATAGGCAGGACAGAAGAGGCGGAGGGGTAGGGCTATACATCAAAAATAGTCTTGAAGCCCACGTGTTAAATCTGGAAGAAAAAATCAACGCACAATCAATATGGGTCAGAATAATAGACACAAATTCAAAGGCCATAATAATAGGGGAATGCTATAGACCGCCAAATTCAGATACCGAGCAAAATAATCTGTTATACAATGACATTTGAAATGTGTGTAGAAAAGGAGAAGCCATACTAATGGGGGATTTCAACTTCCCCCATTTAAAATGGGAAAACCCAGTTGGGAGCACAATATTCAAAATTGAAATGGTAGAAATGACAAATGACTGCTTCCTTACGCAATTTGTCAAGACACCAACTAAGAGGGGGGGCATACCTTGATTTAGTCTTCGAAGACAGAAGACAGAGAACCATTGGCAAACTCAGATCACAACATGGTCTCATTTGAAGTTCTTTTTAAAACCCCAAAAAGTAATGACTAAAACTAAGGTTTACAATTTTAAAAAGGCAAACTATGAAGGAATGAAACAGAGACGAACAGAATTGGAGTAAAATAGTGCAAACATCCATAGAGAAAGGATGGCTATTTTTAAAAAATGTAGTACTAGAGATGCAAAACAAGTACATCCCAAAAGTAGGCAATGGTTTAATAGATCAATTAAAAAAAACATTCCGAGAAAAAAGGCACTTTACAGAGGGACCAAGAACAAAGCACACAGAAAGAGTACTTGAAACTGCAAGCGCACATCAAAAAGGAAGTTAAAAGTCCAAGAGAGAGATAGAAATGAACACCTCTAAAACGTTTTTCCAATATTATAACAGCAAAAGAACATTCAAGGAGGAAGTAAAATGTCTAAGAGATACAAATGGCAACATTATAGATGAGAAAAAAATAGCAAATATATTAAATTATTACTTTTCACAAGTTTTTACAAAGGAGGATACGGACATGCCCCACATGTCGACCTGTTTCTATCCAATTTTAAATAACTTTAGCATAACAGAGGCAGAAGTGTTAAAGGGACTAGGAGCTCTTAAAATAAACAAATCCCCTGGGCCGGATGAGATCCTCCCAATAGTACTCAAAGAAATTAAAGAAGTTATTTACAAACCGCTAACTAAGACCATGCAACAGTCTCTTGAGACATGGGTTGTACCGACAGACTGGAGAATTTCAAACATAATATCGATCCACAAAAAGGGAGACAAAACCTAACCAGGTAACTACAGACCAATAAGGCTGACTTCTATTATATGTAAAGTTAAGGAAACAGTATCCTTGGAGACAGTCAGCATGGTTTTAGGAAAGGGAGGTGTCTAACTAACCTGCTTGATTTTTTTGAGGATGCAACATCAACAATGGATAACTGCAAAGCATATGACATGGTTTATTCAGATTTCCAGGAAGCTTTTGACAAAGTCCTGCATAAAAGATTAATTCTCAAACTGACTGCAGTAGGGATTCAAGGAATACATGGATTAGGGAGTGGTTATCATGTAGAAAACAGAAAGTACTGATTAGTGGGGAAGCCTCAAAATGGAGTGAGGTAACCAGTGGAGTACCACAGGGATCAGTGTTAGGTCCTCTGCTCTTCCTAATCTACAATAATGACTTAGATTCTGGTATAGTAAGCTAACTTGTTAAATTTGCAGACAACACAAAAATAGGAGGAGTGGCAAACACCATCCTTCTTCAAAAACGACTAGAGACCTGTTTTTTGATGATTGGACCGGAAAGGGCAAATTGCAATGTCGGACCAGGGTTAACATTCTATAACATAGTTGTTAAGCATCTATGATATATTTATAAAACATTAATATGCAGCACCTTAATATAAAGTGTTACCACAAATACCATATGGGAGATACTGAAATTGAAGAAGGAATCTAAGATCTAGGAGTTTATGTTAACTCAGAAATGTCTTCATCTAGGCAATGTGGGGAAGCTATAAAAAAGACCAACAAAACGCTCAGATATATAGTGAAAAGTGTTGAATTTAAATCAAAGGAAGTAATGTTAAAACTTTACAATGCATTAGTAAGACCTAATCTAGAATACTGTGTTTAGTTCTGGTCACCTCGCTACAAAAAGGATATTGCTGCTCTAGAAAGAGTGCAAAGAGGAGCAACCAGAATTATTCTGGGTTTAAAAGGCATGTCACATGCAGACAGACTAAAAGAATTGAATCTATTCAGTCTTGAACAAAGAAGACTATGCGGTGTTCTGATTCAAGCATTCAAAATTCTAAAATGTATTGACAGTGTCGACCCAGGGGACTTTTTCGACCTGAAGGAAGACAAATGGAGATTAGACAAAGGGGCATTCAAAACAGAAAATAAGAGGCACTTTTTTACACAGAGAGTTGTGGGAGTCTGGAACCAGCTTCCCAGTAATGTTGTTGAAGCTGACACCCTGGGATCCTTCAAGAAGCTGCTTGATGAGGTTCTGGGATCAATAAGCTACTAACAACCAACTGTTACCCAATGCTATGCAAAGAAAAACTTCAAAGTGAACTAAGGTTTTTTTTTTTTTTTTACCGCAGTGCTGAATTCAAAAGTGTAAAAATACTTGAAAGGTATTTGCTTACGATTGTAAGTCGCCCTGGATAAGGGCATCTGCTAAGAAATAAATAATAAAAAGAGTGTTGGCTTTGCTTAAAGTGCTGGAGGAGAACAACCTTCAAGTTATAGAAATGCTTGCTTCTCAAAATAACCGAGGCCCGTTCCTCTACAAATTAGGTAGCTTTCATTTAACATGCTTATGGTGTTATTATGTACAACACACCTTTTAACTGAGCACAATATTAGTAAATTCTGAAAATAAATGTTGGTTTTAATATCCCAGACCCTCTAGTTTGTTAGGCTTCCAGTCGCCACTGTCAACAGTACTACCAGTAAGTGTAACAAGGACAGGCTGACAAACTTACAGGGAAGATGAATTAACAAAACGTGGGAAAAAATGATTTAGCATAAATCCCTTGGAGAATATAAATTGCGAACCTGATATGTTTAAGTCACTTTATAGTGAATAATGTGTGAAAAAAGACATATTTATAGTCAAATACTAATATTATTTGCTGTATTTCTGCTCCTGAAATAGTGTTAAACTTGTACTATGAGTACCATTTAGAAAAAAAAAAAAAATGATGATTTACTGTGGGTGGGTTTTGGGTTTGTGTACATCTCTCTGGTTAGTTTTCCCAAGCCAGAAAGGTTTGGTTTGAAAGCACACACGCAATAACATGATGATGGCCGAAGCAGCTTCCTGATATGGTTAACGTCATTGTGGTCTAAACATTGATGTGCATTTTAAGCAGCAACCAACAACAACAAAAATACTAAACAGACACCCAACATGGGAACACAGGACAAAGAAACCAAGTCATGGGGGTGAAGTGACAAGAAACACTAATGCCTCTGTAATGCAGATAAAGCAAAATTAACAAACAAAGTTTGAAAAGCAGTGATGTTGAAAACATAATTATAGAGTGCGCTTTTACAAGAACAGAGTTGGGATACCTATATATCTTGATTATACATAGTACTTCCATCTGCAAATAGATGGAACATCTTACTGTTTAATCTTCTTAGGGATTAATGAAACCCACATAAGTACTGCCACTGATCAAGGGGAATCCAGATTCAATCTTGCCTTGGGAACAGTGGCCATAAATATTTTCCATCTGCGGTGCTCTCAACACTTCCAGTTGCACAGTTCACATTCTTGGCTACCTTGGCTTACAGTGCCTGAAAAAGTCTGTTGAGAGTCAGTATCTTACCTGTAAAGGAATACATTGAGCATGCAAGGGCAGTGGAGGATTATTTGTACACTGTTACAGCATTCCTCTGGCTGCTGTGTATTTGACCCTGGGAAGCCCTAAATCCCATTACTATAGCACTGCAATACGGAGCCAAATGAATAGTATTGCAACATCTGTTCACACTGGAGTTGTTACCGGCGCCGTACTGGTATACCTGTATTGATACGAAATCCACACAAGAGCAAGGTTCATACTGGTACAGTTGTGATGTGTCTCTGAACAGATCAGTGTGGACAGGCAGATCGGTACAGCAATGGGATGGATGAGGCATACGCAGCACACTTACACCAAAGATAGTCAATATTATCAAGATTCTCAACTCCGCCTTTACTAAAGTCATGCTTGTTTAATTAATGTATTGTTGTTTTTATATTTACAGATAAGTTACCATGTGAAACGCTCATCTCTGTTTTCCGCGCATGGTACTGCGTTCAGAAACTTGCATTTTTCATATAGATTACGGTATGTCATCGTTACCACAGCTTAGAGTAAAATAAACTTCACACGTTTGTTATATGTTTTAAAAAGTGATAAAATAAAGCTCAAAGCAGCTCAATCTGACACCACTCCATTGACTGTCAATAGAAAATCCTCTCCCAATCTCTCTATATCCCACAACCCTTTGCGTGCTGCGTGACAGAGGTCCCCATAGAGAATCAGTGGAGTTGAGTATCTTGTGTATACAGAATATCTTTGATCGAAGTGTATCAATAAACGTGTTTAAACGTGGACATCTATATCGCAACAGTATCGGTCTTGTACTGGTGTTGAAAAGTGAGTTAGGACAGAAAGTGGTATCGTATCAGTATATTCGAAACCAAAAACTAATTTTACCAGTGTTGTTCCCATACAAGTGTGAACAGGGTATAACTTACCCGTTAAGATCATTGTAGTATTAAAACATTTGACCACTTGGTAGCACTATGCGATTAGATACAATTTCACTCAATGACAACGTGGTTATCAGTGACAATATACAAAAATCCTGTTAGTGTAGAAGCTATTATTTTAATATATATATATATTTTACACAACACCCTACCCTTCTTTTTTTATTGTATTATACATTATACAAATGATTTACATGCATTGAGTGCAAATAATGATTTACAAAAGCACCCATTGGTAAAATGTTGTCAACTTTGGCATAGGTTTAGATATGTTGAAATAGATATAGTACAAAAAAAAATATCCTTATAAAATTGTACTACAGCACCCCATGGTAAAAGTATAGCAAAATGTAATCATGGAAAAGAAAAACAAACATCTGATCCAGACAAACTATTTAATAATTTCCAACTCTCAAATTGATCGTATCAGGGAACAGGCAAATTCCAAAATAAAGCAACACAGAGAATGTGTTACCCTAAAATAATTTTTGATTTCACTAATGAAATTTTTCTCTCTAAAATACATATTTTAACAGACACTTCTTTTTATTACTGTATTAGTGTACCTGTAGTTTATCGGTGTTTTCAAAGCAAGCAGTACATTAACTTAAAATGGGAAAGCATACAGACAGATATACAGTATCCTATACCTATTTCAAATTAAATAATGTTCAATATGCATTGGATGGAAACTGTTGCAAGTTGTTAAATATTTTATCTTATTGTATTACTTGTATTGTAACACTTGAAATGTATTTGCTTACGATTGTAAGTCGCCCTGGATAAGGGCGTCTGCTAAGAAATAAATAATAATAATAATAATAATAATAATAATAATAATAATAAATACATAAAACTAATAAATTATTACACATAAGACCCAATTGTGAGCAAGTGCAAAGGCAAAAACAAATTTTCAGAGAGGAACAAAATGATTTAAATGGTAAACTACCAAGATACTACTCGGAACAATATTTGATGTTCTTTCATGCAACTAAGCTCTTTCTTGCTAGTTTTACCCTGTGTGTATTTTTTTTTATTCATCTCAGATAATTTCCTTTGCTTCAGATTTGCACATGCTTCAAAACTGGGCCCATAGAGTGTTTGTATATTAAAAATATATTTTTTCCCCTTAAATTACTAGCATTACATTTTAAAGTCTCACTGTAGTCCTGCAGGAATTTATTGGAATGCTAATTCTTGATAAAAAAAAAAAAATTAAAAAAGTAAAGTAAAGTAAAAAAAAGTATCTGGATATGCAAAGATGCACTATCTAGTAGTGAAGTAATTGTGGCGTATTTGTGTTTAATATTCACTAGAGTGTGGCTCTGCTCAGAGAGCTTGAAGCTTTTACCAATACAGCAAGCTATATGACAGCTGTGCTCTCCCAGTGCTTTTCAGTAGCTCCCTGTTTTTTCTAATGGGTACATTTTAATAAGGGGTGAAAATAACAACATGAAAGAAAGCCTTGCCCTGAGCAGGGCGTGCTTTTGTTACCTGCACTTATAAAATACAAAACAAACTGACAGCAACAAATCCACACTATCCTCTTGGATAAGTACCAAGTCCACAGCACAGAAAGCTGACAGGCCTGTGCGCTTTGCCTAACCCCACCTGGGATCAGCATGGCATCTCCATGGAAACTCGCGACAAGGACGGCGTTATCCCTCCTAATCCTTTTTCTTTGAGGAGATCTTTTTAATGACTGGCTATGTTTCCTTTCTAGTCATAAATGCTCCCAATAACAAATCATATCCCAAGAAGTCCAGGAGACTTTCTCAAGTTCCCACTGAGGTGAAAAGCACAATAATCCTAGTGCTTGTAAAGTTTCTCTAAAAAAAATGACGAATTGATCAAAGGTTTTTTTTTTTGTTTTTTTTTAAACAAAATGGGGTTTTCTAATGAAGTATAACGGTTCTGGGACAATAGACTTCCAAGAGTTTCCTTACTGTTTCCAATGGAAGAAGGCCTACAAATACACAATTTAATTACGAAAACACATTGTATTGCAAGACGTGAAGAACCATACATCCTAAAATGTAATTTAGCTGAACCATTAAACATTAGAATCTCTTTCAACTTTTCATGGTTTAACTTGACAAAACAAATCTTTTACCTGAATCATCAACTGAAGTTTCCATGACCTTTCCTAAATAGCATATGCAGGTTACGAGAAGCCTATATACAATAACTAACATATAAAATAATGTATAGAATAGATGGTACAACTTGTATTACAAAGACCAAATGTATAATTCCTTGTTGGAATGTATTATGTTTACTGATTAATTATACAGAAATACAAATTCCATCCTTCTTTGCCTGTTTTGCAGACTGCAATTATCTTATTTAACCAATTGAGGCCCTGTGGCAATGCGCCCCGCCCCTGTGTGCATTTGTGTGTTACATGTTGTATGTTGCATGTGTTAATGTTGGTGTATTGTAGTTGGTATATAATGGGATATAATGTGGGTAATGAGTGTTTAAAATGTATAATTGTATAACTGTATTTAGGCACAGGGATTGCACTTCACTTCACGTGCATTTAAAGTATGCAATATGTGAGCACGGGGTTGCACAGAATTAGTTCACGTGCTGGGATTCAAGTGAATAATTAATTAGTAATTGAATCCCGGCACAACAGTATATATAGATGCACAAAGCACTCACTCGGGGTTGGGTGTTCGGTGAGTAGTGAATGGGAGAGAGAGGGAGAGGAGGAGGAGGAGAAATAAAGTTAAAGATTAACAATTGCTATTGCGTGCTGGTAGGACCAGCACGATACTTGTTTATTTACTCACCGTGTTTGTTTGTCTGTTAGTCCACCGTTTGTGTAAGTGTTAGTCCGTTTTGTTTGTCTATTTATTTTGGCCTCAAGTGCCGTGTCCTGTTTTCTGTTTTGTTCAACCTTTTTATTTTCTGTGTGTTAATAAAACACTGAGAGCAGCAGCGTCTCGGATTCACTCACCACTATTGTCTGTCTGTGTACTCCTTTCTGGTCTGACGTCATCACTAGAGCTAGCCTGTCACAGGCCCTCATAAAGTACAATTCAATCTTAACTACCATATTATATATTGTATATTTCAGTAATTAATATATGCAGTGTTTTATAGCGAAGTGCTGATTAAGTAGCATAAGATTTTTAGGTGCATAAGTTTTTTTTTTTTTCAGTAAATCTGCTAAATGTGCAAGCTCATTTACATTAGCATGTTAATCAGGTTTTTGAAAAATATCTTTAGAAAAGTGAGGCCGAATAACTCAACACTGTAACTGTAATTTTCAGAAATATTCGCACAAAGATGTATAAATGCATAAAGATGTGCTCCAATATACATGTATATTTCATGCATCAATATGCTATGGCTAAAAGTTTTGCATCACCATATAGAATTAACTAATTTTGCTTCATAAATTCAGCCTGCTGAATAATGTTACATTAACAATTGAATTACAGTAGTAATTACAGTAGTATGCAATTTTCAATATGCAACGAAAAACTGACAAATTGAAAATGTGACATTTTGAAATCTAACATGAAATACTGTACTACTATTATGGCTTCCGGTAGACTTTTTCAATACCATTTTGTAGTTTCTTTGATTACACAATATTAAATAAATTATATTAATATAGTTTAAAAAAAAAAAAGATATCTCAATTCTAAAATTATAGGTAATGCAAAACTTTTGTCCATAGCTGTAGTTTCTAGCTGCTGATTCATCCCAGCCAGTCAGCAGTAACAATGCAGCTTTGTAAGCCAATTTGATATCTAAATGATTCAGTTCCCTATCTTCATAACATAAGTAGTGGGATTAGTCTTGTTGCTCCTAACTGGACTCTCACCAAAGCCACAATGTATTAACTTTTTTCACAATCGATGATAATGGTACATGTTGTTGATAAGATGCATCTCAGTAAATCAATTTAAAATTACTCTATACTTCACATAGATAACAGTAGTTTTATTTGGCCTTATTCATTGTATACTGTCAACCAGCAGATCTGCCACATTTTCAGTAAAGCCAGTTTATTTTAATATAAAAGATTTAGCAGCATCTCCTCCTGCATTCATCTTGTGTTCAGCTGGCAGCACACATGGGACGACCAAATCATAGATAGCACACTATGATGCATACTGCACATTTTTCTTGATTGATGTGCAACATAATCAGACTGAAATATGTTTAATCGTTGCTGTTGCTTCAAGGGACCAAACATAACTTGGAAAACTATGTCATCTGTACAAAGTGATTACAATCCTATGATATTTGTATGATATGTATTATATTTTGAAAAAGCATTACTATGTTGTAGTCTTCTTTCGTATGGTGTTTGCAAAGCAACGGGCTACAGTTGTAATTTCAGTTTTGTAAGCCATTCCATGGCATCCGGGGTAGCTGCGTGTAGTCCATCTGTTCTGTTAGAATACGTGTGTATTTGGCAATCATCAGAGATGTGCCTGATGGTTTGCACCTCACCGCATTCGCAGCTTGGTGAGACCTTGAGCTTCCATTTATGGAAGAAATATCCACACCTCCCATGCGTTGTTGGGACGCTGTTGAGAGTGGTCCGCTGTCGTCGGGGCAAGGAGAAACCAGGCTGTTCCTTCGTAGGATCTTCGATAAGGTCCTTGTTTGGGACAACACTGTTTTCCCACATCTCGCGCCATTGGGTGGCGGGATCCTTTCTGGCCGAGAGAAGAGTCGAGGCATGTGTCCAGAATGGCTGTTTCGACTTCAGACGGGAGGGGGGTGGGGATTTGATGTCGGTGTACAAAGAGAGATCTTGATTATACAAGTTATTCTTCTACTCCCTAAGTGTTGCAGCATCCCGCGGGATGGCGGGATGTTCACAAGCACTGGCAGCCATGGCAGCGGTGTAGATTTTAGGGAGCCGCTTACCACACACAGCGCAGCGTTGATTTGGGTATCAATGAACCCAGTGTGAGAGCTGTGGCACCCAACAGGCATGCAGTACTTTGCCGTAGAATGTACCAGGACCTGCGCTTATGTCCAAAGGGTCCCAGCGTCACATCCCCAGAAAGTCCCTGCCAGCTTTGAGATGATGTTGACCCTAGATTTTGTCTTCTTGCTGGTGGCTTCGAGGTGATGGTGATAGGTAAGATTCCAGTCGAGGGTGACTCCGAGGTATCGGGGTTTGTGATCATGGTTAAGGGGGACGCTACAGAATTTGACCTTGAGCGGCCTCAAGACTTCGTTGTTGTTCAGATGGAAGGAGGACACTGACATCTTCCCTGCATTGGACTTCAAGGGCCACGCTTTGCAGTACTTCTCGAGTACTGTCAGGCTCGCCTCCAGGGTCCTCTCCACTTCCTCAAATGTGGAGGCTTGGGTTGTCAGTGCAATGTCATCCATATAAATGAATGTGCGAGACATTATTGATGGGATGTCATTGGTGTAGATGTTGATTAAGGCTGGAGCCAGGGCAGACCCTTGTGGGAGCCCCTTATTCAACCTCCGCGTGTGACTCTTTCGGTCACCAAGGTGCACGCTGAAAGTTTGGTTGCTCAGCATTGCAGTGATCAGGTGGATTGTACAATGACATTTGTCAGCTTCAGCAGGAGACCCTTCCACAACACAGTATCTTAGGTGGATGAAAGGTGGATAAACGCTGACGCTATTTTTAATTTCTTCTGATATCGGGCCTCAATGTGGCTGGTCAAAGCCAGCACCTAGTCGCAACAGTTTCGACCGGCTCGGAACCCTGCCTGCTCCCTGGGGATCACTTCCTCTTGGTTCAATATTTCCAAGAGAATCCGCTCCATCAGCTTGAACAAGCTTTGACATCTATGTTGTAGTGTAACCTTGAGTTGTAGTTCAGGGGGCAGGAGCGAAGGCTTCTCTCCCCTGTCTATCTATTAGAAATCGCCTTATTTAAGCCCAGGCTCACTCCTTTTTTCCCTGTCTAACGTTCCTTCATCCTACCTTATTTGCCCCATATGCCACGCCACCTCTACAACTGTTCTCCCTCTGGGGGTAAGTGACACTCACTTCCCAACCTTAAAAGCCTGGACACCTCTGTTTATAACCAGCATGATGGTTCTCAATGAGGCAGAAGGGTACCCCCGGTCAAATATTCATAAGCCCATAACATGCTTTCCATTTTTCTTGTTTCAGACCCCCCTCGGAGGAAGTGCTGGCTGCTTCCCAGCCTTGGAGATCCAGCTACAGGTCTCACCTCAGCGAGGATGGTTCTCAGTGAGCCAAGGAGAGACCTCCAGCTTCCTTCTGTTCTTTTTAAAGACCTCCTCCTCCTGACTGATTCTGAACGGATATAATAAAATGTTTATTTTATTACAGCTTTAGTGTTTTTTTTCCTTCGTTCCAATGAATGCTTAATATTACATATGTTATTTTTTTTGATAGTTTTTTTCTTTTCGACACTACATGTTAATTGGGTTGACGAGTGAGACTATAAGAGACTGAGTGGACATGGCTCTATTCCCTATTTTCTCCTTGTGTAACAGGATGCCTGACTGATGATGTCCCAGACCAGAAAGCTGACAGAGACACATGTACTTGCGGGGTTGAAAGCGCTGGTGCGCCATTTTTATTCAAAACAAAAATAAAACAAAAGGTGTAGACCAAAAAAAATCACTGCTCACGGAGCAAAAATAAAAGTTTGAAAAAAAAACAGGTCACGATCACAAAATATCCTGACACCTAAACAAATACCGTGCTGGTCTGCCCAGCACGAGTAACAATTGCCTTTCATCTTACTTTTACTTTTATTTTTGTTTCTTTGTTACGTTTTTTCTCTCTCTTGCTCCCATTCCTCCTTCCTGCACACCGGACACACCCCAAACACACAAACATACAGGTTTATATGCACGTGGTCGTCTCCGAATCAACAACCAATTAATTAATTCGGAGACGGACACATTCTGCACAGGGTTTAGTGGGACGGGGCTTTAACTCCATCCACACTGCCAAACAAAAACAAACAAAACACTAATTTTAAATAAATACAAAATACCTTTTACATCATAACAATACATTAAATCACCCGTTCTAACACCAATACAATACAGCATTTACAACACATTCACCCATGCCAAACAAACACAACACATTTATTACAGCCCTGTCCCCTCTAATTATGTGCAGAGCTTTTTTCTGCCCTGCCACACTTTCGTTTAGATGTTATCCCAGTTTTTCAAGAGTCATGTTTTCTTTTTATTCCTCAATGTCCTGATATACAGGCTTTACATATGCACACCTGCAACTGCTACCAATCATGCAGAACAAGTGTTTAAGTCAGAGCTTTCCAAACCCAGTCCTTGGGACCCCATGTGTCTTCTAGTTTTTTCATTCCTACTGAGCTCTCAATTACTTAACTAAACTCTTAATTGAACTAATAATTTGTTTCATTTTACATTTTTAATTGTTTCATTTCTTGAGCAGTTGGAGATTTTAAGTTAACTATACAATTTTATAACTTGAAATTGCAACTTTTTTAGGAGCTGAGAACAATAAAAAGTATAATTAAGCAAATTATTAGTTCAGTTAAGGGTTTAGTTAAGTAACTGAGAGCTCAGTTGGAATGAAAACCAGAAGACACTGGGGTCCCAAGGACTGGGTTTGAAAAGCCCTGGTTTAAGTGAAGAACAGGGATCAGGTTGTGTCATTGGCCCACTATGTACAGACTACCTCAGCCCATCCTATTACTGATAGTTTACTTTGAAGTAACTGGAAATGAGGTAATATGACTTGACAGTACTTTCTGTCAGAATGTCAGGAAGCTAAAAAGGGAAATGATTGACTTTTCTTATTTCTCTTCCTTGAAACAAGCTATTATCCTTCCTGGGTTGTGTTTAAGCTAATAGTTTTTGACAACCTGCCATTTTCAATGTTACATTTTATTTTTGTACAAATGCACTGTGCCCTTGCTCTCACCACCCCCCCCCCCCATCTCCATATCTCATCCCAGGATCTCATTCAGAGGGCTATTCCAGCTCTACTCAGTGGGTGTTGCTTAAGGGAATGCAAGTTGATGAAGTCAGGCCTGCAAATGAAGAATGTGGCATTTGACCTTCTATGTGAAACAAAAATAGAAGAATCAGGGTCAAGATTGTGAAATCCACCCTGATCCAGAACACTGGGTCAGAACTCACAGTTATGTAAACTGGACAGGATTAGGAATCTAAATTTAGGGAGTCACGACACACAGTCACCCAGATTTGTATGAAAAGAAAGGGGGAATGCAACTATTTAACCTCTGATGCTAACATTTTTTCGGGTAAACCATTCTCCTAATTTTCAGGTGAGATGAGAGAATACAATAGGAGTCTTAAAAAAAACAACACTGAGAAATTTGCATCTTTTGAACAATGGTTTGGTTGCATTTAACACACACGTTAAATGGTCTTCAACCAAAATGAGTACTAAAAACAAATGTGTGCCCATATCCTGGTTGACACTGCCTCCAAAAAGTATTTAAGCCTGGTTAAGTACAATTATGTTGTTTTCATTTTTTAACTTGAAATTATTTTTTATATATTAAAAAAAAAAAAAACTTTTGAAAAAAACGAATTTATGTTTTGTTTTCTTAATTTAAAGTTATGCTATAATCGCAGTAACCCAATCTTTGGTGAGCATTGTACATTCCAACAATTATCCCCAGCAGTCTCACTCAATTTTCAGTTACCAGGGTTGTGTTAACTAGTTGTAATCTGTAAGAGAACTCCACAAAACCATTTTTTATTTACTAGCAATGGTTTATTCCCCAAACAGAATTCCCACTTCTTTTCAATAGACTTTTTTTTTTCACCCTGTGTGACCTATACATTCTAATTACTAACTTCAAAATTCAATCAAGAATGTCCATACAAGTATAAGGCCCTGACCTTTTTCAGGGTGAAATTATAGATGTGCAAGGCATGCTTGTGATGCATAATACAGCTCAGCAGATCCACAGCTAACTTGTCAGCTGAACAAGGCCCTGTGTTTCATATGGTTGTATGTTGAACTATTGCAAACACATTTATATCAACGAAGGGCATTAATCCACAGGAATGCAAATTGGGGAGCCATTTAAGTTCCATCTTAAAGTTGTTGACAAACCATTTATATTGTCTAGAAAATTGTCTTTAAGCACATTTATTTGACACAGATTTAAAGGGTAATAAAACAATGATGCCCACCTATGAACCACCGATTAACTATGGACACTTTATGATAGGTGGGCGTGCTGTCACTTACAAAATACGGTATAGTTGCTTGGTTACTTTGAAATATGTGCCAATAAACTTCTTGGAAAGCTTCTTTTTTGTTGAAGTTGAGGGTAGGGGATGAAGGAAAACCTTTTTTTCAAAGGGTTGTCTTGTGTTATTACCACTAGATACATTTAGTACTACATTTTCCGCACAGCCTTTATATGACTGTTTGAAAATTAAAGATGTGCTAAGAATTATTGTGTCTGCTTCCTCAGCTATTTCATGCACAGCCCCAAGCTGGAAGTACCCTGTTGTTCCATTGGCTTCTATAAACAAGCTTCTGTATATGGGCCTTTGAATCACTGTCCGGGTATTGTGGTAATTACCTACATTTGGTTCCTATTAAACCTTTAGACTGTGGAGAATTTGATCTGCTTTGATATAATTACAACCTTTGTTTGTGGAGAAGAAAAAAAAAGCGTGGTTCAGTTTTTCTGTATGATGTCACAACACTTTTTTAAAATATCAAATTAAGTATGGAAACTCGAACTATATTAGCAATCTGAAAGGTGAATGCCAGCAGCAGCTGTGTTTTTATTATGCCTGTAAAAAGACATATTCTTTTGTTTAAGGTTTATCCAGCTCTGTTATTTAAGCTAAGCCATTTATGTCATATTTACCTACTTCCATCAATTTCATTAATGCATTTTTCCAATGTGTTGCAAATCCCAAGTCGCTGTACTTCTACATGATATAATAATTCACAAGGAGCTGGAACACTTCATGTTGATCTTTAAAAAAAAAAAAAATAATAACTGAAGACTGAAATGTCAGGATCACAGTAACCACCCTGTTAGCTGTTGAGAATATTGTGTTAGATCTGTTGTTAAGTGGCCATGCATCTAGTATCTGAATTGCCAAAAACTGACATTATAGTTTTCACCCCTCTCCCTAAGCAATTTAGTTTGGATTGCAAATATCGGTCTCTAATCTCAAATGTATTATGCTGACATATTTACATGTCAACCTCTGGCCCTCGAGGACATTGGCTAAGCTGCAACCAATTTAGAAGAGCTCAGCTCAGTTTATCAGGAATGCTCCTTCCTTTGTACATTCTTGAACCTTGTATAAGGATATGGGTTAGTTCAACTTAGAACGAAGGATATTTCATTTGCTGTGTCTTGTTTTTAAAACCCTAATTGAAATAGCTCTGACTTACCTATGTAATTAAATAGTTAATCAAAATGTGATGTATCAAATGATCAAACTATGTAATAACCCTTTATCCCCCAAATTTAAAAAACTCTGATAGGTCAACATGCCTTTAGATACTTGGAATATATATATATATATATATATATATATATATATATATATATATATATATATATACATGGATGAAGGCTATATTTGCATCCTGAGCCATTCGTAAAAAAAGGCACAATACCATAGTAGTAATGTCAAAAAGTGATAATTCCTCTAGAGGAAAATATACTTGAACTCTGACTCCTCGAGACCATCACTTTCAATTTGAACACAAAATGTCTCGTTTTTAATCACTCGACAACATCCACAGCACATAAATGTTCATTAATGATCAACAAAATGAGACTACGTTAAAAAAAAAAAAATGATGTAAAGCTGGTACATTCATATATCAGAGAAACTGGAGAGGAACAGGAAATTAAAACAAGGTAAAGGCAATCATCCAAATAAAGCTGAAGCGCTAATGCTTCACAGAACGACATAGAACATCTGTACAGCACTGAAACACTACGTCTAAAAAAACCAACTCTACTGCTGAACCTCGTCTTCTTTAATATTAGCATCACAAGGGTATCCATGTATTATAAAAAAAAAACAATAGATGGGCCTCTGCAGTGAGTCACAGGAAAACAATTCCATCTCGGGTTTCTGTGAGTTTATAAATTACTCGACCTTCAGTCTCGTAATTTATGACGTCACAGAAACCCTAGATGGAATTATTTTCCTGTAACTCACTGAAGCCCTGCAGGGGCTTCTCACAGGCGGAGGTCGGACGTGAACCAGGACATCCCACTTTGAAGCATAGCGCCAATACTGCTGTACAAAGGAGCCAGGCTCCCTTGCATGAGCTGGTATCGGGCGTATGTCTTCATGTTTTAGATTGCGTCACCTACCAGCCCTGACCCCTACCCCTGTGCACGCTACACTATGTACATGAAAACATAAGTAATGTAACCCCATCAAAATCCAATACATGCTCCATTTACAACAACACATTAATCAAAAACAAACTTTTCAAAGCAACACCAGCATAGCCCTGTAGCTTTTGTCTAGATTGAATGCAGGCCCTGCTTAAATGACAGGTATGTGTATCAGTTCTGGCAGGTAGTGAGGATCACGCAACTGTAGCTACGAAATTACAAACCTGGTGAACATAAAACAAAATCCTTACTTTTTTTTGTTATTATTATTATTATTATTATTATTATTATTATTATTATTATTATTATTATTATTATTATTATTATTATAATGCCTTGTGGGTTTTTAAATGGCTGGGTTCCTCCTGGTGTTCCTCTGTCCCACATCTTACCCAAAGAGCCATTTCAATCACTTCTAATCACCCACCTCCTGATGTTAATTAGCAAAGGTTTTGCATTACCTTATCTGTCACTGATGCAATAGGTTTTATCAGGAGGTTGATTGAGATCTATCAATCTATCTAACCAAGATCACAATTTTATTTAAAAAGCATATTCCAGTAAGTTAGCCGTGTTTCCAAAGATGAGCAGCTGATGTCAGGTCTGTGAACCATTTTCTCTCAAAGGAGAACTTGCATTTATCCTGCCACATCCCAATGTGTTTTGACAGGGAGAAATTTACCCCCCCCACCTCATGTCAACCTAATATTCCCACTCTTACACACACCCGTGCACCGGCAGGGCTTTCACCCTGCCACACACCTCCCCCTTGTGCGTAGCACACATGGTCAGGGTTAGGATTAGGGTTAGAGTTGTGCTGACAGCAGATGGTTGTGGCACTCAGGAAGTGGTGGCACTGGCAGCAGCAATGCTGACATTAGCGCAGGGCCCTCCAGATGTGGCGACTGCGGTGCTGGGGACTCCGGACATGATGATGGTGGCCTTGGAGACAGCGGGGCTTCTCCCGTGGTACTGGAGACAACGGGGCTTCTCCCTGGGGTGCTGGAGACAGCGGGGCTTCTCCCTGGGGTTCTGGAGACAGCGGGGCTTCTCCCAGGGGAGCTGGAGACAGCGGGGCTTCTCCCTGGGGTTCTGGAGACAGCGGGGCTTCTCCCAGGGGTGCTGGAGACAGCGGGGCTTCTCCCTGGGTTCTGGAGACAGCGGGGGTTCTCCCAGGGGTGCTGGAGACAGCGGGGCTTCTCCCTGGGGTTCTGGAGACAACTGGGCTTCTCCCTGGGGTGCTGGAGACAACATGGCTTCTCCCTGGGGTGCTGGAGACAGCGGGGCTTCTCCCTGGGGTTCTGGAGACAGCTGGGCTTCTCCCTGGGGTTCTGGAGACAGCGGGGGTTCTCCCAGGGGTGCTGGAGACAGCGGGGCTTCTCCCTGGGGTTCTGGAGACAGCTGGGCTTCTCCCTGGGGTTCTGGAGACAGCGGGGCTTCTCCCTGGGGTGCTGGAGACAGCGGGGGTTCTCCCAGGGGTGCTGGAGTCAGCGGGGCTTCTCCCTGGGGTTCTGGAGACAATGGGGCTTCTCCCAGGGGTGCTGGAGACAGTGGGGCTTCTCCCTGGGGTGCTGGCACTCTGGTAGTGATGGCAGTCCAGCCGCTGTTCTGCCTCCTCATCTTCTGGGAGGGGGCAGTTGAACAAAAACATGCCCACATGCCCCACAGGCGGGGCACCAACTCGAGACCTCCAGAGAGCTGAGGTAGTCATCCCAGCTGCCCTCCTGCCGTGTAGCTGACAGGGGTGTGGGGTCTTCCGGCAGTGGCGACGGTGGCTCCTCCCTTTGCGTCTCTGGAGCTGGCACCGGGATGGTCGCTCCTCCCCTTCTTCCTCTTCGGGGCAGGTGGCTCCTCCTTTCCACCCTGAAAGCTGCAGCACCCGGTATAGTTATATGGTGCGATAGCGTCGCAGCCCAGATGTTATTGGCAGGGAGATTGACTCAGACACAGAAAACTGCAAGATAAATGAGCCAATGCACAGTTTAATAAACACAAACAAAAATAACACGATCAAAACACTCAACAAAACAGAGTCGACAAAACAAAAGGCACAAGGGCCAAACAAAAGGTTCTACAAAAACTCATGAACATAAACAAGACAGGACAGCACAGCACAGTACACAGAACACAGACCTGCACCTCTATCACCAACATTAAAGGGTACATAAGGACCTTTTTATTTTATTGTGTTACATGTTCCCATGTGTTGCTACAACTGTTTACGTAAGGTGTGTGTATTGTTTGCATTTTTTTTAAAACTTTTAAATTGCATTCCCTGCCTCAAGATGGCTTCCCATGTACCCGCATGGACCGCTCAGAACTACATTTCCCATCATCCTCCTGCTCACTGGTAAATCCATCTTTGTTACATATGTGAGCAGAAGGATGATGGGAAATGTAGTTCTGAGAGGTCCATGCGGGTACATGTGAACACCTGTTTATTCAATTGTCGGCTCCAGACACATTCCCACGTGTTTTGACAGGGAGAAATTTAACCCCCTCCCTGCCAACCTAATATTCCCCACCAACACACACCCATGCACCGGCAGGGCTTTCACCCTGCCACACTGCTGCAGTTCCTCTAACGATGAGTGATTTATTGTGTTCAAGATTAACTGTATGGCATAAACAAGATAGTTCTCCTGCCTCCAGTAAATTAGTTTTTTTACTGCTCTTGTTGAAAAAACTTCTACTAATTAATATTGAACACTGGAATACCAGAATAGGTTTCAACAGTATTTGCGAGACAATTAATTAATTAAAAAAAAAAAAAAAAAAAAATGGGGGTAAAAATATTGGTTTAGTTTGTATTTTATTTTTAGATGTGACCTCCTATGTAATTAACACAATATAATACTATGACTTAGCTTGACTATCTATCTTATTAGACCTCCTTACACCTCACACCTTTTCCTTTAACTGTGTAAACTGAAATACCCGTAGTTGTAAACATGTCCAGGGAAGTGTTGACTTTGATCTTGGATCAGTATCAGAAGATATTGTTTTTGTCACTGCCAAAATATTTCTGTGGCTCACCTAGTTACAAAGATTTCCATTTATACAGCCAACAGTATCCCATCGCTTTTGCATAACAAAACGCTTGCTCTTTTTGGATAACCAAGCATGACATTAATAATAATAATAATTTCTAGATAGTATCTCAGCATGTCAAGACACCTAGCTACAATTTAATTGGGGCTCGCTGACACAGCATGAGTTACACCTGTACTTATAATCTGTACTAAATAATCCTGCGTCTGTAAAATGTCCACAATTCAACATCAGTCACTGTAAATAGAGACAATTATGTTAAGAATAATACACTGAACTCCCCTACATATAATAATAATAATAATAATAATAATAATAATAATAATAATAATAATAATAATAATAATAATTACAAAAGCCTTAATATTGACTTAAATATAATCTTTTTCTAGAACTGCCCCAAACTGACCAAAGTCATTGCTGCTATGGAAAGCTAAGCACTTTGGGATTCCTCATTCCCGAAAGTAATGCTTGGCTATGACCTTCCAGTTTGCTCAACCTGCTCTACACTGGGACAAGATGTAGCCAGTATCACAATCTGTTCCAAAGTGTCGTCGGCAATGTAGGCTCTGCATTTATTTCCTATATTTCTCCTACGTTATGCTACTGTACTATATTTGCCCAAGCCAGCTTTTATTTGGGGATCAACACTCGAGAAAGTCTCTAGAAACTATCCCCCAAATAATTATAATGCCTGTGGTATACAGAGGATAGAAAAAGAAAAGCAAATTTAAGATAAGATCCTTAACAACTGCGTTTCAAGGCAGACCTCCACCAAGTTAAGAAATAGCGAGGTAAGCACTTTGAGAGGTTAATCCTGGTATTGATGTGCATTGTGTTAGCAGAGATGTGACACAATTAGAAAGGCACTAGCTCTTTGTATCTCAGGAAGGATCCTCACATTAATGTGGGCACACTGTAAATAATATATTGTTACCTGGATTGCTGTTTTCCTGCTTTGCCATGATACAATTGCACTTTTACATAGTTCCAATAGGGGCCTTCCAAAATGATCACCATTTTCTGAAGGCCCCTGTTAGAACTATGTAAAAGTGCCATTTTATGATGGCATAGCAGGAACACAAGCATTCTGTTTGAGTGGCAACATGCAGTAGTTTTGGATTGCTTGAGCCCTTTCGTCTGAACCACTATATCATGCTGCACACGTCTCAGACTGACACAAATATGAGACAGGGTTCCATTAATATACACCTCCTTTGTAAATACATGGAGGAGGATGTCTTGCATGTGGTTGCAACTCTAGATGCATAATGAAGAAACCAGACTTTTGCCAAATGACAAGGATACTTGTCATTACAGTCCTCCTATAGCAACATGATGAAAGAAAACTGTTTTGCCAGATGTTCCCTGCAAACCTCCATACTGTAAATTGAAGAAGCAGTTAAGTACGTGGAACACTGCTATAATTTGTGTCCCAGCTGCCAAGCAGACAGCTGGGCCTAACATAGCTCTAATCACAGACTTCTAGTTAAAGCTTTAGCTTTAAATAAAACAAAAGGTTTAGGTGTGTGGCTGTCCATTCAATTTATTGTTGAAAAGAAACATTTAGGGTAAATATAGAAGTGTGTTTTTGTGTAAACCATGGAATAACACAATAAGGAATTCAATACTGTTCTCTTTAATCATATTATCGAATAGATAAAGGGCTGGTCTGTGGCTTCCATAACCAATTACCAAATTATGTATTAAAAAAAAAATTATAACAGTTGAACTAATAAAAATATAGTTAAAATTACAACAATTGAACTAATAAAAATATAGTTTTCAATCCTAGTGTACCTCCAGTAGAACACTGACAGTGTGCTCTACTTGTAAAAATAAATGGAAGAACTAATTAATTGCTTAACTGGGTTTAAGTACTTAAATTGGCTTATTACACAGAAAAAGAATACACCCTAATCCTTAAAAAAAAAACATGTTCCCTGCCAAAACTTTTCAATACCATATGTTATATAAAAATAAAATCAGCAGTGAGAGTCAACATTTTTAACCCTGTTGTCTTTTAATTCCTAATAAATCCCACCTCTGACTGACGTCCTATTCAGAAGTGTAAAGAATGGTCCCCTCGGACAGATCTGTAGATGCTATCGCAAAGGGAAAAAGAAACAGATAGAGGACATTTAGGAGCTCAAATGGAAGTTAGTCTACATGCCATGGGACATTTTTTGCATAATTTATGTGTGGTTAACCTCTCCAAAATAAACATCAGAAGTGAGTGACTTAAAAGCTGTCACTTTCAGTTGCCTTTGAAAAAAAGACCTTGGGTTTCTACATTTACCAATCTTTCTCTTGTGAAATCGAGGCTGATGGATGAACAGACTACATTAGCTGGAGAAAATCAGATATTGTTTCTCATGCACGTATTTGCCACTTTCCAGCTCTGTTGACATTTAATCCAGTTAAAATGTGCCTTTTATTGCAAGTGAACTACAATAGCTGTTGGAGGGCACATCATATGCCTTTTAAGATTAGTTGTTTGTCTTTCCTTTTTCATGTTTGTCTTGAAAACGCTGGTAACCGCATTAACTGTGCTGCTGTTGTCAGGCAGGCCCAACGTCGCAACGTCTAAAGTGATAATCCTCATATTCCAATAACCACAAGAAGAAATACAGTAATCTTCATTGAAATTCTGGGGCTGAAGTACGGATACGTGCAAAGCAATTTGCGGCTGCAAAACGCCCATATTGCGGCCAATATCTGTGCTTTGCATGCGCAAACTGTGTTTAGCGGCCATAAAGTGGGACTTTAGCGGCCACTAAAAATGCAGCATATGTAAAGAATGGTTTTCATCTGCAATTTCTGACCCTCCAAAAACTTTGCACCTCCTCTTACAAGATGCAAACCATTGTAGAAGTGAGTAATTAAGAGCTGTATAAAAACACACACCTTTAGAGACCTGTCATTGGCTTCAGGGTGGCTGCTGTGGTACACTTCCTGATGCGACAACGCTTTGTTGAGGACAGGCAGGAAAACCTTCGGAGAAGACCCTGCATATTCAAACCCAGGGTCACTTTATTTGGGATGCCAGAGGATGCGGTGGTAAGGCGTTATCATCTCACTCCGCAGGTCATTCTAGACCTAATAGCTAAATTTCACCTTTTCATCACCTGGTTGACTGTCCTTCTGGTAACACTGACAGCATTGACTTTCTCCACTATAGAGGACCATATGGCCTCTTTGGTAGCATAACTGATGTTGGCTGAAGCTTTTCCAAATAACTAAATTTTATGCTGAGTGACGTCAGCCGTAAGGACTCTCAGCTCCTTCTCAGAAAACTTTTCTTTTCCGTGTGCCAAGAGGACTTTGCTGCCTTTCCTCTGACATATTTGGTTTGATTGTTTGGTTTGATTTTTGTGCAACACAAATCTTATACAGTACCTACTGCTCTCTGTACTAACTCCCCTCACCTCTAGGCTGTTAAATAGCCCGAAGCACAGGCGGTGCTCATTTCGACCCTCATTATCATGATTGCAGCTCATTATTTGTGCGTGTTGAGTAATTTGCAATGCTCTTAAGCTTATATAGGCCACAGTGCAAAATAATTGCCTGGCTGCTAGTCAATTTGGATTTTGCAGCGGCAATTGTTTGCACTGCCCCTATGTGTGTAGGTGTTGTATGTGCTTATGGATGTTTCACAGTGTGTACTGGATGAATCTGTACTTAATCACCTGATTTAAATATTTCAATCGGAGAGGAATACCTTTAGACAGCTTGTGTTTTCTGAGTCTTGGAAACAACATTATATATGGAGCCCACTCTGTTATAAGTATCCCTTTTTCATGATAACAATTTGAACCGTAATGAAAAATGCAATGACCTGACAGTGAATGTCTGTGAGCTAACCGCATGCATATAAGATAGCAAAATGTATGATGCTTGATGTACAGTAAGTCTTATTATTCTTATTAAAAAAATATGTTTTGAGGAAATGTATTTACAGTATGTGTGTTATATTTATTACCAATATGTGATCTACATAATTTGGCAAATACTGAAAAGTAGCTTACTAGTAATCTGACAGCAAACATTAATTTATGACACACATTTTAGATTTCCCTTTAAGAAACATATTGAAATACCTTTTAAATACATTCACACAATTACAATTAGTTTTGTGCCTTCTTTCAAAGTAATAGTCCAAAAAATATTCAAAGGATATTCTAAAAATGTCACATGTAATGCATAGATGTTGGCATTCATCCACTAGCATTATTTTGGTTGAAAATAGAGTGATCCTTTATTGTTAGTGACTGCGTGAGATGGTTTAGGTAGTTCTAAAACTTGATTTTTAGTTACAGAATTGTTTCATATTATATACACTTTGCTGAAGTTCAGCAACTAGAACTCAGTGGGTTCCTGCTTTTAAACAGTTAACACACACAAAGTCATGTCCAAAGACAGTCAGTTGATAAGCCTGGATTTGAACCAGGGATTCTCCTCAGATATAACTTTCCTTTGTGGGCCTCAATCAATTCTCCAGAAAAGAATGGGACAGTGTGACTTCAACAGCCTTTTTTGGTAAGCTGAAACCTTCAGAGACGTTTCAGCAGTTTTCATACCGATTCCAGCAGAGTTAAGAATTATGACTTTGACTCAAGACAACGAGTCAGACACAGAATCCCATTTAATGATATCCTGTAACCCGAGCTGGAGCGGACACTGACAGCTGTTCTCAGAACCCTAATGAACCATGTCCATTTACAGATCATTGCCTTGGAGAACCTGATACCGGTGTGCTGCTCAGGCAAGCCCTCACACTGGTGGAAATAGCTAGCCTGGTATTAAATGACAGGGGATCTGTTATCATGCGATTACCTGTCTGTGAAATACCTATTTATCTTTATTATTGAGTGCTTTCCTTCTGACAGACAAGAAATGGAGGTTTGTCAACCACAACACTCCACCTGTTAATCTAGGTATTTGAAAGCTTCCTAAACAATCTGAGGGGGGTTGGGGGGGGGGCAGTCGCTGTAATATTTAAGGAGCTACGGTTACACCTGCCCCCTCCACCCCCTTCCTCTTCTTTTTCGTAGGAATGTGGTTTATAAAAGAAATAAACATTTATTTGGACTAGGAGACAAGCAACTGTTCAAATGGCACACAGAAAAAAAGGCATATCAAACAACAGAGATCAGAAACAGATGGAAGTGCCCAGATTAGTGGCTCATTAAACCCAGTTATTATGGGCTACACATACTGCCGCTGCCTGATCACCGGACAAAGGCTTTGAATTCTGAACGACGCAATATCATCATGTAACTGACCTAGTAAAAATAAACACAGCTGCAAACATGAAGAGGACCAAGGAGGAAAGGTTGGAAATAAGGTTAGGTAGGGGGCAGGCTACACTTGCTCCACTAATTGCTCCACTCCCCCCCCCCCTCCCCCCCGGGAATGAAAAGGGGAAATCTGAGGTAATTACAATATCTGCCTTGCCTGGAAGTGGAGTCTGGGGATACAACAAATTTTGACCAGTCCTCTGCTTTTTTTGTGATCAAATGTTTATTGGGGAGAATACAAAAACATATCATTTTAAATACTATACAATAATTCCCCAAGTTTTACATTTTTACCCCCCACCCAAACCACCCTCCACAAAAACCACCCCCCACAAAGAGACCTCCCTAACTAATATCAGTCAGATAAAACTGAAGAAGGATTAATCAAGGATCTAATGGAGTCTGCAGCCGATCTCCAGGCCTGCACAGTCCTCTCCCCAGCGCCATGGACCCGAGCAGTAGAAAGTTCCATATAAATTATAACAAGAAAGGCAAGGGTCCATTAACGGTAGGGGAGGGAATGTGGAGGTTGCCAACGAAGAGCTATAATTTTTTTAGCTGCTGTGAGACCAGCCAGCCAGATCCATTTCTGCTGCAATGATTGATCGAGGGATGAGTCATCTTTCTGTAATAATATCTTAGCAGAGCAAGGGATATTCTTATCAAGAACAGTGGACAAAGTTGAAGAGACCCAATCCCAAAACACAGCCACAACAGGACACTTCCAAACCATATGTAAAAAGGAGCCAACGGTATCTAGGGGACAGTATGCACATGCCGGGGTAGGGATAGGTTTCATTTGGTAGCGTCTGCGAGGAGTTAAATAAGTTCTATGAAGAGAATAAAAATGAATCAGCTAATGGTTTAGATTTTTGGAAGCAGAGCTTAGATTATCCCAAATAGTTTCCCAGTAGATTTCTTCATTTTCAATAGATAAATCCCTATTCCAGATAGTGTTAACCACCAAAGGTTTATATGATGACTTAAGGAAATGAACATAAAGTGAGGAAACAAGCCCTTTAGTTTTCCCCCCTGTGTCTAACATGTCATGTAGTACATGTGAAGGCAAATCTGTCCCCCAGGGAACCCCATAGGCACGCATTGCAGAACGAAGTTGAAGGTAAAAAGAAGAAAGAGGCACCAGGCAAGTCATATTGCAATTGTAAATTTTGGAATGTGCGAAGCTGTTTATCTTTGCAAATATCTGCAAAAGTATGTATCCCCTTGTCTCTCCATTGTGGAACTAAAAAGGGGGAACTGTCTGACAAGAGAGCGAAATTATGAAAAATAGGACTGTGAGAGAACCATTTGGATTGGTGTTTAATATGCTTTTCCACTAAGCACCAAATTGTAATTAAATGAGAGATTATAGGGCCAAAACGAAGTTTACATCGCTTGAGAGGAACAGCAGAGTAAAGTAAGTCTTGGAGTCTATGTGGTTATACTAGGTTTTCCTCTAACAGTCGCCATGAAACAGGAGCATTAGGATCAAGCCAAACAGTAATTGGGTGAAGCACAAATGACAAAAAAATAGTACTTAAAGTTTGGTAAAGACAAACCCCCAGCGGATTTCTCATGCTGCAAAGTAGACCACTTGAGACATGGACGTTTCCCCCTCCATATGAATTCATAGAGTGCAATTTATTCCAATATACAGTAGGGAGAGTGAGAGGTAGCATAGAGCTAAAGAAATTAATGTGTGGTAGTACATTAATTTCTATTGTGGAGATGCAGCCATCTATTTAAATCAGCTTCCACCTGTTTAAATATCTTATTAAAATTAGTTAGTGTGGTGGACTGCAAGGAGGGGAGAATGTCTACCCCAAGATATTTAAAATGTTTAGCCACTGGAATGTCTAAAGGTAAAACTATATCCTTCATTGCAGCATTCAAGGGCATTAGAGCGGACTCCAGTCCTGTTCTTTTAACAATTTATTCCAAACTAAATTATCAGGAAGTAATCCATTAACCCATATTGAACTGGCAGTACTGAACTGCACTGCAGCAGGTGTTTATTATAGTACTATGGTTCGTAACCCAGGCTAGTTCACCACAGGGGTTCACAGGGAATGCAAACTCCCCCCCCCCCCCCCCCCCCCCACACAGCTGGGACACTAAATGCTTAATGCTTGTTCTCTCATCAGCAGCAATATGCACAAGCAGTGTTAAAAGAAGACACTAACGGTAAATTGCTAGTTTTCACCTTTTTAGTGCTCCATAGGTGGTCTGAGGTGAGGAAAGTGTCTTTGACCCTGCATGGTCCCTTAATCAGTACACAAAAGGAGGTGGCATGAGGCTGTGCTGAAGAAGCAGAAACATACACCAGCATGATCTTTAAATTAAGAAAACAATGCACATTCTCCAAAAATGATTAATGTCTGATGCAGCGGTTGTGACCTGCTAGATAACTGGCAGCAACAACAGTTAGAAGTCCTGAGCCAAAGGTCATCTACAAGACCACTGCAGAGGATATTAATGCTATTTTAAACCAAACAAATGGTTTTGTATTTGGGGATATTTTTTTTAATTGTTTTTAGTTGTTTTTTAGACTGGATCACTTAGGCTGCTTGAAATGTATGTTACCATTTTAAGCAAGTTTCAAGATTCTGTCCTGTAAGCTTTAGAGGGGAATCTAGCAGTGGGATAATGGCCCTCTGCTCATAAGCTGATTGACAGATTCTATAATATATGATAATTGATCATTAAATATTTAGTTATTGGTAAATTAGTTTGCAGAAGCATTTTTTCTCTAATTAAAATCACCTGTTTTAATGTGTGCAAGATATTACTGTGATTTTGCACACCAAAAAAACACTTCACATTCACACATTCATATTTGAAAAGTAATACTTCCTGCAGTTTCATTATTCTATTCCCAGAAACCTGTCCAGAAAAAACTGCTTTTGGCCAGTTGGGCTTTCAAAACTGGCAGAACAACTGAAGACCATTCTTTCTTCTATTTGCTTAAGGTCTTTTGGCAGGTGTAGGCAGATATTGATGGTTTCCAAGAAGGAACATTTAAGATGAAAACTGCTTAAATATACTGTAAAAATATAAATATATAAATATATAATGTACTTCCACATAATTGGTAACAGATGGTGAATCATTTTCAAATGCATGAAGATTTGGATTTATACATGCAAAATTGAGCTCACCTTGTTTCAAGTGTATATTCAATGTTGTGTTTTCCTCTCCTCCTCCAACTTACAATGTGTTCTTGTCTCTCATGGGTACACTTCACTTAAAAGTTCCCTGTCTGCCTTTTTCTTTTTGGCTGTAGTCGCCGGCATGTATGTTGAAAGAGGCAAGACCATGGGGCAATGTTTAAAATGACACTTTTTTGGCACAATTCTGGTGTACTGCAAGCAATAAATATGTCTGTTTTTGTTTCCAAACAGAAAGTGATTTTACTGACCTGAAATAGCTCTTCTGCTGCCCCGTAGAAACAGACCCCATAGAAAGATACAAAGTTCTTGTTGTCTTCTTTAAGATTCCACTGTGTGTACATAACAGGACCTGGAGAGAGTCTGTCCCAAAGGCCTTTACTGAGGAGGTCTGTGTTTATTTTTAATATGCGAACCAGCCTGCAAATAATTACATCATATTTTAGCCCAAGCTGTGAATTTTATACTGGTCTTTTATACTTTTAGTTTGTCTATTAAAGATGGTGGACTTCAGATACAGATTCCAGCTGCAACACGTATGGAGCCCTCCCTGCAGCTTAAAGAATGTTCTGTGGGATAGTCATTAATGCTTTCAGACATACTGGGCTCTGTGTATCATTGATTTGTCTTTTGTACCTTGACTTTTCGTAGGTTTTTGTGACTTCGTAGACCTACCCACGATGTATTAAATGTCATTTTCTGTAACTTAGTTTCATCCCTGCTGCAGTAGTTTAGGTATGACTGTTTGTTTCAAATTACTTTTGTATGCTAATGTAAGTTTCGCGCTTAAGCTTGATGTATTATCATTGTTTCCTGATTTACGACTTCGGTTTGTTCCTGTTATTATACGCATGCCTCTCACTGGCGTAGATTCAACTAGCTGTTTGTATGTGAAATGTTTCCAGGCTTTTAGTTACTTTAAAATAAAGAACCTTAAAATATAAAAGAAACCAACACAATGTATTTATTAATAGTCTATATTAAATAACAATGTCAATAAATACATTTTGTTTTGGTTTCTTTTATATGTTAAGGTGCTTTATTTTAACCTTCACATTAATAGTGGAGGGAAACACAGAAACAAATCATTGCAGTTCTTTAATTAAACACAAACTGAAATGTTTTCTTCTCAGTAATTAATTATGTAGCGCATAGTCAACTGAAATGCGACAAAGTATTTACTTGTGTAGCCTACTGTATGTACTGAGTTTTTTCCACTGATCAACACAAAAAAGTCCATAATGTCAAAGTGAAAAATAAAATCTACAAATTGTTCTAAATTAATTACAAATACAAAACAGAAAATAATTGATTGCATAAGTATTCACCCCCTTGAGTCAATATTTGGTAGAGGCACCTTTGGCAGCAATTATAGCCATGAGTCTATTTGGATAAGTCTCTACCAGCTTTGCACATCTGGACACTGCAATTTTTGCCCATTCTTCTTTGTAAAATTGCTCAAGCTCCGTCAAGTTGGATGGGGACCTTTGGTGAATAGCAATTTTCAGCTCTTTCTACATATTTCAATTGGATTGAGGTCCGGGCTTTGACTGGGCCACTCCAGGACATTGACCTTTTTGTTTTTAAGCCACTCCAGTGTGGCTTTGGCTGTGTTTGGGGTCATTGTCCTGCTGGAAGATGAATCTTCTCCCAAGTCCCAGGTCTCTTGCAGACTTCAGCAGGTTTTCCTCCAGGATTTCTCTGTACTTTGCTGCATCTATTTTGCCTTCTATCTTCACGAGCTTTCCAGGCCCTGACGCAGAGCAGCATCCCCATAGCATGATGCTGCCACCACCATGCTTCACGGTAGGGATGGTGTTCTCAGGATGATGCGCGGTGTTAGACTTGCGCCAAACATAGCGCTTTGCGTTGCCAAAAAGCTCTATTTTGGTCTCATCAGACCATAGAATCTTCTTCCACTTGGTCTCAGAGTCTCCCATATGCCTTCTGGCACTCTAGCCGAGATTTGATGTGAGTTTTTTTTCAATAATGGCTTTCTTTTTGCCATTCTCCCATAAAGGCCAGTTTTGTGAAGTACCTGGGCTATTGTTGCCGTATGCACAGTGTCTCCCAGCTCAGCCGTGGAAGACTGTAACTCCTTTAGAGTTGCCATAGGCCTCTTGGTGGCCTCCCTGACTAGTGCCCTTCTCGCCCGGATACTCAGTTTTTGAGGACGGCCTGTTCTAGACAGATTCACAGTTGTGCCATATTCTCTCCATTTCTTAATAATGGACTTTACTGTGCTCCGGGGGATATTCAATGCCTTGGAAATGTTCTTATATCCTACACCTGATTGGTGCTTTTGAAGAACCTTATTCCGGATTTGCTTTGAATGTTCCTTCATCTTCATGATGTAGTTTTTTTTAGGAAATGTACTAACCAACTGTGAGACCTCCCAGAGACAGATGTATTTAACCTAAAATCATGTGAAACACCTTAATGAAACCTTAATTGCACACAGGTGGACTCCATTCAACTAATTGTGTGACTTCTAAAGACAATTGGTTGCACCAGAGCTTATTTAGGTGTGTCATAGCAAAGGGGGTGAATACTTATGCAATCAATTATTTTCTGTTTTATATTTGTAATTAATTAAGAACAATTTGTAGATTTTATTTTTCACTTTGACATTATGGACTTTTTTGTGTTGATCAGTGGCAAAAACTCCTAATTAAATCTATTTTGATTCCATGTTGTAACACAATAAAATGTGGAAAAGCCCAAGGGGGGTAAATACTTTTGAGAGCCACTGTATACAGAAACTCAAACAAAAGTTTTCTTTTGAGAGAGAGAGAGAGAGAGAGAGAGAGACCGAGAGACTGAGCGAATGCTATCGACCAGAGAAAGGTACTTGTTACGGAAAAGCCATATTACTTAGTGTCTGTTTATTTGTTTATTTCTATTTGTTTGGCCAACACGCCTTTTTGGTTTGTAGTGTTTTGTTTTGTTTGAACTGTTTGTTTTATTTAACCCTTTGCGGTCCATTTATTAATCGCGCGTCAGGCACGCCAGGTCTAATTAATTTTCACACGCGCAGTTAATTTTATACGCGCTGTTTAAAAGTATTTTTTTTCACAGTCAAACGGGTTTAAATGGCCCTGCATATCAACAAAGCACACACTAGGCATCTCCAGCCCCGCCCCAGCCTTTTGTTTGCTATAGCGTTCAGCTGTGTAAGAAATAAATAATAATAATAATAATAGTCGTACATACCGATCGATCATCTCTAGATCACTCGTTTTATCACCAAACTCCTCAATAATGCGATCCAAGTCATTATTTTATTACTATAACATCTGAAAAAAGCTCTGCAAATGTCCATGATAGTCTCAGTGCGCTGACGCACTTAGCCAGCTTGTTTACTATGGACGCCCCGTTATCTGATACCTGATACCATGTATGACTATTCATGAAATACGCCTTTTTTTTTTTTTTTTTTTTTTCGACTTGTCTCGGCTCCTGTCGCTCCCACTCGGCAATTGAATGGTTTTCTCGGCTTTTTCCGGAGAAAAAACGACTAAACACCCGTTTATTGCGTTGCTATAATGATGTCGGACCCAGTCCGACAAAGGACCTGTGAGGAATAATTGCAATGTCGGACCCAGTCCGACAATGGACCGCAAAGGGTTAATAAATATACTGAGCGCCGTACCGCTGCAGTTTCACCACCACCATTCCGTGTTTTTGTTTCTGTTTCTGGTCCGTGACGTCACCAGCCAAATGCCACTCAACAACAGCTCGGTCACATATGGTGTCCTGCGTGGGACAAACAACGCCTCCAGGAGCCGGACCAGGAAAGAAAAGGGCGTTTTTTATTTGTTCTTATTTTTTCAAAGGACAGGGAGGAGGAGCGTGGCCTAATGGCCAGACATCCAGGGCGATATAGCCAACCATCGCAGGTGTGCCCCCTCTGCAACCAAAAACATCGGTTTGCCAACTGTCCCTTCCGCTATTATGAAGAGGAGGAACTAGCGCCTGAGTGGGAGGAGCCCGTGCATCCAGCGCCCAGAAGAGGGGAGCCCGTGCATCCAGCACCCAGAAGGGGGGAGCCCGTGCATCCAGCGCCCAGAGGGGGGGAGCCCGTGCATCCAGCGCCCAGAGGCAGGGAGCCCGTGCATCCAGCGCCCAGAAGGGGGGAGCCCATGTGTCCAGCACCCAGAAGGGGGGAGCCCATGCATCCAGCACCCAGAAGGGGGGAGCCCGTGCATCCAGCACCCAGAATGGGGGAGCCCGTGCGGCCACAGCCCAAGGGGGGGAGGCCCACAGGTTCAGAACCCAGATCTCCAGCAGCGGAGGAAGAATGCCTGCTGTCCCCACCTCCACCTCCACCGCCAGGAGCAGAGCAGCAGGAGCTGCCTCTGCCTCTGCCACCTCCACCGCCAGTAGCAGAGCAGCAGGAGCTGCCTCTGCCTCCGCTGCCTCCACCAGCAGAGGGTGAATACCTGCTGGTTCCACCTCCACCCAATGCAAGCAAGGCAGACTGTGAGGAAAGGAGCAGAAAGAAGCTAAAGTTTAGAGCCACTGATTCCATGAAAGCGGTAAGCCAACTTTCATCATGAATGCAGGGGAACTGCAGTTGACTCAGAAAAGCTCTTTCAAAACACGCTCAGTTCAGTAACACAGAAGTCTTACCTTCCATAGGTGAGAGGCAAAAGAGAAAATGGCTTCCGTGGGTTGACTGTTTAATCCCTCGGTAGGCGGGAAAGAGGACTTCACCCCAGGAAGGGGCCTATCGGCAGCTCTGATATAAAGAGCTCAGTGAACACCTACCTAAGGCAGGCATATCCCATAAATATGTTGGTGGTCGTCTTCAAATTCAAAGGGAACTTTTGGCTATAGCTGTATATTGAAAAATACATATTCGTGCCAAACAGGATTTTTAGTTAGTTCAAGAAGTTGTAACTACAAATAAATTGCAAGAAATATGTAGCGTTTTCTAATTCAATTTCACTATGAAACTGAGTACTATTGTGTAACGGGCAGGATTTTTCAATCTAGCTGTATTTTTTTTTTTTTTTAGTTTAAACAAAGCTTGTTTTATGGTAAGGTGTACTGTATGAGAAACATATTTTAGATGTTATTGTATGTATTGTATTTGAATGAATTGTGCAGGTATTTGCAAACTGAGGAAATATAGTAACAAATAAAAGTATAGGCAATTTTTATGCCATTTAACAATTACTTCTATTTTAATGTAACTCTGCAGTGCTGTTTTTCTGCACCATTTGTCATTCAAACGAAAGTTTTAAACATAATATTGTGAGAAAAATAAACTCGCTGACGCTCTTGTGCCTTCTATACTTTCTTGTGCGCTGCAAAAGAAACGTGTGCTAACACGAGAGGATTCTTTTTTTCACACCCAAAAGTAAAATATCATGAGCTGTGACAACACAATAAATTTTGTAAATAAGCTACACAAAAATTATCTTTTTTTTTATCAAAAAGCATATACAGTACCTACCCTAACCTCTCACTCGCGTCCAGCACCTGGGTGTGCAATTATTATGATTTTTTAAACTGACATCTCAATATTTCGGACAACCTGCCTGAATCCAGACATGTCCCGTAGCCATAACGTGATGGTGTAAACAGACGGTGCATGTCACAGATGTCTTAAGCAGGGGACACAGGCTTATTTGTATACCTCTGACAATAGGTTAGATAAAATATCTCGGTAACTATCCGTGACGGAAAATCACATCTAAAACCATTAGCAGCTGGTAAAATAACCAGGCAGTAGTTTTATAAATCGTGTTTTAAATACTGCCCAGTACATTTTTTTTACAGGCTGGAAATTACTGCCATCTTTTATGAATATGGGCCTATGTCTTTAGATTTCTTGCACTTTATAATATTAAAAATGGCTCACAGCTGTCATTTATTAATACTGTTAAGGCTGATAATAGAAGGTAGCTCCCAAGAATCTTCATATAATCAGGGACTAACACAAAGGGAGGTCCAACACAGCTGGATGATGAGAAAAGAAAAACGTATTTATCACCACCTCCATCATATCTGAGGAACAGTAACTTTCTTTACAGCTGTGTGTGGTTTAAGTATTTCTCTGACCTCAAAAGCAGTAAGGTTCAGGGTTCCCGAAATGGTCCACCCTGTAGCGATCTCTTCCACTTGTGCTCCACCTGATATTTACTTTTGCATGTGTCTGAATATAAAACATTAAAGGTTCTCCAAAAAAAAAAATAATCCCTCATCTTTTCCGACTTGTGAAGGATTATTAACTTCAAAGCCTATAGAAATGTCAACTCGTCTATCTTTGGAAATGGCAGCAACCTTTGCATACCCCCGAACACTACCCAACCAACCCCCAGTAGATACAGGCGATTACTACTTCAGTGGTGAGAGGCTGGCTTTTGATCTTCTAACATATTGGAAATTACTTAAAAGTAAACCGTCCACCAGCTGAGGCACAAAAATAGATTACATCACACCCTGCCAGAAAGTCCTTGTTAAATCCTGTACTTCAAGGCTTTTCAAAATTCGATATTCATTTGGCTAATGGGATTAGGGAGACATTTTCATTCGATTTGCAGAATCGTTTTTCTCCCTTTGGTGGCCACTTTGTAATAGGTTAATAGAGTAATATTAATATTTTGTATTAAAATGCGAAGTGCAAATAAGATTCCAGCTTAGCATTGATAAACAGCAGTTCTGAAAGACATTGCATGGCAGATTGTGTAAAGCTTTTGGCACTCCAGACTTCCCTTTACCTTTCATATGTATACTTGACGCTAGCATGCTCACACTGACAAAGAAATAGAAACTATTTTAGGAGCAAATAGGGAATGCTCACAAAGGGCCATGAACATATGTAGTAAGTTACCTTGGAAGTCTGTCAAGGTACATGGGTTCCACAGAGAACTCTACATGTTTTTCATAGAGACCAAGAAGAGCTATGGAGAGGTGGAAATTAATCAAAAATGATCAGGCTTGTTAGGCCTAATGTTTTTTTTTTCTTTTCCAGTTCCTAAAATAAAACTTATTGATTAACCCATACAGAAAAAAATATACAATAAATATATTTAAAAAATATATATATTTAAAACATATAGTGAAATACAAAAAAAGGCATCAAATGTATATTGAAATACATTGTAAAAATATATAATTGTATATATAGTCAAACCTGCTCATGCGACCACCTTTACTTAACCACCACCTGGACTAAGTGACCAATTTAACTGTATTAAGCATCCACCTGTCTAACGCGACCAACGACCACAATTCTCTTACCCAGCAATGGACTCAAACCTGTATTAAGCACCCTTACACAGGGCTATTGTTATAAGAAAAATATGTTTTTAAATGGTACGTCCTAAATTCAAAGGAATACAGTAACCATTTTAGCGGTCTTTTATCCGTAATCAATAAAACAACAGTGCTGTCTTGTAAAGGAAGAGAGAAAATGTGGAGAAACAAAAGGTCCTCCCTAGATGACAGAATTAAAGTTATTAAACTAGACAGTAAGTGCCAGAAAAACTGCTGAAATATTCAATACTGGAAAGACGCAGATACAGCATTTTGAAATGGAAAGAACTAGGGCTTGAAGTTTTAGGTTTTTATTTTTGTTTCACGTGACCGTGTTTTGAGCCGATTCAATATCTTAATTAAACTGTTAATTACTAAACAAAGTTGCTTCTTTTTACCTTGATGTCCTGATTGACGTGCTGATTCTGTTTCAATTTCTTCATTCATTCGAACACAACAGCAAGCAATGACATCAATCACTTCCCCCACATGCTACTTTAACTTGCATTTCGTTCTCGCACTTGCCTCGGAACTAGGTATCTTCCAATGTGTCAGTTTCGTGTTGTGTTGTTCTTTCCCGCTAATTTAACATAATGTTCTCATAATTAGGATGTAGCAGCTTAAGACTTAAAGGTAACGTTAAAAGGAAAATAAAACACCGAAAAATTCAAGCCATACTTACAAGAGTATGAAAACAATGTGCGTGGTAATCAAAAAAGATCTTATGCTTATGCTAGCGTCGGTTTCAGGATGCAATGAATCAACAAGTACCTGAAATGCAGACACAGAAATTGAAATTTGCAAAGGATTTAAAATATGTTGTGTGACCTGAGACAGCCAAGCATTCATTACTATTCAATTCTGGCTATCAAACACCATCAGGTCATTTAATTAGGATAAGTCAAAAATAGAGAAACACATAACATTTACAACAGAAGAGTAATTAACATTTTAAACCCCAAATAGGTCAAACTGACCCACATGACAGTTCTAGTGTTAAATCAAGAAAGTTTTATTCAACTAACCCATAGAGCTATAGAGCGATAGGGCAGCAGTGTGGAGTAGTGGTTAGGGCTCTGGGGGTTGTTGGTTCAATCCCAGGTGGGGGACACTGTTGCTGTACCCTTGAGCAAGGTACTTTACCTAGATTGCTCCAGTAAAAACCCAACTGTACAAATGGATAATTGTATGTCAAAATAATGTGATATATTGTAACAATTGTGAGTTGCCCTGGATAAGGGCGTCTGCTAATAAATAATAATAATAATAGAGCTATATGGAGCATAACACAAATCAGGTAATTCAACACATAATGCATAGAGACAGGGGGACACACCAAACGACTCACACACACTATACGGTAACACATGACACTTACTCCAGACAGGATAGGGCGGTGGTACACACAAGGAGAAACAGTAACACAAGGGTTAACATCTGAAAAGGGGAACAGTCCATCTGTCCTTCAGAGCCAATAAAAAGTCAAATCGCTCTGCCCCAGCATGCCCCGCTCCTGCCATATGCTAATTAGGTTAATGATTCCTTGTACTGTGAGGTTATAAAGTTGTTTTGTAAAGTTGTTTTGTGTCAAGATAATAATGACTTGTGTGTGATGATAGGATAAATACACATTAATAATCAATTAAAACTGCAATATATGAGTGTTCCTTTGCTTTCCTATATTAGTAAAATATAACATCTGGTAAGGAATTAAATTTAGAGCTCTCAATTGGTATTCTTCACAAACCCCAGTGACCAATACAAATTAGTAGGAAAGAGGAGAGTTCACATTGTAATAATGACTTGTGTGTGATGATAGGATAAATACACATTAATAATCAATTAAAACTGCAATATATGAGTGTTCCTTTGCTTTCCTATATTAGTAAAATATAACATCTGGTAAGGAATTAAATTTAGACCCCGGATAACATTTTAAGAATTGTTAAAATATGTGTTACAGAAATATATTTAAAAATATATTGCACTATGCAGCATATATTTAGGAAAGAGATGACAATATGTTACCATGTATTTTAAATATATTTCTATTGCTTTGACATATACTGCAATATATTATTTTTTCCGTATGGGAAGACCTGCTCACCTAGAACTGAAATTAGAACTGAAACAAAAGTTACAGTTCAGCATCGTTCAATTTATTTTATAACATTTATTTATGATAAAACAAAACAGTGCAACTGCACCTCAAACTTGAAAGGTGTTTAATTATAATTATTCAACAAAACAAAACAAAAAAATCTAAAGAAATGCACACCAGCAGGGGAGAGCCCTAGCTAGTTCTCTGTGGTCATCGAACTGATGTTACCCCAATCTTAACGCCTACATTTTAGCCATTGCAAACTGGATAAACAGCAAGAATAATAAATGAGAAATGTTACTTGATAGTCTATCTAGTTCCTACAGAAATGCATAATACACCTCAGAGACTGGAGCTGAACAATGTGGATTCTCCCTCTGGAGTCTGTACTGCTACAATTATCAGCACTCTGATCTGTTTCACTGTTTGTTGGAGACAAGGCCACACTCTGTAGATGAAGCTCTCATGACATTTGCCCCGAAATTCTTTGTTAGACCCCTTATCTCCACACAATACCCAGAAGCACAATACACTGGAACCGGGGTGCCAAAAATGCACTGGCTGTCTGGAGGCTACAGGCTATGGGGTAAAATCCAACATCAGTATATCCATCTATATAAAAAAAAGAAACACAGAAGAAACCATTCTTTTTCCTCTTCCAGCTCAGAGGATCCCTGCAGACAAGCATGGCCTTCAGCTAACACAGATCGGTTTTCTCTTAGCTTCAATCACCTTTTAATTAAGGTTGACTTCTTTTAACCTTTTCCACTTCCTTTATGGATTGGTTTCAAATTTTTTTCTGTATTTCTATCATCAACTAAAGCTGAAGTGGAAGTAAATGATAAAGTTTCCGGATATGTTTTTTTTCTGTTTTTACTTCTGCTTAGTGGTCAAATTTCAAGGGCATATGGATTGTTCTTCTTGAGGTAACAGTAAATGTTGTGCAACACACTACAGGAAATAACAGGATCTCAATTCTCGTCACATTTTGGGTTATAAATTATAAGGCTTGCCCATTTTAAGATGTTGCCAAGAAGATCCCCAGTATTCCCATAAGATACCGTTTATTACATGTGAAACAGGGCACATTCAGTACACTACTATACACGCTTTAAGATAGAGCTCTCAATTGGTATTCTTCACAAACCCCAGTGACCAATACAAATTAGTAGGAAAGAGGAGAGTTCACATTGTAACCATTCCTATCAAAGAAACTGCTAATAGAACATCAACAGCAAAGTGTCCCCATAAGATAACTTTGCAGGTCGCATTACAGAACCATCTGAAGCCTAGCTGAAATGTAACCAAAGACATTAATCTCTGCCATCAAGTTATGTAAAACAGTTTCTTATACACACTAGCTTAGTCACTCTCAGTTTATTCATAGCTACAGTATGCATCTGAATTTCAAATGAAGCAAATCCATGCAGTACCAGGGGCTGGTGGTGTTTTACACAGTTTACACAAGTTTTGTCACTGGTGCTGATGATCCTGAGGACCGGCCAAAAAGGAGTGTTTCTCTGGGTATAGCATATCCCCATACAGTCTAAATATATACATTTAAATATTATTAAACTCAATATTCTACACGACTTTTCAACATTATACACAAGAGTATTTATGTTTCAGTCATATTGTCTTCCACAAGCCAATAGTTACTTATCCATGATATCTGCTGGGATAGCTTTCTTCATTATAATACAAGTATTATGTAAAGATGTTGTTTTAAAACTAGGGCCTGATCCATACTCAAACAAACAAAAAAGCAATTTTCATGCTCTAAATGTGTACATTAAGCTTATGAAATACTGAAAGAAACTAAAATTGGAAAAAAAGTTGAGATAAAATACATGTGCTTTTATTCAGTACACTTGGTGACATTCTGAAGTGATTTTTATCCATAGTCACTCATATTAGTAAATTTGGCCGAGCTTTTACATTGGAAACTCCGCCTTAAATGGAAGCAAGCGACTTGAACAAACAGAAGTTAATGATGGCGATTTACTTCTTGAAATGGTGCACACTGGTGAATCTCTTTGACAATTATAATCACTTTAGGTGTTGATCAACAAATACATGTTGGTCTAAAATAAATCAATTTACTTTTGGGCCTTAAAGGAAAAACGATAGTAACCTTGGTTCCCTGAAAGAGAAGATGACTGCCAATTATACTTTTGGGATATGCCTGCTTGTTGGAAGAGAGCTAAGATGGCATCCATGCACTTTGAAAATGTGCGTGCGGCTAAGGAGAGGCCGAATGGCAGCACTGAAAACTTGAAGACGCTCCCCTGAAAGGCGAAGCGGAGATATTTCCTGTGCGTTGGACGGATAGGAACATGAAAATACGTGTCCATCAGGTCCACTGTTGTAAACCAGTCGTCTGGCCGGACAGACTGGAGGATGTGGCGATGTGTGACCATCTGGAACCTCCTCTCCCTCAAGAACCCGTTGAGGTGTCTCAGGTCTAGGATGGGGCGAAGGCAGCCGTCCTTTTTTGGCATCAAGAAATACCTCGAGTAGAATCCCTCTCTTCGAGAGGTGTGTTCTACGAGACGGATGACTTGTTCTTGAAGTAGTGTTTCTACCTCTTGTTTGAGGGCCAAGACCTGGTGAGGGTCGTTCACGGATGTAACTGTGATCCCTCGAAAGGGAGGCTGTCCAGAGTGGAATTGCAGCGTGTAGCCGGTGTGTACGGTGGCAAGCACCCTGGAAACTGAGGTGCTAAGGCTGCTATGGTGGAGTCCACCAGAGGGAACTGTGCAAGCCCTACCACCTCTGCTCCCTCCATGGAGGCAAGTGGGGCTGCACTCTTGGACACACTGGGTGCTGAGGCCGGGTGCTGCCAAGAGGATTTGACTTCCTCAAGGAAGTCCGGAAACGCTAGAAAAGGCTGGGAGGTCCGTTACCTGAGTAAGGTCTGGGTCCTGAGTCTCCATCTGCAAAAAGGACTCCTCATCCCAGGAAGCCGCTAGGGAGAGCACATCCTGTTCCTCCTCGCTCATCACCACATCCTGCTGATCAACCTCTACAGCAACCACTGGCGAAGCCGGGGTATGCTCTGGGGCAGGCACTGGTGGAGCTGGGGCAGGCGCAGGGGGGACCTGCTGCCTGCTTAAGTGTTCGAGTATCTGGGCCATTTGGCACTTTAGGTTCGCATTTCTGGATCTCTTCCTACCCCTTGAGGGAGATCTAGAGAGATTGCGGGGGTGCTGTGGAACTTGCACACAAGAAATACTTTGCATAGGGCTTGGAGGGTGGGGAGGAGCTCAGTTTTGTTGTTGATAACCTCTTGCTAACTTTTGGATTTCTGTGCGACAAGAATACCCTGAGCTATCATCTGCCTTTTCCGTCTCCCTACCTACCTTTGTATATCAGGTTTTTCTGCACTCACTTTACTAAAAAAAACAAGTACAGGGCCCATCTAATTGTGAAGACAACCTTCGCCTTTACCTCAGCCACAAAGAGCCCCATTTCAAGCATTTGTGTTCATCCATGCAAGCTCACCTCTCCCATTAAGTAAGTAATGTCATTTTTTAAAAATGTATTATTTTTGTATACTGTTGGCTATAAAAATAAGCAATTACTATATTCGTTTTGTTGATATTGCCTTGCATGTGTTACTTGTGTTAGCCTGAGACAGAGAGAGAGAGAGATAGAGAGTGCCTGAGAAAGGGAAAGTGGGAGTCAGTGAGTAGGAAAGATAGGGTCTTTTATTACTATTGTGGTGTGGTGTGGTCTTGGCCCAAACAGGGACCGTCTTTATTTAACCAATAAATTGGTTATTTATTGCACCTGGCAACGTCTCCGTCTGCTGCTTTATCCTCCCTTATGGAATGAAAATATATTTAAATATATTTAAATATATTGTATAATGCATTTTCTAATATACTACATTATATTTCTCAATATATTGAACTTTGTTTTCGTTCCATAAGGGCTCCAAGGGCACGGGTCATTACAGTACTAACTATTGTGCAGTAACACAGGCACAGGCTGGGAAAATGAAAGTGGCTGCACAAACTACACATTTTAGATATGTGCATTGATCCTAAAATTAACAAGTGTTAGGAAACACTGCCCCTGCTAAATAGCACCCCTGATTCCAACTATTAATAAATACAAAACTATTAATAAATTAATGTGTATTATCTAAATTCCACCAACATAAGTATTTTCCATTTTCATTCAACCATCTTGTGTTGTTTAAAGGCATTGACGTACCAGTAACCAAAGTATTTGATACTGGATTATACCAATTTTCTTTATAAAACCGTGCTTCCTTTTCTAAGGGCAGCAATAGTCGTGCCGGGTTGTTTAATATTTTTTAATCTACAGTTCATTCGAATCAGTTGCATTACTAATTTAATTTCAGAACATTTTTGGAAACATTCTAGGCCTTGCCTAAAAAAGGAACATGAATATCTTTAGACATACTGACTGGAATTGAAAGCTTTGAGACAAATCAATACCACATTAAATTCTTAAACTGAGGAATAACTGTTCATTTGTAGTATTTCCTGAACAAAATGAAAGGGAAGGCAATGTTTATGTGGTATTTATTAGGCAATAAAACAAAATCATAGTTTGAGCCTTTCAAATAAAATGTATTTCCACAGCCGATAGCGGTGTGATATCTGTGTTTTCCATTGAGAAGTTGAGGTAATGTAATACCACATAAAGACTCGTGAGCCCCATTTTATATTATATTAATATGTTATACATATACAGTCACACAATACTAGTATTGCATTCTCTGAAACATAACTTGATTAGTGCTTTAATAAGCAGGGCCTTGGTTTAATATTAAAATATGCAGGAGAAACAGATGCTGTATTTAATGGCCAGTAGTTACCAAAGCCATACTGCTATAAATATTTTAAAACATTTTGTCTAAAAGAGTTTTAAAATGGTCATATCTAATAAAAACAATTTAAACCTAAACCTTGCCTGTCATACAATTCTAATCACTATGTAGGTCTCAAATGTGCAGCTTTGATAGAAATGCATGCTATTTTAACTTTCATGTTGAGATTCCCTTTTTAATTTAAATAAAGCTCTGTTTCCTTACTTTCAGCTAGTGTTGAACGTCCTAAGTTTTTGCTGGAGAGTGAAATTGTCCCTACCTCTTCAATGCCTTTGTTCCTGTCATTACCAAACAAGGCTCCCCATAATCACGAGCGCCCCCAGAAATCTTTCACATGGTAGGCAAAAATGAACCACACCAACTTCCCAACGCATGCTTATAACGACTCTGCATCAACATGCTGTAAAGTGTTTCAGCCTATCAGAGTGCTGCATTTGTGTTCTTTCCTGAGCTTTACAGCACCAGCACTGTCACATTAGAAAACTGCAATCAAATTGCTTCACCGTTTACCTTTCTAAAAATGAATAAACACAGCGCGCTGCCATTGAGACAGAACAGCACACTGACAGCCAAATAGTCCATAACAACAAAAAAAAATGTGAAAATACAGAGCCAAACTAGGGAAGACTCTCACTAATGTGTTATACTGGTTCCATTTCTAATCATTACTCTCACAATCACTACAACTAATGTAATCATTACTCACCCTCTAAGCATGGCTTATAAACATAAACTAAACTGTACAATCGATATAAAAATCACCACACAACATTTGCAGCAAATTGGGCACTAAGTGAGGCATTTGAGGCAGAATGAGGTGCTTGCCTTTTTTCTGTCCCATGAGATTCTGAGTCACTCTAAAGCTGGACAACACTTTTTTGACCCAGATGGCTTTCCATAGAGATCACTAATCTGGTTTATTTACTTTTTGCTGTGTAAAAATTAATAGAGGCTCAAGAGCTGCTGTGTTGATCCCTTTGGTTATATATATATATATATATATATATATATATATATATATATATATATATATATATATAAAGTTTGAGAAAAAGGAAAACTGCTGTGTACCAAAATGATCAATAAGAAAAAAGAAAAAAGAAAAGGATATTTCAGGTACTTAAAAAGGTAGAATAATTGATTACAAATCAATTATCAGGACGTTTCGGACTACAAGTCCTTCATCGGCTGAATACAAAAAAACAGTGCTTTAGAAGGTGATAAAAAACAAACAAGTAGTCTTTTAAACAAAATTCCAGAATGTTAATAATGATGATGATGATGATGATGATGATGATGACCTCAGAATAGAATGTTCTTTCCAAATGGCTCCAAAGTGCCTCGTTTGAAAATAAGTTCACATTCCTTTTGTTTCCTGACAGCATTAGTTCCATAGCATTGAACCATCCCACAAATTGTGATGTCTTCTATAGTGTGGTCATTTCTGTTAAAATGTCTGGCGACAGGAAAGGTAGAAGTGTTACTTCGTATACTTCTAGAGAAGCTCAGTTAAGAGTAACATTCGACCCAGTCTTAAGGGTACGTTTCCATGCAATAGGTCACACTGTGCAACTTGTAAATACATTCACAGCAACACAGTAGTTAAGGGAGCAAAATCCTCATTTACTATCCATGATACTTTTACTTGTATTAGTAAAGGAATAGTATATTGCATTGGCTGCATCAAATGTAACAAGCTATATATTGGTGAAACAAAACGACGCTTGGCTGATCGCTTCGTGGAACATCTGAGAAGTATACGAAGTAACACTTCTACCTTTCCTGTCGCCAGACATTTTAACAGAAATGACCACACTATAGAAGACATCACAATTTGTGGGATGGTTCAATGCTATGGAACTAATGCTGTCAGGAAACAAAAGGAATGTGAACTTATTTTCAAACTAGGCACTTTGGAGCCATTTGGAAAGAACATTCTATTCTGAGGTCATCATCATCATCATCATCATCATCATCATCATCATCATTATTAACATTCTGGAATTTTGTTTAAAAGACTACTTGTTTGTTTTTTTTATCAACTTCTTAAAGCACTGTTTTTTTGTATTCAGCCGATGAAGGACTTGTAGTCCTGATAATTGATCTGTAATCAATTATTCTACCTTTTTAAGTACCTGAAACATCCTTTTCTTTTTTCTTATATATATATATATATATATATATATATATATATATATAATCTCACATATCACACAGAGCTCTTTTTCATTTGCCAACTTCTGTTATTTCTAACGAATATAAACATCTGATTTATATATCCGAATACATATCAAAAAATATTCAGCGCATATTCTATTTGTCCCAGCACTATAAAATATGCAGATCATATCATATTTCTATGGAATTATTTAATGAGCAAACAACTCTGAAAGGGTGAAAGAGTGCATCTTGCCTTAAAACACATTCTTCCTACCACATTTCATCCTAACCTCAGTGACAGAAAACAGTTCAAATCTGACAGTTGTGAAAGACAAAAAGAAAAAAAAAAAACACACAGGAAATTACTTCGACCCACACTTAATTACAGTCTTGCTCTAATCAGGCCTACTTTGACAGTCTAGACCACTTGGCCTGTGAAATCGGAATATGAATCAAATGTGCCTCTTTACAGTTTGCTGTGGTGATCATAAAGCACTCAAATTAGAGGCAATGAGATCGTTCCTGTGCAGTGGAATGTTGGTGTATGGTATGTATTTTTGGTAATATTTATATATATATATATATATATATATATATATATATATATATATATATATATATATATATATATATACAGACGTGCTCAAATTTGTTGGTACCCTTACAGCTCATTGAAATAATGCTTCATTCCTCCTGAAAAGTGATGAAATTAAAAGCTATTTTATCATGTATACTTGCATGCCTTTGGTATGTCATAGAATAAAGCAAAGAAGCTATGAAAAGAGATTAATTATTGCTGATTCTACAAAGATATTCTAAAATGGCCTGGACACATTTTTTGCTACCCCTTAGAAAAGATAATAAATAATTGGATTATAGTGATATTTCAAACTAATTAGTTTCTTTAATTAGTATCACACATGTCTCCAATCTTGTAATCAGTCATTCAGCCTATTTAAATGGAGAAAAGTAGTCACTGTGCTGTTTGGTATCATTGTGTGCACCACACTGAACATGGACCAGAGAAAGCAAAGGAGAGAGTTGTCTGAGGAGATCAGAAAGAAAATAATAGACTAGCATGGTAAAGGTAAAGGCTACAAGACCATCTCCAAGCAGCTTGATGTTCCTGTGACAACAGTTGCAAATATTATAAAGAAGTTTAAGGTCCATGGAACTGTAGCCAACCTCCCTGGGTGCAGCCGCAAGAGGAAAATCGACCCCAGTGTGAACAGAAGGATAGTGCGAATGGTAGAAAAAGAACCAAGGATAACTGCCAAAGAGATACAAGCTGAACTCCAAGGTGAAGGTACGTCAGTTTCTGATCGCACCATCCGTCGCTTTTTGAGCGAAAGTGGGCTCCATGGAAGAAGACCCAGGAGGACTCCACTTTTGAAAGAAAAACATAAAAAAGCCAGACTGGAATTTGCTAAAATGCATATTGACAAGCCACAATCCTTCTGGGAGAATGTCCTTTGGACAGATGAGTCAAAACTGGAGCTTTTTGGCAAGTCACATCAGCTCTATGTTCACAGACGAAAAAATGAAGCTTTCAAAGAAAAGAACACCATACCTACAGTGAAACATGGAGGAGGCTCGGTTATGTTTTGGGGCTGCTTTGCTGCGCCTGGCACAGGGTGCCTTGAATCTGTGCAGGGCACAATGAAATCTCAAGACTATCAAGGCATTCTGGAGCGAAACGTACTGCCCAGTGTCAGAAAGCTCTGTCTCAGTCGCAGGTCATGGGTCCTCCAACAGGATAATGACCCAAAACACACAGCTAAAAGCACCCAAGAATGGATAAGAACAAAACATTGGACTATTCTGAAGTGGCCTTCTATGAGTCCTGATCTGAATCCTATCGAACATCTATGGAAAGAGCTGAAACTTGCAGTCTGGAGAAGGCACCCATCAAACCTGAGACAGCTGGAGCAGTTTGCTCAGGAAGAGTGGGCCAAACTACCTGTTAACAGGTGTAGAAGTCTCATTGAGAGCTACAGAAAATGTTTGATTGCAGTGATTGCCTATAAAGGTTGTGCAACAAAATATTAGGTTAAGGGTCCCATCATTTTTGTCCATGCCATTTTCATTTGTTTTCTTATTTACAATATTATGTTGATTAAAAAATCAAAAGCAAAGTCTGATTTCTATTAAATATGGAATAAACAATGGTGGATGCCAATTACTTTTGTCAGTTTCAAGTTATTTCAGAGAAAATTGTGCATTCTTCGATTTTTGTGGAGGGGTACCAACAAATTTGAGCACGTCTGTATATATAATAAGTTTACTGAGGCATACCATTGTAAATGCAAAGCAATGTGCAGTAAAGTATAGTATTGTGAAAGCACGACTAAGCATATGCAAGCATGGTAAAAAACACAGTAAAATAAAGCACCATGGCTGTTGAAACAAAATGTATTTTTAATGTTCATTGTAAACCTCTGGTATTCTACTAAAAACGAAAGACGCCCATATGAAAAAGTGCTACTGTAGTGCAAATAATTACAAAACCATATTAATACGTTTTGTATGCATTACTTGTTTTATTTCAAGAAACATTCTAAAAATCACACAGGTTCCAAATGGAAACATTCCTAAAGCAGAAGACACAAATTTCACCCAAAGGACCACGATACTACCTCAGTATTATTAAACACTGTCATGTTCGGTTGCTAGCTACAGTATATACTAAACTGACTGCTTAAGGCAGGGAAAATAAGGCAGGGAAATATCATTCAAATTACAGGGTACTGTAACTTCATCTTAAGACTGGCATCTGAACATTAAATAAATGCACTCTTAATGTTGGGGAGGGAGGACTGTCTCTGATACGTAACTGATCAAAAACACATTTTACGTTGCTCTGTGACTTTTTTTTTTACTGCAAGACACTCGTAAAAAAAGGTAACAAAATGAGTGCTCCCCTGTCAGTGGATAGTTATTTGTTTCATAATGTTCTCTGCTTTTGTGTATATTTCACAATGTAACATAAATATAACACATTCCAATCACTTTACTAGACACGTCTAACACATGACACATTGTAGTGGAAGGCCTACAGTATGTAAGTTGTGGCCAGATGGGCTGAGCATGACCACTTAGTTTTTTTGTTACATTTTAATGCAGTAAAGTACATGATGAACCAGAGTTTAATTATTAGTGGTGATAGAGAGTAATATAAATAACTTGTTTAAAATAAACAACAAAAAGAAAAAAAAAACTAATTTAAAGAAAAGTTTCATGCCATGGTTGTAGTCCTTGCTCAAACTAGGTATGAAGACTACAGTTCAGCAAAAAATGTAATTTACTCTACGTGGTGTTTTAAAATAAAATGCTGTCTGTCACTGAGTTAAAGCCTCTAAGCCACTGTACATGTTTAGCTGCAATTCCCTGTTCATACTGAGTTACTTCTACAGGTACTCACCAGTCAGCACTGTACTGTATGTCTGCAACTATCAGCAGTGAACACATTTGGAAAACTAACAAAGCTGATGTTTTATGGTATTTTAATTGTTCCATTAATACATTAATATTGTAGCAGTCAGGCAACAAAGAACACTAGAGGAAAAACACCTGATTTTTGTCTGCAATTTTCATGTTTAAGTGATACCCAGGAAAGTCATTGTCAACACAACACTGGGAATGGGTAAACAATACTGCAGGCCAGGACAGGCCCAGAATACACTGGTAATTCTAATTTGCAATTGTGAAAAATGGTTCCCCCCTCCCCTCAGACTGAACAGCAAGTACAACAGTAGTTGAAATGCTCATTTATTGTGGTTTTTGAGTAATTTATTTAACTAACCGTTTGCTAATTTTGCTAATGTGTGTATGCTATACTTTCAGGTCTGTTACACCTAGATAGTGAATAGATCAACGGAAGCGTACAATACAAATTGAAGGCCAGTTTTTCACTGCCCGTGCTCTATGTCACCAGCAAGACATAAATCATGCTGTTAGGAGCAAGTCCCAAACTGGAGCTTTGCAAGATTGACACTATATGAAAAGACGCTAGCCTCAAGTAAAGCAGTAATTGGGACCAACCGTGTTGAGACAGCATTTTATGTGGAAGTATCAGAGCTAAATGAAACACAGACTTCTATTAAAATTCCAGTAACGTGTGTACAAGCCAATAATGGTCAATAGAGAAACCCAGTGTTTAAAATAGAGACACATTTGATTTCCCGTATGGCTCATATATCTGCATTCAGAGCATGTTGTAGAGGGGTTGTCATTTGCGATTAATGGGAGAGGATCATTGGCATACAGATATATCTAGCTTTTACAAGGATGCTATATGTTACCAATTGTGACTTCCTCCTTAACAGACAATGACAGCTGACACTGACAGTACTGTCAGCCATTGACAGGGCTGCTGTTGCTTGCAATGATGGTGTAGGGTTCATTCTATTGTTATCACAGACTCAGTGCATTCTGCTTGAGTCATCTATTGCCAATGTCCAACAGGTACTGTAAATTAGGGTCTCATAGAATACAGGGAAACTATACATAGTAGAACCGGAAGTTTTTTTTGTCAGCAGCCTCAATTAACTTAAAAAAAACTTGTGAGTAAATATAACACTACAGTTTTGTGTGCCTACCGATTTTAAAGCGGCACATTTTAAGAGATTAAAAAACTGAAAACCACAATTTAACTTTAAGCGGAATTTTTACAACCCCTTGTGTGATTTCCAGACCTCATACAATATGTCAGATTGTACTGAGGAAAACACTATGAAATCCATTTTTGGCAGAGTGCAAAAGGTTGATACAGATATGTAAAGTGAGACTGGTAAAACTCCAGAGAACACCTGTCATTCAGCTCAAAAACAGCTATGTGGCAGTGCTGATGAGCAGATCACTGTTTGCAGCAACTGAGACAATCACTTACAATTGGCATGTTGCCACAGCACAGTTTGCCAAAGTGTCAGGCCAATAATTCTTACATTCGCACAAGACAATGAACCACAGAATGAACCACATAGAGGGAAGGTGGATGCTTCTGAGACCACCAAACACAGCCATTAGCATCTTTATGTTATTTATATAATAGTACACAATAGAGAGTGATTGTCAGGAATTGTCAGCATAGCTTCTGACCCCTAAGCCTCTTTGTGACAGAAATATAATGAGTTTTGGTTGTAAATCTCCCTCCCGACTTGTGAGGGCGCTAAACAGCGAAAGGGGAAGTCTTTGGACGGGCTGGCCTGACATTTCTTTCCCCGGCCGGGAAGTCGGTCAGTCTGGAAGAAGGCGAGACTCCGTTGCAGGAAGGTATTGACCCAGAAGAGAAACGACGTAGCAGCTGCAGACAGTAGAGACAGCTGCACTCGTTTACCAAGGGGTCATGCGTGATAACATAAAGGGGACGGAGGATCGTAAATCTTTTCTTTCGCTTGGTTCAGAGTGACACGGAACTGGAAGGACCGGGAGAGATCCCCATTGAATAGTATTGTTGAGAAAAGAGGTTGTGTTTTGTTTGTTTGTAGCACTGTTAGTAATTGTCTTTTGTTTTGTAAATTCACTAGACGGCTAACACAGTCACTGTTGTATTATTATCACCCACCACGAGCACTACTGCACGCACCCGGACTGGTGACCGTGTTTAGTATTATTGAGGGGCAGATAACGTGTGATTATTATTTGGTTTGCAAACCATTATTATCGTTTCCTTCCATGCTTTACACATTGGTGTGTATTGCCGGAGGAGTATTGTTTGGTCGCCAGACGGGGAGTTTACAAATAAAAGAAACCCTTTTTTCCAAACTGGATTACAGTTTTTGTTGTGTGATTATTTCTGCACAGCATCACCTCTGCACCAGTTTCTAATCAGCAGCCACTTTGCCACACACTTTCACACACAAATGTCAGCACTGAGCCACCAGTACATAGGTCTAAAGAATTGTTAAAAAGACCCATTCACACAGCCCAAAATGGCACCATCTATCCCAGTATAATACCATCATAAACCATTACACACAGCCAAAGGGATCAGGAGAGACCAACTTTCAAACCTGTCAATCAACCGATCATTCGGATGGCAACGGAAACCAATTCAACAAAATCACCAAAAAGAAAAGTGGATCTGGCTGCATTTTGTTTGCTTTTAATTTCCAGTGATATTATACAATATAACAACCTGTTCCGTGCCAAATTGCAGGAGCTTCAGGCACACTGCATTTTTATTTTGAAAAAGGCGATACGGTATTGTTAAAAGAAAGAGATTCCAGCTGTTCAGGCAACAGCAGACAGCAAAAATATGTTGGATATTTGCATTATATTAAGGATTTGCGTGTGAATGCTTGACTTGGGTAAGGGAATGCCAGCACGGTGATGCATTTTTATATGGTGTACAGTCATATGAGATGTTGCCTTTTAATCCACACTGGCATAGCTCTTCACAAAGGCCGTTAAGATGGTTCTTTGCTGGTATAGCCAATTCACACAGCCCAACATGCCACTTCAATGCCGGCTTTGAGCCTTGTGACGATAGGTAAATGTGTCGGTTTGCCTGGCTATATATTACTGGCTTCCTTTAAGAAAAAAAAGAGAAACTTACGTAACATTGGGATTCCAAGGGCAGGGGATAAAGCTAGCACTGTTGCATGATTGGAGGAGATGTTGCTTGGAAGGTGTGTTGCTGGGAGGTGTGGTTGAGCTGAGCAAGAAAAAGACAGAGAAAGAAAAAATAAAGGTTTGAAAATATGGCGGCTCACTACTGAAGACAATAAGTTTTGCTGCGTTTTGTTTAGTTGTGCAGGCATAGCTGACAGATATTTTAAAATAGAGTAAAGAAAAATAAATAACTATTCAAGTGAGCTGTGTTGCGGTGAGGGCTGTGGCCGGAGCTCATGTGCAACCCAGGGAGGCATGTTGCTGCCGAATCTACATCGGGTTTGAGAAAAGAAACATTTTTTATAGCTTTTTCCCGATACTGACAATTGCATTGACACCGAACTTTCCTCTGTCCTGTTTATTTTTTCAATTACATACAGTTATTATTCCCTGGGCATATATAGGGTGTAGTGGTGTCACATATAGAAAAGTGAATTACTATGTCCAAGTAGTGGGTTGGTGACAATTAATTATGGTAGATTATGCATTTGCCTGGCACCCCAGATAGCCAGCTGTTACAACCGTCTGTGTGAAAGAGGCTCTTGACTGCCTCTTTGATTGCTTCTGGCACACAGTCTTAATATACCAGCTTACTCCTGGTTGTTCACCTGCATTGTAATTCTTAATTTAAAATAAAGATTTTTTGAACTGAAGCAGATATTTACATATCACATAACAAAGCTTTTAACAGAAAATGCCTTTGTAAAAAGAGTGTAAGACTAGTCAGCTTCTAAATCTTGACAAGGAAAATCCAAAAGCTTTTTGTAGAACCTGTTTTCCCAAGAGCTGCAAATGGGGAAGGGTTGTACACTTCCAACATATACATTCTAACAGAAATAGAAGTTACAACCAAGTAGTAGTACTTTTGTTTGAATGGTGGACCCTGTCTAGCTTGCAGATACGTGCACAGGGATAGAATAATTTTGTTCAGTGTGCAATTGGAAACCATTTTATTTGATGGCACAACACATATATATAGGAATTATGAAGTGTGTTGAGTAACATTTTATACTGCTTGTACTTAATTGTTGTGGTGGTCTGTCTATAAGGCAACCTGCTGGAGTATTGTTAGAAACTCAAAATTGGTGGCTTTGTTTTGTTCTTTTTGCTTGTTACAACAGGTACCTGGGTCCGGGGTTTTGGGCTGACCCCCAGTTGGACAGTGATCAGCGGGACAGCATTCGGGATGGGGAGAAGGTGGCCCTGGGTTTTGATGGTGCCTGTCTGTGGGGCTAATCTATAGCGAAGAGAACAAGGGCCATTTTTGGCCTGGAGTGATACTACAAGCCGGGACACAAGGAATACAAGGTTATATCTTTCTGTGCTACAGCCTCTCTTCTCACGATCGAAGTACCAGGACCCTCCCTGTCTATTTGCACAATTGAACTTGTTTTTAGATGGTGTTAACCTAAGCCAATTTTTTAGTAAGAATTGTTATTTTAGATGTTGTATTTATAGTTTTAGTTGGGATTGTAGTTTTATTGTGTAAAATAAAATACATTAAACTACAGACATGATGGTTTGGGTAGAGAGCAGTAGAGCAGACTAACAAATACAAACATCTACCAGTTCCTATCTTTGGCAGACTGTTGCAACAGCCATAAAGCTTCAAACCATTATATCATTAATATGATATCTGATTCCATAATGAGGAAAAAATAATTTAGTGCAGCTGTTTGGCGGGCATTTAAAAACATTTTGAAGTACATCCAGTTGCGGTCAGTTTTTCAACACTAACTTTTCTTTTTTTTTTTTTTTTTTTTTTTGTTTAATTGCTGATATCATCTCCATCCATAAATCTGAATTTCTTTGAGCCAATATAGAATTGTCCATGGTGAATGAAGATTTAGCTCCTTGTGAAAGGTCAATGTGTTACAGAAAAGATGATACTATGGCACATAAAGTGCAACATGATATATTTAAAAAAAAAAAAAAAATCTGATTAGTCAAATTATTTCTTAATTTTTGCTGCTGTGGAGTAATAGGTAATAAGGTCACAGTCTGCTTATAAAGGTGGTATTTATATACAAGAATACACTAGGAACACATCTGTTTTTACTACAGGCAGTGTATTACCTGGAATAGCATAGCAGAAGATAAGGTGAGTTTTCTGTTGCATGATTAGAGGAATCGTATTTTGCAGAAAGCCATTACTAATTGCAGAAAAACTGTTTACCAGCTACACACAGGGACAATTGTTTACTTATGACATAGGACTAAATATAAACATATTTACAGACTGGCTTCCCATTATGCAAACTGCACAAGAAACATTATCAAACTTGGAAGCCAATCAGTATTGCCACCAATGGTTAATCCAAGAGGTGCCTACATTCCAGGTTTAGTCAGGCACTCTGAGCAGTTTTAGTTTTGAATAAAAATTATCAGGTTTAATAAACCAAGCAATTTTATCAGTGTCATTATACACACACACAAATGATTAACAGGTAATTTAAAATGCATTAACATATATAAAAATATAATGGTTTTATTTAGCAAATGCAATCAATCCTTATTTCTTATATAGCGCCTTTTGTGATAATTTGCTTCAAAGTGCTTTACAGATAAAAATATATACTATACAAATCAATTTAAATAGTAAAAGACAGGGGACACTTTAGTTGCATTCCTGATGTGTGGCTCGAATGAAAGATCTGGATCAATATGACACTCAAGTTTCTCATTTCAGCCTTCCACTCGGAGGACAAACTGCTAAACGTACAATCCGATGGATTTATATTATTTAGTTGATTCTGTGATCCCAAAAGCATAATTTCTGTTTTATCTGAGTTTAACATTAAAAAGTTTGATATCCATTGCTTAAGGTCAGCAAGACATGTAGTCAGAATATTTTCAGCTGAGTAACAACATGAACCAACGCTTTATAAATACTGTGTTTAAAAGCTACTTTTGGGGGGTTCACGTTTCAGTATTTTTTTTGCTATGATTTTAAAATAAATACTACAGCAGTTGCCTTATCTTAAAATACCTTGACGATTTGCAGTCAGCAAATGTAGATTCAATTGGCAATATCATGTTTAAAATGGTGTATTATAGACCGTTATTGGAATGATTTAAAGTAATGGTCTTCGTGCCACGAGCTGTTTTCTAAAGTGTGCTGTCAGTGAACTGAGATGATGGTTCTCATCTTTGGCAGTAGCTGCTTCTTGCTGTTGATTTGTTCCTTCGCTCAGCTCTGTCTGCCCACATCACATCATCAATCATCAGACCAGGGCTGAGGAGGAGTGACTGCATGATTGAATAATAAAAATAAAAAAAATTCTCAAAAGTTGAGTTAGAAAATATAGCACTAATCTTTTCCCATCTGTGAAGTATGAGCTTCAAAAGCAGTAAAAATGTTTTTTTTTTTTTCTGCAGGTCTTGGGAACTGCCATCCCTGAGGTTTGTTTCATGACATGAAACAGCTTTGCTGCTCAGAGACCCCGAAATCCAGACTCCCTTCACTCAATGCTAACAATGTTTGCTGTCTGAAGCCAGATGTCAAACCGTAACTTCTTTTGCACAAATCATTAATTATCTGCCATCCTAATGTAAAGTTTAACTTTCCATTACTGCTCCTGGTAAGTTCTCATGCAATCAGGTCTATTTTACAACTTGTTGCTGAAGGGTTCTAACAAACCCCAAAACATCCCTCCTGCAACCACCATAAAATACGCCTTTAAAAGGCATGCAGTGACACAAGTGATCTGTGTCTGATCTACTGAGACATTTTCAATACCACTTGAAAGCCCTTGTGTTTTACAATTTCTCTCATTTGTCTTCCTTATTTTTTTTGTTTGTAATATACTGAACATTTCCTTTATCGGTCCGAATGATTTATCGGCCAAAAGGATTTAATCAGCCGGATACTATATCAATGCAAGGAAATTACATTTCAACTGAAAAACAGAAGCACAGACCTATTTTTAGGATAACATTTTGGGGTAGGTACTGAACAAATGAACCAATGGCCCTTTTTGAATTATTAATTGGGCATCTTTAAACCACATAAGTTTACGGATAATTTGAATTAAGTAGATTTCTCATCATCATCTACTGCTAAAAAAAGGGAATTGGCTACTTAATAATCTACAAGAGGTACCTACACAAACAAAAAAAGATTAATGCATGGTCTATTTCAAATCCAGCATTGTATTTTAAATTCATATTTTTAAAGATGTTCACTATCATTAATAATTAAACCTAGACTGGAAAAAAAACAAAAACAAAAAACAAAGGGGCATTCTGCTTTAATCACTTGTAATGAATGATATTTGCATTCCAATTTTTGCTTTCAAGTCACACTTCTTTTCTTTAAACTGTAACTGTATCTGTATAGATTTCAATTGGGGATTTTGTGAGGCTTTTTTGACTCTGTCGGAATGTGCACTGTTCTCACCCAGTGCCATGAAACTCTTATGAGATGAGACAGACCTGTGTGTGATAATTAAATTAATGCCAGCTCATGGTCATATAATACCGTTTATAAAATCTGGAACTCTAACTGAATAACAAGCATTCTAAGATGTTTGGGTACCTCGCAACGGCTAGACAGAAACAATGTGTTTAGACTGCATTTCAGGATTATCATTGGGTTGATAGGATACAGACCTATCAGGTGGTTTCAATAGCTTCTTGTCCATCTATCTCTGCATAACTGATAGATACATACTGTATTATATGAATCATTAAATAAGAAGGTTCATCATGCGCAAAACACGATTAGAATCCCCACAACTGGAGTAGCATGCAACCCCCCCCCATTTCAGCTAATCCCTGCAGCTGCCTCAGAGTGCCAAACTGGCATTTTCTTCATAAGCCATTTATGCTGCCAATAATGAAGGCTTGTGATTTTTATTTAAACTAATGCAGGTGTTGTGTGTGGACGTCTGCCTACTTATACTCTAGGCCATTTTGATCACTGTGGTCCACATTGCCCAACCAGTTTTGATGGACAATGTGAACAATACACAATTCATTGAATTCATTTGAAATCAAATATGCTGCAGTTTTTGCATAAAAGAACCTACTTTCAATTATACATCTAAATTCCATATGTACCACTGGTGAAGATAATACCACAAAGGAATAGATAATTAAATATAATTGTCTCTGATACAGCTGGTTGTATATCCACTTGTCCCAGTAACAGAAACTGGTATGGCAGCACACTCCTGTAGATCCTTTAAATTTTGAACAGTTCAATAAGGTGGAATACTCGGCATCTCATTAAAACCAATCTTTATTAATATCCAACACATTTCTACACATCAGTGTCTTCATGAGATTACAAACTATCAGTTGGTTAAAGGCGCCATAAAAATGTAAATAAATAAATGCATGCAATAAGGCCCAACAGGCTGTCTGTATATGTCAAATATACATACGCCTTGTGGCGTTTTGAGGCAGGAGACGATTATTATGGGGGGGGGGGGGGGGCGCTGGAGGGGAGGCAGCTAAAGGTCTAGGGCCCCCAGAGGTTTTTTTTCCTTTTGTAGGTTTTTTTTCTTCCTGCCTTGTCATGCAAAAGTAGATATTGCATTATGTTAATTTTCTTTCTTTTTTTGGGGGGGGGGGGGACCCATATTTTTGTGTGATGTGGTGTAGGTGGCCATGATACATTATATAATTGTTTTTAGTGCACCAATTTTTCATTTTTCATATTTTTCATTTTTTGGGTTTTGTTTTTCATTTTTGTGCAGACAACTGTTCACCAGGATGAACATGGCACAGCAACTGAGCAAACAGGGATCTCTGGAATCTCTCAGCCGCTCTTTCCTTGGCGGGGAGTACACAGTACTCCTCTGACTAATATTTTTGTTCACCGGGATGAACATGTTGCATAGATTTATTATTTTATTGTTTTTTTTTAGCAGGCAGCACTAGGATGCTCTGAAGGATGTGGCTGTGCTCCAACTATTTTTACTCTACTTACTTATCTTCATCCATTGTTGGGTCAAAGTTTTTGATACATATACCACTTTGTATTCTAATAAAGGGGGTTATTTAACACAAGATTGTCCTGACTGAATAATTTGTTGTTTGTTGTACATTTGTATTTCCCTATGATTTCTCAACTGCACTTGTACATCTCTTGATGTACCCCTCCTGCTATGCACTGGACTTTCCTGACCGACGCACCACGTTACTGGATCCTCAGCTGATGCACTACCCTTGCACTATTACGCTACTCATATTTCATTGTCGATATAACTTGTTGTAATCCTAACTTGTTGCATCCTAGTTCTTATTGTATTTTAGTAGTATTTTTAGCACTTACTGTAAACTATACTATATATAAATATTAATCTTGCATTGTAACCCTGTTGTACTGCCCAGAAATATATGTAAGTCACCTTGGATAAAGTCATCTGCCAAATAAATAAATAAATAAATAACTTTAGTAACAGTGGAAGTGGGATGACTTTCCAGTTTTATAGCTGTGTGGGACTGTGGCAGGGCTGTGGGTGATTCAGTATTTAAAATCAGGATCTTGTGGCATTAGTCTTCAGTTCAGATTGTGCAGTCTTCTTTATGACAGGCAACATATTTGAACCAAGCAAAAAGTCACAAGCCTTGCTCAGCTCTACCAGAATGTAGTCTGTTGGGAGCTTTTACCTGGTGTATGGATCACACCTCCTGGCTGATCAGCATATTCTAGCAGACTGACTCGAGCGAGGTGCATTCGCAGAGGTTTGGGTGCAGCTGAAAAGTCATCATATAGAGGTTGATACAAGTGATGATCCTCTGGTTGGTTCTTGAAGTGTGTGTTGTCACTTATGTGCCCTATATGTTAAAGTCAAAGAAGATTGACATTGTCTGTCTAATTATTACCACTGTGGTACTTTCCTATTAACACCATTTGAAACTACCATTCTATTTCAATTGTGTCTATGTATTGTACACAAAGACTACATTACTATTGTAGTACCACAGCATTTCGTAAGGGCAGAAATAACTGACACAGTCCTGCCAAACAGCACTGGCCATTTTTTTAAAATTATTATTATGACAATGGGGTCTCTGATTGCAATAGGATTGCATTTCAAATCCTAACATATTTAAATAAAATTTAACTGCACAGCTGGCAGTTCTTATTAAAAAAAATGTCAAAGATGATTCATAAATCAAAAGAGATCTGCCCTCTATCTCTGAATGTGGCCAGATGTACCTTTTCAATTGAACATACTTGGTGCTTTCAGTCTAAGCTTTAAAAAAAAATTCTTGGCTTTCAGAAGCTATAATTACGCATGCTAACAGCTGTGTGTTCTGGGTTATTTTGTAAGACTAATCAGAAACATGTTCTTTTGAAATAGTAAATTGACTTTTTTTTAAGTACAGCCTCCACAATGCAAACCCCTTTTATTTTCTGGTGACCGCTATAATCTAACAATTGTGAGTTGTTCTTCATGAAGACTGCTGCTGTGGTTATTCTAACTGAATTACAGGCATATCCAACCATTCAAAGTTTCTTTAGCTATGGTCAACTATTTGGGGGAAAAACAACTCAGCCCTACACATTTCTTGTGAAAAATAACTACGATTTATACTTAAGGGTGAAAAGAGGCTTGACATCACCTCTAATTAGGCTGTGTGGTCCAGTGGTTAAAGAAAAGGGCTTGTAACCAGGAAGTCCCCAGTTCAAATCCCACCTCAGCCACTAACTCATTGTGTGGCCCTGAGCAAGTCACTTAACCTCCCTGTGCTCCGTCTTTCAGGTGAGATGTAATTGTAAGTGACTCTGCAGCTGATGCATAGTTCACACACCCTAGTCTCTGTAAGTCACTTTGGATAAAGGTGTCTGTTAAATAAACAAATAATAATAATTAATGTACATTTTCTGTGTGAGTTTGAACTGTTTTAGTAAATGCAAATTTATTTAGCTGCAACATTTCTGACAGACAGTTGTTTTTTGTCCTGAACACAGAAGAACTCTGTATCTTAGTATAAATTTAGTCTGCCGCCACAATGGTTTGATTTGTAATCATCGAGCGGCTGTATTGTAACCAGAAGATGACGGACTGATTACTGGCTCTCTTAACAAGGAGCAGGAAATTCTGCTGTCTGCCTTCTTGGACCAGCGGCTTTATTATTGGGATACCACTAATAAAGACTGGTGCCTATTGCATGCTTTCTACCCACTGGAGATTCTATAACATTTTTCATACAGCTGACAAATGGTGCAGAGCAATAAAGAACATAGCAAGAGATGAATAGAAATAAATTGAAAATCCTCATTATCTTGAACAGTCATTTTAATTGAGGATATCACTGTTGTTATTTAATACATTGCATCATCTTCCCATCTGTATGCACTAAGAGTAATGAGTAACAAAATTGTAGACGGTAGACATGCTGTAAGATTGACATAATAATATCTTCACACATATTTAAAAACTAAAGAAACAAAACTTTGCTGCTTTAAGCACTTTGACTAGTGGAAAAATAGTATAATTCCATTGGGCTAGTTACCTCTTTCTTTTATTCTTTCTTGTTATGCTTTTTAAGCTTTAAACTTACCAACATACTATTTATCAACATATATACTGCATGTTTACTTTAAAAATAATAATAATAATAAAATGGGTTTTGTTAAACAAAATAAAAGGTCCTCTGAGCAGACTTTATTGGACTACCTGGATGAGAAACCTTTACTGGACTACCTGGATGAGTCACTTTGGACCTAATGCTAGACTCCTCCAGACAAGGAAATATAAATATATGAGGTGACATGTTGAAGACCTGACTAGACTCAAAATATGTTTGAATATTTAACTAGAATCAGTCATTTTACTGTATGTTAGTCTGGGAAAACCCATAGTCTTGACTGAATTACTTCCAGCTCAGTCTCATCATTTTTTTTTTTTATTTAGTTATTGCCAATTATTTTTATTATTTTCTCCCAATTTGGAATGGCCAATTATTTTTTAGGCTCAGCTCACCACTACCACCCCTGCGCTGGGAGGGCAAAGACAAGCACATGCTGTCCTCTGAAGCATGTGCCGTTAGCCAACCACTTTTTTTCACACTGTGGACTCACCATGCAGCCACCCAAGAGCTACAGCGTTGGAGGACAATGCAGCTCTCGGGCAGCTTACAGGCAAGCCCGCAGGCGCCCGGCGAGACTACAGGGGTCGCTGGTGTGCAGTGAGCCGAGGACACCCTGGCTGACCTAACCCTCCCTCCCCCCGGACGGCACTCGGCCAGTTGAGCGCCGACCCCTGGAAGCTCCCGTCCTCGGTCAGCAAAGGAAAGGAATGCCTGGACTTGAACTCACGTTATCCAGACTATAGGGCACGTCCTGCACTCCACACTGAGCGCCTTTACTGGATGGGCCATTTGGGAGCCCAGTCTCATCTTTTTGTTTGTCACCAACATCTTGAACAGGAATGCCTGGCTGAACAGTTATTTTAAAGCAAAAGACAGCTACTGCCAAATAACTTTCTGTCCTGTCTCTAGCAAAAGTGTTAATTGGCTAATTAAATTTAACCACGCAACCATAGTGGGCATGTCCAAGTACAAGTCTCCATGATAACAACCTCAGGAACACATTGAACCTCAGAGGCTTTGTACTGAAAGTAGTTTTACAATTTTGATTTAATTAAAAAATATGCCACTTCAGCAGTTGACAGGACTTACCACGGGTGGAAATGTAACACTTTGAGAAAATGATTTCGCCTGGAAGGTCAGCTTCAGTTTAAAACAGTATTAAGGACCAAGGGCCAAATATTCATACACCATGCGTGTGTCAGAAGGGGAGCTGTAGAGATTTTTTTTCTGCAAGTCCTTTTTGCAAAAAAAGTTGCACTTTTGAATGAGATTCAAATCACTGTGTTTCATGGAAATCACTTAAGACTGGTACACTCCTCAATTATTGTGCAGGAAGTATTTCTCGACAATCTCTATTTCTAGTTAAAAAGTGAACGAGCAGAGCAACAGAAAAAGAGGAAATATCGTGCGGGCAGAATATACAGACAACATATATTATTTATTTATTAGCAGATGCCCTTACCCAGGGCAACTTAGTCGTAAACCAAAAATACATTTCAAGAATCACAGTACAAGTATTAATACAATAAAGAGCAAGATAAAATACAATGACTTCCATTCTAGTAAGTACAAATAAATGACAAAATACAATTCAATATAAGAGCAGATAACAGTGTCAGTGATAGTTACATTAGGATACGATTAAATGCAAAATACTACAGATTGAATAACACTTGTGGCAGATTACAGTACAGTACTTTGTAAAGTACAGGATTAAATGCAGTAAAATAGTAAAGCGCTTTAAGGCAGAGTGATAAAGTGTCCAGAGGAAAAAGAGGAGTTGTACAGGTGCTGTCTGAAGAGGTGAGTCTTGAGGAGGCGCCAGAAGGTGTTCAGGGACTGGGCAGCCCTGACATCTGTAGGAAGGTCATTCCACCACTGCAGGGCGAGGGTGGAGAAGGAGCGGGCTCTGGAGGCAGGGGAGCGTAGGAGGTACAGTCTTCTAGTGCAGGAGAAGCAGAGAGGTCAATTGGGGGTGTAGGGAGAGATGAGGGTCTGGCGGTAGCTTGGTGCAGTCTGGTCAAGGCATCTGTAGGCGAGTACAAGAGTTTTGAACTGGATGCGAGCGGCGATTGGGAGCTAGTGGAGTGAGCGGAGCAGTGGAGTTGCGTGGGATATAACATTCCTTGACTCGTCTACTGAAGAAGTCCTTAATCGATTTATACTTTGATTAAAAGATAACATTTTGGTTTATTTCCAACTTAAGCATTTCATTTATTTGTGGTTTATTTTAAATATTAATTACCAGTGCTTAATTTATAAAGAAAGATGTGCCGGGACGCAAGCAATGATAATATTGTTCTTAAGAAGCGCACAATCCAAAATCATAACAAGTTTATTTGAAAGAGTATTGTAGGTACTAGTCTTAGATTTTATAATCACGTATTCTACATCATATATGCAAAGCAGTAGTATGTGCAGAAAAATTATTAAAAGCCAAAATGCAGGACAACTGTGCTAACCGAAGGCGGTCCCCATACAGCCCCTCCAACACTAAAAAGATCTGACCGGGGGGTCATATATTCCCTTGCTCGCCTGGTGGTCCAACAGCTAGTGGGCCTGAGACACTCATCACCACCGAGGACGGTGCGGTAAACACAGAATCCTGCCGACTTAAGCCAAAAACTTTCACGCACCAAACGGGTAGAGAGCTGACCACGTGACAAGCCAAACACTTAACTATGTGTACAAAAGTTAAACCTCCTCCGTTTTCCACTCTACAGGTTCTTTTGGGATTCTGTGACACCAACCCCAACCCTCCAGATGAATGTCCAAGGACCACAACACAGGCACGTAAGCAAGCTTCAATTTTTATTGCAATGAATGGCCACAATAGTCTATCAAAACAATGTACACAATAAAATACAATCCCAACTAAAACTATAAAAACACCTAAAAACAATTCTTACTAAAACCATCTTAGGTTAACACAATCTAAAAACAAGTTCAATTGTGCAAATAAGCAGGGCGGGTCCCAGTACTTCGACTGTGTGAAGAGAGGCCGTAGCACAGAAACCTTGTATTCCTTGTGTCCCAGCTTGTATCACTCCAGGTCAAAAAAGGCCCTTGTCCTCTTCGCTATAGATTAGCCCCACACAGACAGGCACTGTCAAAACCCGGGGCCAGCTTCTCCCCATCCTGAACTGTCCCACTGGTCACTGTTCAAATGGGGGTCAGCCCAAAACCCCAGGCCATACCAGCTGTAACAAGCAAAAAGAACAAAACAAAACCACCATCAGTGCAGTTCCATTGCAATGTATTTTATCCCAATTTTGAGTTTCTAACAATACTCCAGCAGGTTGTCTTATATACAGACCACCACAATAATTATGTACAAATCAGTACAATGTTACTTAACACACTTCATAATTCCTATATAGCAGTAAAGCCAGTGTGTTGTACTGTCTAATAGAATGGCTTCCAATCACACACTGAACAAGATTATTCTATTATTTATTTCTTAGTATTATTTTTCTAGCCCTGTGCACTTATCTGCAAGCTGGACAGGGTCCACCTCTCAAACAAAAGTACTACTACTTGGTTGTAACTTCCCTTTGTCCAACTTTTCCAGGTTCTTCCTGCAGGCTCTTCCTCCAGCAGTTTCTCTTATCCACTGCCTGGTCTGGGTCCTCCAGCAACATAATCTGCGCTGCTTTCTGCCCAGACTGTGCTGACAGCACACCTTTTATAGGGCAGTTAGTAATCATATGAAGTAATGGGTAACAGGTGATGCAGTTAGGTTCCTCAGAATGTCAATCAGTTCTACCATTTGGTCACCAGTGTACTAATAATAAATACAACAAAATAGTAAACACACTAAGCAAAAACTGAACATAATAATAAATATAAAATAAAAACAACCAAATAATCACAGCAAAATTATAACAAACAGTGCAAATCAATCAATCAATCAATCAATCAATCAAAAGTGAAAAAGTGCAGTGCTCAATTTGGTCACTTATGACATTAATTCATGTTCATTTATTCATTTCCGCAGTGCTGCGATAATTGCAGTTTCTCTGCAACTCTTTCAGATTTCCCTCACTTGCGATTTTACGCAAAACATTCGCAACGCAAGCAGAGCTGCGAGAAAATTCACACGACCTTTGAATACTTGCCCCCAAGTCCTATTAGATTTAGTATCAATCAATCAATCGTTATTTGTATATAGCACCTTTCACGGTAGATCACCGCACAACGCTTTACAAGGATATAAACATTAATAAACATTACAAAAAGTAACAGTAAACAGTAAAAATGAACAACAGAATAAAAACAAAACAATAAAACAGTAAAATAAGCCAGACAGGGTAGGAAACATTTAAGATATATAAACTAGATTAAAATGTTTTTGTGAAGGTTGCAACAGTGGGAGCTTTCCTGAAGAGCTAGGCAGATCATGGTAATAGTGACACACACTCAACATTGCAGTCAATGTAATGATGTCCTTTGAGTGGTAGGTGTGAGGGTGGAGTTCCAGGGGTTGCTTTCACAGATGGTCTATAGTGAGCTTGCTGCCCTTAAGGATTTTTTTATATGAACAGGAAATACACTTCTGAAAATAGATATTGCATGCTCGATATTACAGTGGCGCATGGAGAAATTCAGTTCAGGGTTTTTATTTAACCCTTCCCAAATAAATGATGTTTGGTGATCTGGTAGTGGATTTAGAGTTGTCCAACCCACTAGCCATCTGCTGCTAATCCCTCTTAATGCTAATGGCATGCTTTTCAGCTCTACCCAAAGCTTGTTTGGGGTTTTTTCAATGGATCCAGAGTAAGAAGATATCATGAAGTTATTCAGCAGTATATTATTGCCTGGTGCATATTAAATAAGACACTTGTCAGCAGCTTGTCAGCAGCTAACGGCGTACGCCAGATACAATATTAGTACTGCAGTGATGGAAGTGCTTTATCAATAGAAATTAGAGGGTTAGGGTTAGGGTTAGGGTTAAGGAATAATATTTTACTACATAGGCAAATGTGGTTGTCACCTTCAAATATGGCTTCCAAGAATGCTACTCCTGTCAGTAAAACAATGTTCTTAATAAATTCCAAACTCTTGACTGTTCCAATTTCAGGACAGAAAAAACCCAGGAGCATAAACCAATCAATTGATATGATTATATTAACTTAATTAAGACAGGGGCTATCATAATTGTATTATACTGTAACTGTATTGTTGCAATAATCTGACAATTCTTCTAGTATGCACATGTTTCTTTTAATTTCCACTTACAACTGAAGAGACTTTTGGGACTTTGAGATTGTCTGCACATCGATCTAACAAATACCGTATTCTTTCCAATTTAAGACGCAGCCCAACATTCCCACCCTCATTTTGAGGAAAAAGTAAAACATCAAATAAAGATGCATTTACAAAGATACAACCACAATTACGCATATGAGAGCCATTTATACAAAAGAGTACTCATTTTTTGCAATCTATTAGGCATATTGGTTAAACATATTGTATATTGGTAAATGAACATGCCTGTAACAACAATGAATCTCTACTTGTCATCATCCTCTGGGTTGGAGGAGTTGTTTTTATTACTTGACATCTCCCAGAAAATGGCTGCCTGTATCTCATGGATGATTTGAGATTTGGCAGTAATGTTTTTGTTCATCTGTTCTCCTGTTTGTGTACTTGGGCAACTTTTTGCACTTATAACTTTAAAGTCTGTTTCAAAGCTTTTTTCAAAATGTCCATTGATAGTGTAAGAATAGAGTAGTGCACTGATAGTGTAAGGATTATTGCCCACATTGTCAAACAGGTAACACATCCATGATGTGGTACGGAACAGAAAAGCCAGAGCACTTGTTGTTATGATTTTTTAAATGTTGTTGCTTTTCCTGCAGTGATACCACAGCGACCATTTTGAAAAGAGCTTTGAAACAGACTTTAAAGTTACAAGTGTAAAAAGTTGTCAGGGTGTTAACAATGAAAAGAAAAATTACAGGTACGTTATTTAAACAGTTGTAGCAACGTGTGGGGATGTGTAACGCTACATATTTTCCGTAACCTTACTTTTTAATACATGCATCACTATACTCAAATTTAAGACGCAGGACATTTTTGAGAAGAACACATCGGTTTAAAAAATAATTTATTGTACCTGCATCTTTCAGCTTATTCCAGGTTTTCTTATCCAAGTTAACAGACCAGCTGGACAGGTAGCGCTTTGCAGAGTAACCAGGTTGCACTCTGGAATCTTCATGGAGAGCACTGTTGGGGTCCACAAGCAGAAAGGAACTGTGATTCTGTGGGTTTTAAAACACCATGGGAAAATGAGTAGCTTGAGGGTATACTGTGTAATCAATATTATATGAAAAGTACATACTACAGTTCTTAAGTAAAAATCTGCTTCCCCTAGATAATTACTTTTCTGATGAATCTGAATGAGCTAAAGCTGGAGTTGCAACCTCTAGCCTTGAGGCTGTATCCAGAGCTCGAGATTTGAAGTCTGGCTTCTCGCCCTCTCTGAAGTTACCAGAATCATTTGGCAGGCGAATGCAACTGGCAGCCATTCCTTAACCTTGGGATATAGTGAGAGGCTATTATATATATATATATATATATATATATATATATATATATAGTGGTTTGCAGAAGTATTCACCCCCTACCAATAATGTCACATTTTGCTGAATTACAAATAATGTATGCACAGTTTTTCAAACTAACTTTTTTTATTCAAAGCTGTAGTGGTTAAACTAAACACTGTTATATGAGGAGGAGGTTAAATGTCAGCAAAACTTGCAAAGAAAATGTACAAAATGAAATGTACTAGTTGCATAAGTATTCAGCCCCTTAAGTGAGTACTTGGTAGAAGCACCTTTTGCAGCAATTACTGCTTTTAGGATTGAGTCTTTTAGGATTACTTGAGTCTTTTAGGATAGGTCACTACTAGCTTTGCACAGTAGGATGGTGAAATTTTTGCCCATTCTTCACAGGAAAATTGCTCCAGTTCTGATAAGTTTGTTGGGGATCGTCGATGGACTGCAATCTTCAAGTCTTGCCATAGATTTTCGATTGGATTCAAGTCAGGACTTTGACTGGGCCACTCAAAAACATTAATTTTCCTCTTGTTCAACCACTCCAGTGTGGCTTTGGCTTTGTGCTTCCGGTCATTGCCCTGCTGAAATGTGAATTTCCTCCCCAGTTTCAGAGTCTTGGCTGACTCAAACAGGTTTTCCTCAGATTCGCCTGTACTTTGCACCATCCATTCTCCCCTCTATCCTGACAAGCTTCCCAGTCCCTGCTGAAGAGAAGCATCCTCATAACATGATGCTGCCACCACCATGCTTGACAGTTGGGATGGTGTTGACTGGGTGATGTGCAGTGTTGGGCTTGGAATTTAGACCGAAAAGTTCAATATTTGTCTGGTCTGACCACAACAGCTTTTTCCACATGTCTGCAGTATCATCTACATGCTTTTTCGCAAACCATACATGCTTTAAGATTATGCTTTTTGAGTATTGGCTTTTTTCTTGTCACCCGTACATACAGGCCAGCTTTGTGTAGGGACCGGCTTATTGTTGATGTGTGAACACTGACTCCCATCTCAGACACAGAACTTTGCAGATCTCTCAAGGTCATTGTTGGCTTCAGAGTGACATCCCAAACCAGTTTCCTGCTTGCCCGGCTGCTCAGTTTGGGAGGGGGACCTGATCTGGGTAGTGTCTGGGTGGTATGATGCATCTTCTACAGGTAGTGGACATAAAAATGGAAACACTTGGGTAAATGAGGGACACCAAGTATATTGAAAGCAAGGCCTTACACACAGGTGTGGCTCATGTGTTAATTAAGCAAATAACATCCCAGCATGCTTAGGGTCATGTATAAAAATTCTGGACAGGCCTGGTTGCCTATAATTATGGCTAGCATGGCTGCAAGAGGAGAACTCAGTGACTTTGAAAGAGGGGTGATTGTTGGGGCGCGTTTGGCAGGAGCTTCAGTGACCAAGACAGCTCAACTTGCTGATGTTTCACGAGCAACGGTGTCTAAGGTGATGTCGGCATGGAACTCCAAGGGAAAGACATCATCAGCAACAAAGGGCAACAGTGGGTGGAAGCGCATACTCCAGGATCGTGATATCCGTGCATTAATTCGAAGTGCAAGGCAAAACAGGTGAGCAACTGCAGATCAATTGACTGAAAATTTCAGCCTGGGGTGCGAGCAGCCAGTTTCATCAAAAACGGTCCGCCGAGAACTCCACAGAGCGGGATACCATAATGGCCCAATGCCCTATTAAGTGACTGAATACTTATGCAACTGAGATTAATCTGTTTTTCTCCGTAAATCTTACTTATTTATATTCTATATGCATTTTTTAACTTTATCAATGTGGAGTAGTTTGTGTAGATTCTACGTGTAAAGTCTAAGTTGAAAGCGTCGTGGAGTACGCTCAGGTGCCAACAAAATGTGAAAACTTTGCGGGGGGGGGGGGGGTGGGGGGGTGAATACTTCTGCAAACCTCTGTGTATATAGAGATAGTGGACAAAAAATAGAAACACCAATGTGACGTCACTTAATAGGGTGTTGGGCCACTATGGTATCCTGCTCTGTGGAGTTCTCGGCGGACCATTTTTGATGAAACTGGCTGCTTGCGCCCCAGGTTGAAATTTGCAGCCAATTGATCTGCAGTTGCTCGCCTGTTTTGCCTTGCACTTCGAATTAAAGCACGGATATCACGATCCTAGAGTATGCACTTACGCCCACTGATGCCCTTTGCTAATGAGGTCTTTCCCTTAGAGTTCCATGCCGACATCACCTTAGATACCATTGCTCATGAAACATCAGCAAGTTGAGCTGTCTTAGTCACTGAAGCTCCTGCCAAACGCGCCCCAACAATCACCCCTCTTTCAAAGTCACTGAGGTCTCCTCTTGCAGCCATGCTAGCCATAATTATAGGCAACCAGGCCTGTCCAAAATTTTTATACATGACCCTAAGCATGCTGGGATGTTATTTGCTTAATTAACGCATGAGCCACACCTGTGTGGAAGCCCTTGCTTTCAATATACTTGGCGTCCCTCATTTACCCATTTTTTGTCCACTACCTATGTGTGTGTATATATATATATATATATATATATATATATATATATATATATATATAGAGTACCTTGCATAAGTATTCACCCCCTTGGACTTTTCCACATTTTGTAGTGTTACAACCTGGAATTAAAATGAATTTAATTAGGATTTTTTGTCACTGATCTACACCAAATAGTCCATAATGTCGAAGTGGGGAAAATTTTTTACATATTTTTCAAAATTATTTACAAATAAAAAACTGAAAAGTCTTGATTGCATAAGTATTCATCCCCTTTGCTGTGACACCCCTAAATAAGCTCTGGTGCAACCAATTGCCTTCAGAAGTCACATAATTAGTTGAATGGAGTCCACCTGTGTGCAATTAAAGTGTCACATGCTCTTAGATTAAATACACCTGTTTCTGGAAGGCCCCAGAGTTTGTTAGAGAGCATATCTAAACAAACAGCATCATGAAGACCAAGGAGCTATCAAAACACGTCAGGGATAAAGTTCTGGAGAAGCTCCAATCAGGGTTGGGTTATAAAAAAATATCCCAAACTTTGAACATCCCCCGGAGCACCGTTAAACCCATTATTAAAAAATGGAAAGAATATGGCACAACCGCGACTCTGCCTAGAGAAGGCCGTCCACCAAAACTCAGTAACCAGGTAAGGAGGGCATTAGTCAGAGAAGCAACCAAGAGGCCAGTGGTAACTCTGAAGGAGCTGGAGAGATCCACAGCTGAGATGGGAGAACTATAACCCGGACGCTCCACAAAGCCGGGCTTTATGGAAGAGTGGCAAAAAGAAAGCCATTGCTGAAAAAAACCCATATCAGATCCCGTTTGGATTTTGCCAAAAGGCATGTGGGAGACACAGCAAACATGTGGAAAAAGGTTCTCTGGTCTGATGAGACCAAAACCAACACTGCTCATCACCCTGAGAACACCATCCCCACGGTGAAGCATAGTGGTGGCAGCATCATGTTATAGGGATGCTTTCATCGGCAGGGACTGGGAAACTGGTCAGGATTGAGGGCAAGATAGATGGAGCCAAATACAGGGAAATTCTAGAGGAAAACCTGTTTCAGTCTGCAAGAGACCTGGGACTTGGGCGGAGGTTCACCTTCCAGCAGGACAATGACCCTAAACACACAGTCAAAGCTACACTGGAGTGGTTTAAAAACAAGAACCTGAATGTCTTAGAATGGCCCAGTCAAAGCCCAGACCTCAATCTGACTGAGAATCTGTGGCAAGACTTGAAAATTGCTGTCCACCAATGGTCCCCATCCAACTTGACGGAGCTTGAGCAATTTTGCCAAGAAGAATGGGCAAAAATTGCAGGATCCAGATGAGCAATGCTGGTAGAGACTTACCCAAAAAGACTCACAGCTGTAATTGCTGCCAAAGGTGCTTCTACCAAGTATTGACTCAGGGGGGTGAATACTTATGCAACCAACAAATGTCTTTTTTTTTGTTTAATTAACTTTTGTGTCACAATAAAAAATATTTTGCACCTTCAAAGTGTTAAGTATGTTGTGTAAATCAAATGGTAAAAATCCCAATTAAATCAATTTTAATTCCAGGTTGTAACACTACAAAATGTGGAAAAGTCCAAGGGGGGTGAATACTTATGCAAGGCACTATATATATATATATATATATATATATATATATATATATATCATATACTATCACCAGAAGTTGCATTACCTATAATTTTAGGATTGAAAAATAATTAAGAAAAAACAACTATATCAACATAATGTAATGAGTAACATCACGTAATCAAAAAAACGACAAAATGATATCGCAAACGTCTGCCATAAGTATATATAAAACTACAAAGCGGTATGTAATTCAATATGTTAACGTAACATTATTCAGCAGGTTTATAGGGCGATTCAAAACATTTGTCCATAGCTGTATACTGAAGAAACAAACACAAGACACACCTTATCAGTTATCAAGCAATTATAACTTTGAATTTAAGGCTCTTTTAGTCATACAGGTTCAGGAGCAGTTAAAAAATATTTTCAGAAGGTGACTCATTTATCCAATAAATAGGGCTCTATCAATTTGCGTTTACAGATAAAAAAAATACACTTAAGAGACTCACATCCAGCTAATTATACATTTACACGGTCTCCCATCTGTATTGAGCATGAAATATCTGTATTCTCGGGCAAACCCCCACATGTGTCTAGTTACCAATAAGATATATTTCAGGATATAGTTCACTGTAGGACCTTTAGAAAGCTGATTGCTGGCAGCAGTAAAAGGAATTGAATAATCACACAGCAATAAGGGAACAGCAGGACTCGTACTGCGGCTCTCTATTGGCATGAGAGTACAATCCGTACTGCTAGGTTTCTATTTAGAGCAATATGTATAATTCTCTATAGGCAAGGGCTTTATTTAGTTTTGCAGAAGTGTTCCTTTTACTCCAGTCAAAGACATTCCATCTAAGCAACTGAATGACTGCTGAACACGAATGACAGAAGCCAGACCTGTGCTTGTTGTGTGGATGTTTGTAGGACGCAGCCAGTAATAAAGTAAAGAAAACATTTCTGTATAGTTACCAACAACAATTAAAAACAAGTGGCCTCTATACTTGTAGGTCATTTCACATGTGGTCGCCATAGCAAACTGGTGTTTGAGATTTTAGCCTCACTTTTGTTTGCTTCATTTATTAAGCTGTTGTGTTTTCTGAATTTATATCAATTTGTGTACAAAAATGTCTGTACTTCTTATTTAGAAAAACAAGTAAGAAATGTAACTGTTGGTTTGTAAATAGGCATTAGAGGCAGGCGGAATTGACTCGTGGTTGTCTCAAAAGCATATAACAGTGGGGCTCCCGATTGGCGCATCCAGTAAAGGCGCTCCACGAGAGTGCAGGATGCGATCTATAGCCTGCAAGTCGCGAGTTCGAATCCAGGCTATTGCTTTGCCGATCGAGGACGGGAGCTTCCAAGGGGCGGCGCACAATTGGCCGAGCGTCGCCCGGGGGGAGGGGGGGTTAGGTCGGTCAGGGTGTTCTCGGCTCACCGCCCACCAGCGACCCCTGTAGTCTGGCCGGGCGCCTGCGGGCTTGCCTGTAAGCTGCCCGAGAGCTGCGTTGTCCTCCGACAATGTAGCTCTTGGGTGGCTGCATGGTGAGTCTGCAGTGTGAAAAAACGCGGTCGGCTTGACGGCACATGCTTCGGAGGACAGCGTGTGTTCATCTTCGCCCTCCTGAGTCAGCGCAGGGGTGGTAGCGGTGAGTCGACAGTAATAAAATAAATGGCCTTTCCAAAATTGGGAGAAAATAATAAAAAATAATTGGCAACGACTAAATTTAAAAAAAAAACAACATATAACAGAATGTTATGGGCCTTTAAAAAAATACAACTACAGTAAACTTACATTCAAAACAACAGGTTTATGAGAGGGGAATTTTGCTTTAAAAACAATTCTGACTTTATGGCATCTGTATTTGAGAATGGCATTTGTCAAGCTGCTCAGGGTCTGCAGCTGTTCCGTTACATTCCTGCTAAGGAACTCTGCACCCTTTTCTTTTCTACGCCGCTTGGGTTTTATCTTTTCAGTCTTGAGGGCCAGATCTTTTGAATACAGCGCAAGTGCTCCTTTCTTTGTGGCGATCATCTTGGTTACAGGAACAGCTCTAGGTTTTTGCTTGGAGGTTATTTGATACAGAGCCGTTACATGGTGCAGAGAAGGCAGGTATGGTTCCTCTGAGGTCTGTTCAAGTTTAAATAGTCCTAGGGGGAAACAGAAATGCACTGTTGTAAAAGTAAGTTAAAACATGTATCGTTTTTCACAAACTTTAGATTCAGTTTTGCCACTTTATGATGTGTTACTGAAATATAATCTGTAGCAACAGCAATATACAATATACAGCGACAATGTATAAAGTAGTTAATTTAAACTGCCATTGCAATTTAAATTGAACTCTTGGTGACCTGAAAATTAAGGACGTTTTTTCAGTTACCTTTTCTATGTAAAAAGTTGTATGAAACAAAAAATAAAGAGTTCAATGACACACTGTACTAAATAAATATTTTAGTTAAATTTAATGTTAAACTAAGATTCAAAATACTGCCATTGTTATTGTCTATACAACACTCCCCAAAACAAGGTCACATGCCATGACCAGCAGTTTCTGGCCCAAAATCGTTTTTTGTTTGATTTAATATTCATCCTACAGGGGGCTTAGGTGGTTAGTACATGTGCTCTTTAACAATACATTGTTATATTATCTTTACAGTTGTCCTGAGGATCACAAACTTGAAGGAAGCATGTCATACAAACATTAAATAAATACAGAATAGAAGGTCCAGCAATTGCAAGATGGTCCCTTTCATGCTAATACCTTTGAAAGCAATGAACTAGGCTTTTACAATGCAATATGCAATTGACGTCAATACAGAACCTCTGGTTTACATTAACTATTAATTATTTTTATAAAAGTACTGCTATTGAATCAGAGTATCTTAATTTGTTTCAGCGAGTAATTGCAAACAACATCTAATTTCCACTAAATTAATCAGGCCAAGCTGATTCTATCTAGACCATGCATGACCCCAAGGCCTAAAATTCAATTGACAATCACTTTGACAACAACAGTTCACACTTAACATCTGTTTACCACCCTGATATAATTACCTGTACTACGCCACCCAAAACTACTTTAAAAAAACAAAAGTTGGCCCTTATTTTCTGTTGCCTGGCACTGATATAGCAGTCTCATCTCAAGGAGGCAGTGTGGTCCAGTGGTTAAAGTCCAGGGCTTGTAGCCAGCTCATATCCCACCTCTGCCACTGACTGACTCACTGTGTGACCCTGAGCAAGTCACTCAACCTCCTTGTGCTCCATCCTGCGGATGAAATGTTAAATCAATGTCCTATTGTAAGTGACTCTGCATATAATGCACAGTTCACAGCCTACCTCTGTAAAGCGCTTTGTGATGGTGGTCCACTATGAAAGGCGCTATATAAAAATAAAGATATTATTAACTCATTCTTAAACAAGATTTCAAACAACCTTTGATCACTAACAAGAGCAGGAGATTAGACTTGCCAGATTTGCTACATCTTAACCATCCTAAATGTTTTCCTTTTCTTAGTTTAATTTCATATTCAACACAAGACAGCACACATGATGACTTTTAATACAGTAGAGGAAGTTGCCAGTATGTAATAATTGCCATCCTATTTTAGTATTTGTGTTTGCTATCAAAATTCTAAGAAAACAGCCAGCTTGTTAAACCACACAATACAGGCAACCCCATATAATTACATCGCACAGGACCATAGAATGTAATCATGTATGGTATTTAACCTGTAAATAGTCAATAGGTCTTTATACCCTGCTTATTTAATGTGGGAAATAGATATGCAGCAGAGAGCATACTGTGAACAGGTGGAGCTTCAGTGCAGGTGACCTTTGACTAAGGTTTGAAAGAAAATGTAATCCAATGTAATCAGCCTGTGGTGACTGAACTTTTACAATACATAAGCAACTTCCACTTAGCCATGTAAAATGTAATTATTTTATTAGCTTGTCTGAGACCATTCTTTCTAGCAAAGTGAGTGCAGGCTGATGAGTACTACTGAAGCTGCTATTCACTGGTTTATCTCATATCTGTCAATTTCCTTCAGTTCAGGATTTTTATTTTGTATTCTAAGGGTCAATAGTTGGTTCCCTCTTAGTTAGTGCTCCCATCCATGTTTCCTTATGTGGACAGTGACACTAGATATATTCCCAGTCCTCCGGGAAACAAAGATTGTTCTAAAGAAACTTGGTATTCTCTACAATGAAATGTGTTTGTTGATAACATTTTAAAAAACAGAAGATCATATTAAACCCACTAAATTCCCTGTTATTTCCCTGACGATGTCTCTCTGCTTAAGATGTTCATATAATCAAAAATAGTACTTGCTTACTTAAGTACCAGTTATAATGGGTTTTTTTTTTGTTTTTTTATGTGTAAACTCACACTGTGGGTGCAGGGAAAGCCTGTCAAATATTACAATGCTTTGTATGAGGGACAATTGGCTACCAAATTCCAACAAAAATGAACAAACAAGAGGTGTTGTGAGCGGATGGAAACCCCAATTATAATGTAAAATGACCACCAATAAAGTATAACTGCTGTGATACATTTCTGTACCACATCAATTTAACCAGACAGTATGCGTACTGCAATTAAGTTTAACGTAAGGACTAAGCACGGTTTTAATATTTTAATAAATGGTTTTGTTTTTCTGCAGGTTACGCGCACTTCATATTTTTACCATTGATTTTTAAGTACTTTTATTTGACAATAATGTATAGGATTGCAAGTGGCCTAATGTCATCAGTTACCATATATATATATATATATATATATATATATATATATATATATATATATATACTTCCATACACAAACTATCAAGCTTATAATGATACATTATCAAATATACTGAATATTTATAAAATAGTTTCCAAAACCTTTACAGCGTTTTACCCAGAAACAGATGTATAGCAGGATTTCCTTCACTCAAATATTATTATTATCATTTTTCTGTTTGTAAAAGTCACTAGAACTACACATTTAACATGTTGATATTCCTTTAGAAAAATACAGCTAATTTAAGATTTTAAGATAAAATACTATTATGGGATTGAGTAGGTTTTTGGTGAATAACCCTCTAAAAACTGTAATTCATAAAGGATTTAAATATGGTTCAAAATCAAATTAAGATTACTGTATAAATGTATATGTTTGGGTGCTATAGTTCTATTGGTTTATATACTGTGTTGACAGAGATGTTTTGCCAGCTTTCTATGACAGAACCACAGAAATGTTAAATGTTAAACTAGTCCATTCATTTTTTGATATACATAAAATATCCTTTAAATAGACATTTTTCATTTTATTTACTTTTGTTTTTGAAGCAAAAGTGTTGTAAATCCAGACAAACTAATACTTACAGTGTGCAAAACACATCACTTGTGCCAAACACAGTTAAATTAAAAAGAGAAAGTAAATTATATGCTGCAAATACAGCATATCATACAAAATGTGCACAAAGCTTAACATTAATAAACCTGGCTGGCCCTGAAAGTGTTGCCACATATTTAAGAATGCGATCAGGCAGAAAAACTGTTTTTGATGGCATAGTCCAGCAGGCTTTCGTGTTGACAAATGTTTGTGTCAAGCAACCAAATTATATCTAGACAGCAAGTGCAATTCACTCTGTTCATTCATTCTGAAATTCTAAAGTTTCAAAGGTAACCCAAATATTTCAGACACTGCCAGTTCTTACATCTACATTCATTTTTTTTTTTTAAGTCAGATGAAGGGAATTTTAAAAGAGCTCAGAATATAATTTAATTTGGATCAATATTTTCCAAATGTAATTTGTTATTCAAATTTTTTTTTTAAAACATGTCAATCACCCCTTGATGTTTTTGTGAGTTTAAAGATCATGAAGGTTGAAGGACAATGGTTTTGGTAAGCACCATGTGAGTGTCTTCTCAATCCTGACCTGAACAATGCTGTTCATTCCTGTGCTGGTTTTGTGCAAGACTCATTTACACTCTTGTTATTTCTGGCTATTTTCACAACATTAACCCACAATTTGAACTGAAAATGTGACTTTTTAATTATTATGTATTTATGTATTTATTAAAGCAAGTATTCATTATTTTGTACAAATGAAAATCACTTTTAGTTTACAAGTGCACTTTTTTGTATAGCTCTAATTCTTTTAGTTCGAAACACTGCTGCAGTTCAAAAAAACTTCTTTATTTCTCTGAAAAAAAGAAAAATGTTGGTTTTCAAATAGCACAAAGGTACCTATCTTGATGATCTATGCAGCTACAGTATTAAAAGAGTTTTGGTTTTTTTTTTCAAAGTGCTTGGGTTTTTGTTCTGCATGGACATGAATATGTCTTGAATACTCTACATTGTTCTCACTATACTTGTATTTTTTAAAATGCAGCTTCCGTCAGCCTTCGATTTGATGGTATTGACAGCTGCCCTTACCTGGAGAATATCTGATGACCTTTTCACAAATATGTAAACCAGATACATTCAAAAGATTTTCAACAACATGATAAATGTGTCAACAAATTGTTGAGACTTGCCCCAATACGTAGGGTACAAAACTTTCATGGAACCAAGTTTCCGGTGGGTCTACTTTACTCCATCTATCAATACAGTAAATAGCTGTACCCAAGAAACTTCAAAATAAAAAACAGCCTACGTGAGCCTACACCAGTTAAATTGTTGATGAGTGTGTAAGCATACACAAGGAAACACGTTTCCTTGTGCATGCTTTGCTTTAGGAATGATAGCGAAGCATCAGTGATAAGTCTAATAAAATGTACAAATACTGTCCTTCCTATTTAGGGTTCCCACACTTCCAGTGTAAAGACATATAGATCCCACAGAAGCACTGTGGACACACAAAGTTCTGTGAATAACGGATGGCCACATTGTAGAGTGGTGTGTGTGTTGAAGCCAGTGTTGCTGAGCAGCACACAGGTGTGGCACCATACACTAGACAAGATCAATGGCATCACATGGGCAGTGAAGTTTACATTGTAATAAGCAATATCAAACACTTAAAAACAAAGAGGCTGCCAAGAGGCTATCTAAAAGAAACATTTGTGAACATAAAGTGCTGTAAGAGCTAATGAGGTTCCTGAGACCATATACATTATACCCTTTCCCAATACTGTGCATATGGTGGGTATGTTTACGCATGTATTTTTTTCCATTGTAATCTTGTGCAATGTATAAATATGTAGCGGTATTGAATTTGTAAAACACTGAAAACAAGTCACTACATTTAGAGCATTGCATTATTTGCATAATTGATTACAGTAAGTCCCCATCCCTGCTTACTGCCTTGTCCAAAGAGATGACGGCACTGCTCTGATCAGCTGGGGTGTTTCATGGAATCTCATTTAGTGCATACCAAAAGAACATGCAAGATACACAGGTGTATACTGTAATACTGTCAAAATTATGTGTTTTGTGTTAAAAAACACAGACAGATTTGTTGTTCTTCTTTTTTCTCCCTCGTTACAGCTCTGTCACATTGTTTTGAGAAAGCGGGTATTAGACTTCATTCCCTGAGGCAAACTGTTTTCTCTTTTCTCAGTTATTTCCCAAAGAATGTCTATAAGCCAAAACATCCATTTTCTTTTCTTTTCCTTTTCACTCTGCATTTTGAAAGGCTTGTGATGTTTTTGTTACTTGCACTCTATGCTGACATGGCTTGTATTTTAGCTCCTCTACTCTCCCCTTCACTTTGCCTTTACTTCAGTTCTGGCAATAAAAAGTTATGAGCCGTGGCATCGCTTAAGATTTTTGTTTAGGGGCGTGCCAGGGGGTACCATGCTGATGAGCCCTTCCTGAAGTGAAAGAAAATGTCTTTTTAAAATGTATTCAAATACAATGCGTACTCATTTTTCTTTTTAGTATTCAGTAATCCATGAATAAGGATAGGCCATATTGGCAATAACTTTTACATGCACTATACTGTGTAAGTGCCCTTAACTAAAGCAGGTATTGAAATAATAAGGTAACACTGTAGACTTCAAACATTCCTATAATTTAAAAACTGAAGACACAAGTGGAAGAATATGTATCTTCCTGCAGGCCAAAATATGATAATTAGACAATCAATGACAATCCAAAAAGGCTTTACATTGAATAATACTTCATGCTGACAAAAATAAACATGAGTGAGGAAATGTGACCATGAAATTTAGTAATGCAAACAGTATGTTTTCATTGTCGGCCATTAGTAATTGTAACACGGCCACACTCACGGTCGTTCGTTTGCCCCTTTATAAAATGAACCCAGGACACAAAAACTAGAGGTTTAGTGCTTACGAGCACTTTTAATGAAAAATAAACAAAAACAAAACAAACACCTAACTCCTTCAGAGCTCTAACTAAACATTTGTCAGGAACCTAGTTTAATAAACTGGACAGCTAAGCTGTTTACCGGCTGAAAAAACACACAGTTTTTACAGATGAAACAAAAAGGCTTTACACAGTACCTTTTAGTACAATTTACAGTAATAGCCAGGTGCAGGTGATCATTAACAATACAATAATAATGAACAATAATGAACACACATTTTCACATGTGTTTGGCAGGGAGGATTTTAACCCCCTCCCTGCTCTGTTACACATTCTCCCCTTTGTCTACGACACAGGCCGTACCAAGGCCAACTACCACCACCCTTAAAGGACCACCCACCCCCAAGTCCGATTTCTTTAATCTTCACCTTCTTCCTCCGGTGCCCATGGTAAGGCACCACGACCCAGCGAGGAGGGACCCGGATGGCTTGCCCTGGTCGACTGCAGCGCAGGCCGGTGACCGGGAGCGAGCAGTGACAGGCAGATGTGCGTGGCTGTGGACCGGCGCAGCGACGTCTTGGAGACCAGGGGGAGTGGAGCATTAGGTAGGGAGAACGCAGTAATCAGCAGGGGAAAAGCAAGTGACTTCTGCCTCTTGCACAGTGACGTATTCCTCCTGCGCAGTGACATCTGGTTGTCAATGGGGAGTGGAGCAAGGGACCAGGCAAGTAACTGTGCCTGGCAGTGCTGCGACGTGGGTACAAGATTGAGTGGAGGGAGATCCGGCCGTTCCGGACAGGTGTCCCCGTCATGGTACCGCATGCATCAGCGCTGGAGTGGCTTTCACAAGTTACGGCTGAGGCTGTAATGGAGGTGTGCTAATCACCGCCTCCCCTTTGATTGCAGCCCGTGGATGTGGAGACGGCAGTGGCTCTACCTCCTCTGGCTCAGGAGACGACACTGGCTTCACCTCCTCAGGTGCTGGAGACAGCGGGGCCTCTCCTGCCGGCTTCCACTTCTGGAGCAGCAGCTCCAGTGGTGTTGGCTCTCGTTCTTTTATTTCCAATGGGACCAACCCCAGCTCCCGTCTTAATAAGCAAAATAAACACCTAGTTCCTTCGGAGCACTAAGTAAACATTTGTTAGGAACCTAGTCTAATAAACTGGGCAGCTAAGCTAAGCTGTTTACCGGCTGAAAAAACACACAGTTTTTACAGATGAAACAAAAAGGCTTTACACAGTACCTAATAGTACGATTGAACACACTATCAATCGGGTTCTCCACACAGCAGCCTCAAAGAGACTGGCTGCTCTCCTTTAATACCCTGCACCTGGTTCTAATTTACAATAATAGCCAGATGCAGGTGATAATTAATAATAAAATAATAATTAACAATAATTAACACACATTTTCACGTATGTTTGGCAGGGAGGATTTTAACCCCCTCCCTGCTCTGTTACATAATGTAGATAAGAACCAGACATGTGGGGGGAAAAGATTGATGAGCCATGCCAAGAGTCTGCTAGATATGAAGCAGGTTTACCAATTATGAGTGGGAGGCTGTTTTGAACATCTTCCAGATGAAATAGTAGGTTTAACTTGGGGAATTAGGCAATTCTAGAAATATTCTGGGGATTTGATTACAGAACAACATGTGGAGACAAGATTAAAACTTATCACACCGGAGCAGAGGACTGGACAGAAAAACTGGATTTCATGACCATGGTGTGCTATGCCAATGCATTTAATTTAGAGGGTGTTCATGTAGTGGCATGAATTACTGTACATGTACCGTAAAATATTGTTTATCTGTTAATATTGGCAATTTAACATGACAATTAGGTTGCCATTTTTTTACTGAAAAGTGTTGCTATTTCCACCCACCCATCCAGTATGTTGCATTATCTCCCAATATACTGGAAAGGTTAGTAGTTAGTGGCTGCTAGTGACTGCTTTTGGTTGAACCCTCAGCTTTTGGTTGCTTGTGTAGATAGAAGCTGTACAGGCCAAAGCTTGATAATATTTTTGTTTTATGAAAAGGACTGGCTATGGAAGATTATAATAACAAAGTTATTTCAGTTTTCTGTTTTATTTGGTTAATGCCATCAAGTGCCTGTCAGTTCATATGGTCAATTGTGAGTTAAATTACAGTATCGACTGAATCAAGAGCAGTGGCATTGGATTGCTGCCATCTCTTTGATGTCCTCAGTTTAACAGAGTGTGTCTAAAGCAGCTTTGCATACAAGTGTTATACTTAGTATGCTGCTTTAAAGAGACCTAAGCCACATAGAGGCACACATGAGTGTGCAGTGGATGTAAAAGTGTACGTGTAGAAACCAAAATGACAGGCCCTTCAGTTTTGGTTTTGAACTTGCCTTTATAATCCCATAACTTCTGGAAATTATCACTGTAGGAAGCCAGGACTGTATTGCATGGAATTAACTGTGTAGGCTATGTATCAAGATTCAAGGGAATGTCACTGGAGTTATACAGCATTTTGCGTAAAGGAATGTTGTTGTAACATGTTTGGGGTACTTTAGGTAAGTGCCTGGACAAGTCTCTATGGTGAAACAGCTTTTTTGTTTCTGTTGGAGGATATATAACTTCATTGGAAATTATTGAAAATCCTTCCTGATATGTAACCGAATGAAATGTAAAGTAGTAGTAGAGTTGTAGAATACATATACCCACCTGTGGTGACAAAATGACAGGTAGAGGTGCAGTAAACCCTGCTCAGGCAAGTGAGGGTTAGGGAGATTCTGACTGGCTGCCTCTTGACCTTCATGCAAATGAAGAAGCAGGGTGGGGGATCATGGGTACCCCTCTTGGGTGGGATGGGTTTGGGGTACAGGAATTGGGGGATCTTTTTAGTGAGTTTCTTGTGTGGGTGACTGCTACCAAATTTGCCTGTCTGTAAGTAATATTTGGCGGATCTTTTCTATAGCAACTTCAATAAAGTGACTCAGGCTCCAGAACTAACAGAACTAGTGTCTCCTACTGCGTTTCTGCTTTCCCAGCACATTACACGATCGTAAACATTTGAGTACAAATGAATTTCAGTATAAAGTGAACGGATGAATTGAGCTGAGGCTGTAATTAAGTGGAAAGATAAAGCCCCTGACCTTGATTCTACCCCGTACAGAGGAGCACAACGAAAGACAGGAAAAGGCAGAAAACGATTTCAATACAGATATTTGTTTCTACACCAAACTGAACTGAATGTCCCTGAGTTCAAAATGAGTTTAATCCGGACTTTGTAGCAGTTTGTGTCCTAATGTGACACTTCCAATTTGTAACAACAGAGGACTCATTATGGGTTATGTAGAGGCTACCAAAAAGTTTAAAAAAAAAAAAAAGTGCTGGAAGGAAAATATTCCCACCAATGGAGGAAGTACCCGTGATGCAGAATCAGCACGTTTTCTGTTGCTCCTACTCATAAATCTATACTGAGCCTCCCTGCTTAAACTGCTGATTAATCAGTATGTGGGTTTGATGTTTGAATATATCCTGTGATTTTGATTGTTTGGGTGCTGAACAACAGTATTATTTTCTCTTTCTGTTTGCTAAGGTCTGCTGCTGACTATATTTTTCTCTTGCTATCTTTCCATTAACAAGGCTTTGGTCACATATAGTAGTCTTCTGATTTAATAAATAAATACAACTGAAAACTGAAGAAAAAATTATAATAATTGCCGTGGTAATTCCACAGACACTAATTGGCACGCTATAATCTTTTGATTTTCCAATTGAAACAGGTGAAACTCAGCTGTGACGTGATCTGGCCTTTGATTTATGGAAAACAAATTTGCTTTGGACTGCTCGCATGGTTCGGAATAAAGTACAGTGGAAACAGAACCTGTACTGTGTGTCACTGTTGCTGTGGACTTTGGATGTTGAAAGGCAAATTTTAGGTTTTGTTTACTTTAAGCATCACAATACAAATAAATTGGGTCAGAAAGAGGTGGGAAGTTTGTTACAAAGACCTGCTTTGTCAGGATGACCAGGGACATTTTTTCATCATAGAGTAACATTGCAGTATTGCTCACACTAAAGAATTATGACTGGGTGAGCACTAACATTGACTTTCATGGGAATGGTAGAACTCAAGTTAACTATCAGACCCATCAATCAAGAGGGTCTGGAACCAACTCCCCAGTAATGTTGTTGAAGCTGACACCCTGGGATCCTTCAAGAAGCTGCTTGATGAGATTCTGGGATCAATAAGCTACTAACAACCAAACGAGCAAGATGGGCTGAATGGCCTCCTCTCGTTTGTAAACTTTCTTATGTTCTTATGTTCTAATCTTCATTGCAGGAAACTATTGTACCACACACTATTGCCTAATGTGTTTTTTATACCAGTAAAATAATTTCGTAAATCTTACTTGTTCTCTTTTGTCTGGCCTACAATGTGAAGTTTCATAGAAAACCTAAGGATTCCGGTTTTTTTTTGTTTTGTTTTTTTAAACGTCACATCTGGTACTATGCTAGGTAAAAGAAAGATCTGAGTTTGCTTGTTGGTTGGTTATGTACAGCAAAGAAGGCATTGAATGGGTGGGGACAATTTCACTCTCCAAGTGAAATGACCAGCAAGTGCAAAACTTTAACCCAGTGGTATCAGATATCAGGTTCTTAAATGAAAATATGTTTGCTTAAAACATAGATTTCTTGAATGAATGTGTTTGGTGTGGGTCATTTATAGAATTATTTTGTTAGCTACAATTACTTTAAGTAAAGTAGATATTTCATGAGTCAGTGTCGTTAAGCATTGAACCATGTGGCATGTCCTTTAATGTATTGTATTGTGTTGTAAACTGAGATTTAGCAGATTTGTAAAGAGCCATGATATTGGGTGTCCTGTTAAGAGCAGCTGTATTCCAGACTACTGCAACTGGAACTGGGAAACCAAGGACCATTACTGTAGGTCTCAAAGAAATCCTTGACTACTGGTTGATCTATGTGCAGTGGGGAGCTGAAACAAATATAATAAGCCACATTAAAACAATGCGATGCCTGCACACAAATTAAAAATGGAAAATGTTCCTGTCCTAATAAAATGACCACATACTATAAACAACAGCTGAATATAACTTGAACGTTTACTATGAAGAAATATATTAACAGTATAAATTATTCATACAGGCCTTTTCACGTGGTTGTACTTTGTATCTGGGGATAATTCCATGATTTTTGTTTTATGTTTAAAAAAATAAAACAAAATGTAAACAAAATTAATCATAAATATGGCCTGGAAAATGTCAGACTGACTGTGACAGAGATCGAATGATTCTTAGTGTTAGATCTCCATCCCAACCTGAGGGCGCAGTGTAAAGGAAACAGAGTACCCTGGAAAGGGGACAGAGCTACAGTACACTAAATCATTGATCCGGACGGGAAACGACGTGGCAGCCGCGGATTGGAGGAGGGGGTGCACTAGTTAACCAAGGGGTCATGGTTGAAGGTATATAATGGGGACGTAGTGATGTGATCTGTTCCTTGGTGAATGGTTAAATTAAATGACCAGAAGGAGAACCTGTGTTGTGAAACGTGAGTGTTTTGTTTGTCGTTAATAATACTGTGTGTAATTATTTGGATGGCTAACACAATCCGGAGCCATCGCCAAAGGCCAGCACTAAACCCGAATCAACAACACTGCACTTTTGTTTGCACTAAAGAACGGTATTCACCACAAACACTAGAGCATGCACTGTGAACTGGTGTTTGTGTTTGTGTATGTGTTACGTGTGGGTGAACTGAAACGGGACGGTTATTATTTTGGGGCAAACCTGCGGATTACAAATAAGCAATACACGCTGCCGTACTGCTTCATTACTATTGTTATTATTTACTGTTGTTTTGTCATCAGGCCATTGGATTTAAAAAACCATTAAACAACATTGCACCTGGATTATCGTTGTCTGTTTTTTTTATTAATCACTGCTGCATTACCTTCACCTGCACACTGTTAACCACTTTGCCACACTGACTTACTTGAATTTAAGTCTATAGACTCCAGATGTCCACATAGCTAAAACACAGAGGGGGGACAAAAAACTGAGAAACACTAAAGAAGAACTACCTGAAGCTACTGTACAATACAACCTTAAAGTTGTGTTAGTAAACAGCCTACAGTTTAACCGCTGTACATTTAACAAAGCATTGTCATCAATAATTGTTATATTCAAATAAAATAAACAACAAACAGTTACTATATTCAAATCAGAGCGCTTGATATTATATTATATTACAAACCAATAAAAGAAGAGTGGCAGAGCTTAGTGGACTATGGAAGTCTTACTTTTTTCTGATCCTGTGACAGATGCCCTACATGCAGTATGCCGGAGATGCATACATTTGTTTTTACTCTGCATAATTAAAATGGTACGGTTTACTTGTGAATTACATGAAAATGATTGTAAAAAGCTTCCTTCAAAAAACGCAATCAATATATTTTCACAGGGATGTCAATTTAAAGCCAGATGCTTGTGCCAGTAGCCCTTTAAAGCGTTATGTCTGTGAATCATGTCATTGTTGTTTGCTAATAACCTGAATTAATTGGCTGAGTGTGTAATTATTGCCAATTTCACATCCTTGGTTAAATCTAAACAGACATCTTGCATTTAAAAAAACACACACACAAGCATTTGAGGGTTAAGATTTCAGGAATAAAATGGAAATCTGTAACACACACTGGTTATAAAACAGATATGTAAATATTGTAATTAGATTTGTTTGGGGTCCAGATATGTAAGCTGTAAAAAGACAACGGTTAATCAAATAAGTTAATAATTTATAATGCAGTCTTACTGGTCTTTGATGTATTTAGCATATTCTTGGGTGTTATTATCTTAACCTGTAATGGAATATAAATGAGCCCATATGGTGGAGATGTAATTATGTTCCTTTTAAGAGCTCCCCATGGTGATATTTTTTTTAAAAAGCAACACATAAAAAAAAAAAAAATTCCAGCGCCACATGCGCCTTCTGGAGGGCAAAGTTTTATACACGATAGCTCGTTCATTTGCATTTGGGAGAATATGAAGAAACAAAAGGCTTACACATATTTTAATGAAAAGGACAAGTGAAAGATGCTGAAAATCCCTCAGGTTTTGATCCTTATGATTGACACCTAGTTAGAAATAGAGGATTTTTCCCAAGAGACATGTGCTGAGTTATCTTTGATTTTGCAGGCACGGTAATCATGACTCCTAATTATTATTAGTGCAAGTGAATCGGCTATACCTCTCTGGGGAACGATTTCTGTTGTAGACACTTTCCCTTTGGAATCCTGATGCCAGTTTCTATCCAATGTTATTTTTTATGCTCAGCTGATGTTTTCTTTGACTGACAGTTGGGAAGCATGAAATATAGACCAGAGGTGGACACAGCACACTGGAGAGTCAGATGCAGCTGAAGGTTCTCAAGCTGCAGTGCAGCCACAACAGAGGAAAAAGTGGATTTTTGAAATTCCAAAGACCTTCTGTTCGGTTTAGTCACCATGGGTTTCATTTCACAAAAGCACTACCATCCACAGATTGCGGTCAGCGTTGGGGAGGGCTACAGCGCAGAGAAAGTAATCTGGCTCACAAAGAAAGGAGAAATAATTCGGGCAAATTAAGCCGAACGTTTTTTCAGGCTCCCAAGTCTCTGTGGCGGCTGTAACTGTGAATGATAAACAATGGAATTGTATTTGCCTTCTGCCAAATGTGGTATGTTAGTAAGGAGACTAAAATGAAGACTCTTTTGAAAGCATTACATTGTTTGTTTTTTTGTCTTCATTCCTTACTTTGTTTTCAGTTAAACCTTATGCACTAAAACTACCATTAAACTCAGATTGAAATCTGAATTTAAGACCAATATTTATAAAAAAAAAATTACATTTCATGCATTTCAACCATACAATTAGGATTTGTATATCCTGAATGATAGCCGTTGGTCCTAAACTTCAGACATTGTACTTTCATAATTGTTTCACATAAACATGGACTTATAATTTGCCAAGGGGGAGTTACTGGCCCACAAGGTCATATTAAAATCAACAGGGGTGTAACTTCAAAAAGTGACTATTTGCAAGGCGGTCTAAATGAGAAAAAGTTATTTCTATTGGTAATGCAAAAAAAAAAAAAAGAAATCTGTGTTATATTTTTGTCATTTTGGCATGAGTGGAATGCTATGTAACCATTAGTTACACTAGGATATACTTTTCATCATGCACCATACCATGTATTTAAAATGCAGAATCCACATTAAAGAAAAAAACAAGATATAACTTGGCTGAAATCAAACTAGTGCCTTGTTTTTATTCATATATTTGAAAATGCTTACAATGTGTTTTTCATCAAAATCACACAGTACCAGTGTTCAAGCTAAAATTTCTTTTTTTTTTTTTTTTTAATTCCCTGCTTATTGGCTGTCTCAGTTTTAGGGCTGGATCACAGGCTCTAACCACATGCTGATTGGTTGATCCAGTGCTCTTCAAAAAGGTTGGAGATGGCTTTTCAGTCTACAGTAGATTTAATAAGGTAGTATCTTGTTCTTATTAGGGGTAAGGCAGGGCTTCACAAAAGGAACAAAGCGCCTTTAGCATATCGCTGAATCTGGAGACCATGGTGCAATCCTAAATCATTTCCTGTTCTGTGTTGAAATGCCAATGTGTTTTTCTTGCTGTTTCTTACACTTACTAACAGAACAAGATGTGTTGATTCATAGGTGTATCATGTTTCAGAATGTTATCTTGTTTCTGAGAGACTAAACCTGTCCTGATGACTGCTTTAACAGTCATATGTTTACTGTGTATGGCTAGTTAGTCTAGCCATTGACAATGTTTTATATGGGAGAGTTGCATCTTGGTAACTCTCGCATATAACCTCGAATTGACCCTTTGTAAAACATGCGCTCTCCTGTGACTAAATGTCACTCTGTCATAAAAGTGTCTTTGACAATAAAAAAGAGAGAACCAGATCATTGCTGTACAGTCATCACTTCCAACAGCAACTTTAAGTATCTGGCTTGACGGAGTAGCTATGACTGCTTTCTAATCTGTGACATCCAGCCAGCATGCTGATTTACAGCTAATCAATGTCATCTCACAGTCACAGACAAACAAGTTAAATACATTTACTGTTTCATGTGATTTCAGTTACGGTAGAACCTTCCCCTGTTCTTGACTTGGCAGATGTGACTTTGATATTATTTGACAACTTTATTTTTCATTACAATTACAAGGATACCCTAAAAAAGGCAGGAATTTCTCCATGTAAGTTTGTCCTTCATAATACTCTCAGATATCGTTCCATTACATTTCCTGGTGTCCTAAAGTGTTATTAAGTGATTGTGAGATTTTTTAATCAGATTTCGCCCATTAAAAATATTGAAAGGCTGCAAGCACTTAATTATAGAGTAAATTGTAAACAAACTTTACATTGGATATTTTGTTTAGAATATGACCGTGGGAGTTGGTACATCTTTTGATACGCTTGTTTTAACTGCTATTTTCATTCCCAAAGGATTTTAAAAGAAATTTTTATATTACTACACATATATATTTTGTTCAGTGTTACAAACATACAATTCCTTCTCAGAAATCCACATTTAAAACAGGTAACAGCACACCTACATGAAATAGATTAAACCAAAAGCCAAGTCGTAGATCTTTGGATTGTTTTTACCATCATAGCACAATTCTTTAGGGCTGTCCTTATCACTCCATCATGCTCATGTTCTTCCCTTTAGACACTCATCCCATAACACCAGAGCACATTCTAGGGTCACTGCTTTTACAGTAGCGTATAATGAAGTTAGACAACATTCCTAACCACACTTAGTTTCACACAGTACCCAAAAGTATGTGGCCAACAATGATTGTTTTTTTAAAGTGATACTCTTGCTTCCCATAGGTGTGCACCAGCATATAAAGTTTTTTAGAGTTTCCTGAACAAAGGGGGACAGAGGAGCGACCCCCATCCTTGGGGTTTAACAGGTGCATAGTCCATTTTGAGTATGCCAGGTAGTTAGTTTGTTACCTATTCTATTGGCATTATTAGACAGTTTATTGGATAGCGTTAATATTGATCAAACACATATATTAACCAGGCAACACGTTTATTGGCAAGCAACTGTTATCTAATCTACTGATTAACTGTATACCCCCTGCAACACAACACAAAGTCAGCAGGTGACCCATAATGAAAAGATTTGCAAGGCCCCAGTTGAGGTAAATTCTGTTTTTTTTTTATTTTTTATTGGTGTACGTACTGTAGCCCAGCAATTTCTTTCTAACATAGTCTTGATTGCTTTGATATCTATTACTAGCATACCTTGGGTCATTAATCAACCATGGAATGTAAACAAACAGATTTCAATTATGTTGTGGCTGGTTTTACCCAGGGTAAGTGAATAATATTTTTGTTTTACTCAGTTTATCACAGTCTTTCTTTCTTCCATAACTTTTAAACTTAATCTATTAAATAACTCCTGGCTTGAGCTAAGTTATCACTATCTACCTGCTGTGTAGTTCCTCTCAATTCAGGAACAAAAACTGGGAATGCTGCTTCCTGGTTCCATGTAGGATGAAATTGATGGAAGGAACTGAGAAAGGACTACAACTAACAAACTGTATAGTATAGAGGTGCATACTCTGGCCTAGCAAAAAAATGAAAGGCAAAGATGGTCATCAGTCAACCCTTGTTGATAATATACTAAAACATCTTTAGATAAAGTATAAGAGCAAAATAATCAAATAAGCATTTGCGGATTGAGAGGACTGGAGATCCACGGACTCTCTCCATTCTTGCTGTCGCCAAACTAAGTCTTGCCTGACCAATAGGGTCACATGAATTGCAAAAAGATGTCGTGAACGTGTGGGTTGCAGTGCTCAGGTGTACAGGCGCACACAGGTGCTTTAACAATGACAAACACAAAGTTCACGGTTCAAAACAGTTATTTTATTTCTCTTTCATTCTGTTTAGGCCATTAAATAACCAATGCTGGCTCTACACACCAATGTGTATTGCCAGCTTTAAACCACAGGGTTCAGTCCCGAAATAATAATAACAAACAACACACAACACAGACACAGACACTTCTCTTGACAGTGAGTGATCGGCGTGCAGGTGCTGGTGCAAGGTGTTCAGAGACAAGTGGTCTAAGTGTAGTCCAGGCTTGATGCTCCTGTAGCTACAGCTTTCCGGCTCGTGTTAGCTGTCTAGTAGTGACAAACAGACAGTTATTCCGCAAACAAACAAAACACTTAACACTCACGATACGTTTTACACAGTCTGTTTCCTTTCTCAGTCAGTTTCGTAACCACATCAAAAGGAACAGTCACATCCCCAATTATACCCTTAGTCACGCCCCCTGTGATAGCTAGTCCAGTCACATCTCCTCCAATCCATGACTGACACGATGACTTCGGGCATTGTGACTCCGCCCCCTTCCTGGCTGGCTGGCTTCTGACTAACCCTGGAATTAACTGCCAGACTAACCAGTACGAGGCACTCTGTTCCTTTTAAACAGCGGCCTCACAGATCGGGAGTGAGATTGTTAACTAGGATTCATTCGCTCTCTGTCACAGATGTACTATTCCCTGTCGATTTTTCTTCCTAGCCTCCCAGCCAAGAGAAACAATTCTTTGTGAATGTGATTCGACACATGTTTGCATGACTCTCTCTGTGCTCCATGCAGGAGTGCTTTTACTATATGAGTCACTAAGGACCCCATTCAGCTACCAGTCACGTTGGATGGAAACCAAAGGTCTGGATCTCCCTAAAAATTGATGGTTGTAACACAATTCAAGTTTCAGATAGTCCCAGAGATACAGAAGGATGGTAAAAAAAACATGTATCCACCTTCATCATTCTGAAACAAGCCAGTCGCTGAAAGGACACTACAGCACAGGATTGAACATAGTAGAGACAGAGAGATTCATTTATCTTTAATTCAATATGGCTGCCTTGCAGCCATCTTGATATTTTTCTTTTCCCGTTCCCATAATTGAGTTCAGTACTTTGTAAGCACAATTTTCTTAAAAGTGCATCCAGTAGTTGGGTCGAGGACGTAACACCGACACACCAAAAGTGTCATGTGCAAAAAAACCGACTGATTCTGATAATTATTATTAAGCAAATAATTATTTATGCAAAAGTGGGCTGCTGTGCCAAATGGAATATCAAAAGGTGTACCATACATTACAAAAAAAATTGTCAGGAAACAAACCAGTAGGCTATATTTTTTTTATTTGTTTTTTTGGGGGGTGTTTTCGGTTACTTTCCAAAATGCTTGAGTGTTTTTTTTTTCTTCTGTCAAAATATGTATAGTAGTAACACGACTGTACTTGCACACTTAAGTTGTACCTTCTTTCCTTTGCTGTCTTCCACAATGAAATCCCTATGGTCACTGGCACATTCTTCTGGAGTTTTTGTGTGTAGGCATTTTTCTACATTTCGCCACAATTCTGTTTCAAATCCTCCATATCTTAACTGTAATACATCTTTAAATCCCGCTAACAAGCCTCCATCCTGATTGTAATCTCGTTTTAAATCTCGCAAGCGGAGTCTCCAATACAGATGTAGGAATGTGCTGTCATTCACTAGTTGGGGCAGGTTTAAAGTATTCAGAACGAATCCATGATAAATACAAGTCAGGAAGGCGGGACATTACCCAGCAGCACTGGGAAGTGTATTTATTATTAATTTTGTAGTAGATTTTATTTTTTAATGGGAAAGAGTAAAGTCAGTGTGAATTGATTAACCATTTAAAGTTTTTCCGGTGTTTTCCGGTGTTTATTGGCTATCCACCGATTTCATTTTTTTTGTATCGGGGGTGTATCTGGTTTTATCGGTTAAAACTGAAAATCAGAAGCCCTAGTTATAATGAAGGACATTATAGCGAGGGTGTACTGTATAGAGAGAGAATAATAGATGGGCTTCAGTGAGTTACAGGAAAATAATTCCATCTAGGGTTTATGTCAATATTAAAGAATCTTAAATATAATTTTCTTTTTGATAATTCAGGAATGGTGAATTAAACTGGGTAGATAATGAACTGCAAAAAATAACGTATTTTTAAGGAAAATGTGTTTCAATGGGGTATGTTTTTTTATTTTTTATTAGTCGCTGTCACAGTAGATTTGTGTTGCTCGCTTGGTTGGTGCTTCCGTTGGTGAAGAATGATTGTAATCTTCACAGAGACAGATTTGTTAAAAGTGCCTAAAAAACACGAATTGTGGGTGTTGTCGAGTGATTGAAATTTTGAAAGTCATTGACAGGTTGTCTTTAATTTCCTGTTTCTTTCCAGTTTCTCTGAGATATGAATGTACCAGCTTTACATCCATTTTTTTTTGTTTTTAACATATTCTCATTTTGTTGATCATTAATGAACATTTCTCTACAGTGTGTGTTGTCGAGTGATTGAAAACGAGACATTTTGTGTTTGAATTGAAAGTGGTCTTGAGGAGTCGAATGGGTCAAAGTTCAAGTATATTTTCCTCTAGAGGAATTATGACATTTTGAGGTCACTACTGTGCTATTTTATTATGCCTTTTTTTTCGAATGGCTCAGGATGCAGTCTTCATCCATGTATTATATATATATATATATATATATATATATATATATATATATATATATATATATATATATATATATATATATATATACTGTATATATATATATATATATACAGTGCCTTGAAAAAGTATTTGCCCCTTGTCTGATTTTCTGCATTTTTGCTTATTTTTTACACTGAATTTTATCAGATCTTCAACCAAAACCTAATATTAGATAAAAGGGACCCTGAGTGAACAAATAACACAAAGATTTGATACATGTTTCATGTATTTATTAAAGAAAGTAATGCAACACCCAATGCCCCGTGTGAAAAAGTAACACTATGTAACACAATTTTTGTTCCTGGGTAGTAAGTGTTATTTCCTGATTGCTTATGCCTCAAAAGTATAGAAAATGGCTATTATTCCCCACAAACTTTGCTTTTGTGACCAGGAGTGATATTTTGAAATTTACCTATTTCCAATGAGAAAACGGGCGAATTTGTGTCTTTTCGTTCACATAAAGTCAGAAAAAAACAACATATGAATCCAAATTAACATGTATTTATACTAAAGTAATACAAAAATGACTACAAAAGATTTAGAAGTGAGTAGTTTTTCGAGATTTACGATTATACTGTAAATCACTTTCACGAATCAGCCCCCAAATGTAGTATCCCATCATGTTCTCGTTATACTGTCCTTCACTGACAGCTCATCCAGGAGCCTCAAAGCCGTGCTGCTCCATAATGGTAACAAGTACCCGTCTCTTCTCCTGGCTCACTCGGTGCACCTCAAAGAGGATTACAACAGCATCAAGACCTTGCTGGACGCCTTGAAGTATGATGAGTACGGCTGGGACCCCCGGAAGGTGCTGATGCCACCACTGCACATCAAATTGGGCCTTATGAAACAATTTGTCAGAGCTCTAGATAAGGAGTCGGCAGCCTTCAAGTACCTTCAAGACTTCTTCCCTAAGCTGTCTGAGGCAAAGATCAAAGCCGGTGTCTTCGTCGGACCACAGATAAAGAAGATCCTGGAGTGCAATGAATTCCCCAAGAAGCTCACTAGTAAGGAGAAAGCGGCTTGGAACAGCTTTGTCGCAGTGGTTCGGGGCTTCCTGGGCAATCACAAGGCCAAAAACTATGTGGAGCTGGTTGAGACTCTGGTGAAGAACTACGGCACAATGGGCTGTAGGATGTCCCTCAAAGTCCATATCCTTGATGCTCATCTTGATAAATTCAAGGAGAACATGGGAGCGTACTCGGAGGAGCAAGGCAAGCGCTTCCACCAGGATATACTGGACTTTGAACGGCGCTACCAAGGACAGTATAACGAGAACATGATGGGAGACTACATTTGGGGGCTGATTCATGAAAGTGATTTATAGTATAATCGTAAATCTCGAAAAACTACTCACTTCTAAATCTTTTGTAGTCATTTTTGTATTACTTTAGTATAAATACATGTTAATTTGGATTCATATGTTGTTTTTTTCTGACTTTATGTGAACGAAAAGACACAAATTCGCCCGTTTTCTCATTGGAAATAGGTAAATTTCAAAATATCACTGTCCTGGTCACAAAAGCAAAGTTTGTGGGGAATAATAGCCATTTTCTATACTTTTGAGGCACAAGCAATTAGGAAACAACACTTACTACCCAGGAACCAAAAAAAAAAAAAATTTGTTACACAGTGTAATCACCCCCTTAGACTCAATAACTGGTTACGCCACCTTTAGCAGCAATAACTGCAACCAAACGCTTCCTGTAGTTATTGATTAGTCTCTCATAGCGCCCTGGAGGAATTTTGTCCCACTCCTCCATGCAAAACTGCTTCAACTCAGTGACATTTGTGGCATGAACTGCTCGTTTCAGGTCCTGCCACAACATCTCAATGGGGTTTAGGTCTGGACTTTGACTAGGCCATTCCAAAACTTTAAATTTCTTGTTCTTCAACCATTCTGATGTAGACTTACTTTTGTGTTTCGGATCATTGTCTTGCTGCATGACCCAGCTGTGCTTCAGCTTCAGCTCACGGATGGATGGCCTGACTTTCTCCTGTAGAATTCTCTGACACAGACCAGAATTCATGGTTCCTTCAATGCGGGCAAGGCGTCCAGGTCCTGATGCTGCAAAGTATCCCCAAACCATGACACTTACTGTGGAATGCAGTGTTTGGATTTCGCCAGACATAATGGGGCCCATGTCCGCCAAAAAGTTCTACTTTTGACTCATCTGTCCATAGAACATTGTTCCAGAACTCTTGAGGATCATCCAGGTGCTTTTTGGTAAACTTGAGATGAGCATTCATGTTCTTCTTAGTGAGCAATGGTTTCCGTCTTGCTACTCTGCCATGAATCCCATTTTTGCCCAGTGTCTTTGAATCTGCCACTCCTGGGAAGATTCACTACTGCCCAAACTTTCTCCATTTGGACAATATGGCTCTGACTGTGGTTCGGTGGAGCCCCAGAGCCTTAGCAATGGCTTTGTAACCCTTTCCAGACTGATAGGCATCAACAACTTCAGGAATTTCTTTTGTTCGTGGCATGATGTGCCTCTAGAACCTGTGTGCTGACAACTTCACTCTGATGGTAAGGGCCAAAGTTATTCAGATTTATATTGGGCAGGGCTGGCCCAAATCAGGCCTGGTTGTTAACCAAAGTACTCAAACAGCTCACCCTAATTATCCCTTTAATTAGGTTGAGTTAACCAGGGGGGCAATAACTTTTTCACACCTGAAGATTGCATGTTTGATTACCTTGCACACCAAACAAATGAAAGAAGCACTAAACTTTGGTTTCATTTTTTCTCTCACACTCCCTCTATATACTACTACAACCCACAAAAAAATCTGACCAAATAGAATGTGCAAAAATGCAGAAAATCAGACAGGGGCAAATACTTTTTCACGGCACTGTATATATATGTCTCCACCAGTGAGAAAACCCATCGAAGGAGAAATTAAGACAGCAACTCTCGTTTCAAGTAAAAAGTTGTTCCTGAATACTTTTGTAGCGCCAGCACCCACATTTTCTACAGTAATATATATATTAGATTGCTCCAGTAAAAACCCAACTGTATAAATGGGTAATTGTATGTAAAAATAATGTGTAAAAAATAATGCAATTATATGTACAAATAATGTGATATCTTGTAACAATTGTAAGTCGCCCTGGATAAGGGCGTCTGCTAATAAATAAATAATAATAATAATGCACAAGTTCATTGCTATCTCAAAACCAGCGAGAGACATATTTTTGTGCAGTAATATATTCTGACCCTGATTATTATTTTATATATTCTATGTTTCTTAACTTCTTTAAGTTGTTTTTGTTTGGCTCATAGTTTATTTTGCTTGTGTAAACTGTGACAGACTGCTGTAGAAAGTGATGCATTCATAGTTATGTCTATGCAGGTTATGCTGCTAAGAATGCTTCGGAGAGAACTTGACTCCAAGTCGTCCCCTTTTTCAGGTATCGGGTGAAATTTCCTCATTTCTCCCGCCCTGCCTGTAAATAATATTGTTTTGTGGTGTTTTGGTGGTGGTTGGCAGGGATGGGGTTAATTTCCTATCCTTGCCAAAAACATGTGGGAATGTGGCTGGAGCCTTTATTTAATAATTGATGATTAATTAGGCTCCAGCCACATGGGATAAAAGGAGGAAAAAATCATTTGTTTGGAGGTGGTGTTTAAGAGGTGTTTTTGTGAGTGTGGTGTGGTGTGGTGTGGTGTGGTGTGGTGTGGTGTGGTGTGGTGTAGTGTAGTGTGGTGTGGTGTGGTGTGGTGTAGTGTAGCGTGGTGTGGTGTGGTGTAGTGTAGTGTGGTGTGGTGTGGTGTGGTGTAGTGTGGTGTGGTGTGGTGTTTGTTACTGTGATCCTGCATTTTTGTAATTAAAGTTCAGTGAAGGCTTTGCCCAGCCTGAAGAGTTTTGTAATTTGTTTAAACTTTTGTTTCGGCCTGTGTGCCTTTTTTGTTTTGTATTTTTGTTTGTTTATTAAAAGTGTGCGTGAGCACTTAATTGCAGCTTTCCTTGTCTCTGAGTCTCTATCCTACCAATAACACCTAGGCCTACAACGCTGTCCTGTCACACTGCCACTGAACACAAATCCAACGGTGAGGTTTATGTCATTAAGTGTTTTTCTCCTTGTATTTGATTTTCTTGCTCTTTTAAAAATGTTTGTTTAAATTCTTCTTTATTGGTGTGAACCTAGTATTTTGTCAGTAATATCATGGAATCCCCCTAAATTGTATTTAATAACTTAACTATTTGGAAATATGGTCCACTTTATGTTAATATTTAATTTTAAACATGAATAGTCCTTTAAAAACTAATATACTCATATATTATTTTTTTCCAGTGGGCTAAATTCTAAATTCTTAGAAGGTAGGTGTATTATTCTGTGGACTGTAGTGTAATGCAATTCACAAATGTGTCTGATTTTAGGATACAACAGATCTATGCACAGCCCTATCATGCTCCATATAAAATGCCTCATTTGTGTGAACAGCTACCAAAGAGTAATTTAAAACTAATATCAATAAAAAAAAGTGATGCTGAAGTTTTGTAAGAATATGGTCCCCCTCATGCTCAGAGTGTATTGCAGTAAGGAAAGCAATTCTTGTTTACTTCTGTCTTTGTTTAGTAAAACAATTCCAATGCAGTAGTGGAGCGCGGCAGAAAGGGCAGGAATGCTGTGTGTAAACATTCCTCAGTCTGGTATTCACAAACACTTCCTGGTAAGCCTTTGTGTTTTATAATAATCTTGGTGACCGTGACTAACAATATGAAGACGTATAAGACCCCCCCCCCCCCCCCCACAAAAAAAAAAAACAGACGCAGTGTTTTATAGAACAGACAGAATGAGAATATGTAAGTTATATATAAAAAATAAAAAAAACAGAATCCATCAGATTTTTTACCAGCACAAATACTCTAAACCACAGTGCATCTTTCATCTCAGAAAATGGGGCACACTGTTTTATGTTTTGTGTTACCTTAAAGGTTATGTTTAAAATATTGGCAGCCTCTGTTAAATGTCAAGTCTGTAAAGCAGTGTTGTAAACCTGTATTCATTTTACTCTGAATAGGAAGCCTGTCTTGGCTTGTTTGGTATCACTGCTGGATCAGTTTATGTATGTGATGCTCTTAGTGATTAAAAAATGCAGTGCAGTGGAATTTACCATTTAATAATCAACATAGGCTGCCCATCTGTCAATAAGGTATTTAAGAAAAGTTACTAAAGCCTTAGGTTCACTAAATACTGCAGATTATCTTAAATAGTTTGTAGTTTGCTAATAATAATAATAATAATAATAATAATAATAATAATAATAATAATAATAAGCAGTTTAAATATGAAATATAAACAATGACATGTTTATTGTACAAAGGGTTAAGTATACAAAAGAAGAAATAACACATGCAGCTCGGGTGATACATGTTTAAGATATAGGCCTATGTTTAAGGTCCAACAGAATCGTATAGCCCCAATTCTCCCAAAAAAGACAACATGGTGTAAAAAAACAAAAAACAAAAATATTCCACAACTTTTTTTTTTATGGACCATCAAATATAGCTATTGACTGTTAGGACCATATATTAACAAAAAAGAGCAATTCATATTCTGAGTTTTAATCTATCTATTATAGATAAGCTATTATAGATAATAGTCTACTTTACCAGCGATCATAATTATAATGGAAGCTTGTACCAATCACTACTTTAATAAATGTAACTTTAAACCACTACGCTGTCTAAATCAAAAATATTGACAGATTCCTAAAAAAAACACTTGGCATTTAGGTAGTTGTGTCAAATCTAACTCTTTGGCTGACATACACATGAAAAGTAAAAGATTTTCCATTTATGGTAACAAGACAAAAACAACATTTATGCACAAACCAAGATTTTTTTTTACTCCAATAAAAAGTGTGCTGTTTACGTCTTAAAATAAAAGTTAATGCCACAAAACTACTACAGTAAATAGTAGGGACACTTCAAACAACATTATGAGTCTGGGTCTATATTGAGCAGTTTTAACACAGGTTACCATTTATTTAAGTGAGATTAAGTGTTCTGTCCATTGTGTTAAGACTCTTGAACGTAGAGACAAGCCCTCTTGGGAAGTGGACACTGGTTTGTATCGTGTGTGCTCAGTTATCCAGCCTTACTCTACAGGTGTCAAAGCAGCACTCCACGGCAGCAGTTTCTCCTCCAATAAAAGCTGCCTTTCAAATTCAACTCCAGGCATTCTGGAAAATGCTGTTAAATTTTACTTTCAGGTGACATTTTTATAGACAGTCTTAATTAACAACAGCGTTCAATCCCTCAAATACCACAACTATAAATTACAGACTCAATTTAAGTTTTGTACAAAAAGTGGGTATTTTTATTTTTTTAGAGAAATTAAAAATATGGAATATATAAACCTTTTATTACTCTATAAATATAAAGAATTCTGTGAGTGAAACAGGAATAAACATAAAAAAAAATCAGATAACGTGTTTGCTTATCAAGTGTATGGAAGCCGTGTGGTTTATTTATTACAGGCATTTGTATGTTTGTACGATAAATGATTAAACTCAAAGCAACCATGCAGAAGAGCATTTTACAGCAAACACGTGTCTGCGAAATGGCAGCAGAAGTCTTCAGAAAAACAACTTTGTTATAAAATATCAAAAGCATCCTTTAATATCTGGCTTACACAAACTGGTTTTGAAACTAGACACAGTGCTTAAAGAAAACAGTACTTGTGCAATAAATCGTCTGGCTACTGGGTAAATTCTTTGTACTTGTGCACAGCAAGATAAAGCTGTGCTGACAAAGACTCTCCCTTCGGTCCTAACGCCTCCTCGGCTGGTGATTACAAGAGCATGGCTTGCCTTTGCTGTGTTATTTGCAGTAACTGGAGGCACAGCATTGGTAGAAGTTAGTGTAAATGCTACTGATGCTTGTATAGTACAAACTAGCAATACAACACAGAGGTCGAATTAGAAAAAGAAATTTTAAAAGTTATGTAAGAATAATTCATTGTTCAGTGTACAAAGGGCACTGGGAGGCATGTTAATAGATTTTTATTTTATCCATTTTGGGAGAAGACGGAATATTTAACATTCCTTAAACATAAATGACTGCATTGAAATTGATGGAAAAAAAATACAATCAAATTTGGATCTGACATCTAATATCATGGCATTAAAAATGCAAAACCAGAGTGCTATACATTACATTTCTGGTGTGCTTTTTATAACCTCACCCTTTGAAACAGAGGCATTTTCCATCTGTCTGCTTCTTAGTATTTCAGCTGTTCAGATGGCCTCTTACAAGACAAGTGCAGCTGGAAAATTAGCCACCATCTTATACAAATAACAAAAAGATTGGTTCATTTTAGTACTTCCTAAACAAAAGTGATAACATTTAAATAAAAAAGCAACTGAACTGTGTTAATAAAAACACAACTGTGTTCAATTTTCTGTTAAAGATCATACATCTTTTATATTAAATACAAAAAAAACACACAACTAATATTGTCTAAGAGGCAAAAATCGGGTTATGATAGAGTCAAATATTTGAATCCCGCTACCCTTGATCTGTGACCTTGATGCCTCTTTAATAACTGCTGGTATGTTTTCCTTAAGTCAGAATCCAAAATACTGTATGAAAAACAGGTCCACAGACATGAGATAAAATGTATCATGTTAAACATGTCTTAATATTGCACTGTGGGTTTTTGAAAGATGAATCTGTCTAAATATACTATATTTTTATTTAAACAAATTGAATGGTTTAACGGTTCAAGATTGTCTCAAGAAATTTGACTTAGTTAAAAAAATATATATAAAGAACACACTTGTATTTTAGGTCACCCATGCTGTTAAAATGAAAATATTAATACTTTTTTTTTTTTCTAATAATGCAAAGCTTTCGTTTATTTATTTATTTTCTTTAAGTGTTAATATGTATTCATGTTTGGAAACATAAAAACAAGTAACTGTACAATCTACTTTGAAGCAAGTAGAAAGCCAAGGTCATTTTCGAGAGCAGTAACATAATTTTAACTGTACACAACTACCAAAAGAAACAACTTTATGAAGGAAGGGGGTAGTGTTCTGTGCACTTGCTTGTTTTTTTTTTTTTTTTTTTTTTGCCTGTACATTTGATAGAACCCTAAGCATGTGAATCCAATGTTCTGTTGCAGAAGGCTTTGTGATAAGTTATAAACCGTGCAGCATATAGTTGATTTGTAAATTAAATTACCCCCATCTCAAAAGTATACTGAAGTATAATGTCTCACTCCTGTGAATGGTTTCTTAAAATGCACATATACATACATACTGACCTCTCTTCCAAGCAGCCTTTCACTTATTTTAAATGACTTAAAACATGCTTCAGCATTTTACATCAGATGGCATTAGGACCCACAGGAAGAACTAGTCCTTTGCAAGATTATTAATACTACTAATAATAATCGGTTCCTCCAGGTCCATATTAAGACCTGTTTTTTTTTTTTTTTTTTTTTTTTTTTTTTTAAACTGTGAGACAGTCATGCTGGTAGGCACAATGATCAACTTTGAAGTTTGACTTATGCCCTGCTTTTGTACGCGCGCATCAGCTCCAAGCAGTTGGAACAACTAGTAATATGACTTGATCGGATAGTGTAGAAAGTATTCAATATCTGTTTAAATTTTTTTTTTTTTTACAAATCACATTGAAAGTGAGTTTTCATGTTCTTTTTTTTTTTAAATAGAAATATATACTTACAAAAATCTTACAGATGCTATTTACAACAAAACATACAGTATAAAACGACAGTCTGTCACATCTCCAAGAAGAAAAAAAAGGAAATATATTGTTTGTTTAAAAAAAAACAAGAAAACGGCTTAACAATACAATTGTTTTTACACTGTTGTTTCCCCTTGGTTGCTATTCGCCAGTCTTGTGTAAAATTTCCTCCAAGAATTTAGTGTTTTACCTGACCAAATCCAAAACCCTGAGGTGATCCCCACAATCAAGGTCATGAGATATTTAATCATGAAGACTGTGAAGTCTGGAGTCATGTGTGGATAGTTGTTGGGCGGGCAATGGATCGCATAGGCCTTGCAGGTCTGGCTAAGCCAGCTTTTCTCCCACTGTTCCCGAAAGGCTTGTTCATAAAAATAGCAAGCAATGACGATAGTAGCAGGGACAGTGTAGAGGACGCTAAAAATGCCTATCCTAACCATGAGTTTCTCCAGCTTCTCAGTCTTGGTGCCATCGTGTTTCATTATTGTTCGGATCCGAAACAGTGAAACAAAGCCTGCCAGCAGAAACGAGGTGCCAATAAAAAGGTAGACAAAGAGGGGTGCCAGGACAAATCCTCTTAGGGCATCCACATTATTGATCCCCACAAAGCACACCCCGCTGAGGACGTCACCATCCACCTGCCCCACTGCCAAAATAGTGATGGTCTTGATAGCTGGTACAGCCCATGCTGCTAAGTGAAAATACTGCGAGTTGGCTTCAATAGCTTCATGCCCCCACTTCATCCCTGCTGCCAAGAACCAAGTCAAGGCCAGGATGACCCACCAGATAGAACTTGCCATGCTGAAAAAGTACAGCATCATAAACAAGATGGTACAGCCTTCTTTCTTGGTGCCCTGGGCCACTGTTCTGTAACCGTCATCGTTAAACTTGTCATTACAAACCACTTTATCCTCCAGGAGAAATCCAGCAATGTAGGCTATAGCCACCATGGTGTAACAGCCAGAGAGGAAAATGATGGGGCGCTCGGGGTAACTGAACCTCTTCATGTCAACCAAGTAGGTGAGGACAGTAAATAACGTGGAAGCACAACACAAAACAGACCAAATCCCAATCCAAATCCTGGAAAACTTGAGCTCTTCCTGACTGAAGTACATCATTCCGTTGGATATCAAAGGCTCGCAGGGAGCGCCACAGTCTTTCTCCCCCATAAAGTGGTAGTTCAAATACGTGGGGACCTTCAGAAATTTGGGGCATGTGAAGAGGTCCCTGGGGTGCTTATCGGTTATGATTTCATCTGGTACGGATTCGTTTGGTTTGTGAGTGGGGCTGCCTTTATCGGACTTGTTCTGTCCCACGCACAACTCGCCAGCTCCGTGAACGGGAAAAGATTCACACGCCAAGCTATCAGGCCACTGGAAGCCGAATTTGTTCATCAGTGCCTCGCAGCCCTGTCTCGCTCTCTCGCAAAGGGATCGGCACGGGGGGAGAGCTTGCTCTAGCACGGTACAAACCGGTGCATACATAGAGCACAGGAAAAACTTCAGATCTGGGGAACACTGAACTTTTACGAGCGGGTAAAACTGGTGAACTTCTAGCCCGGCATCTTCCTGGTTCGTATGCCCCAGTAAATTGGGCATGATGGTCTGGTTGTAAGCGATATCCGTGCAAAGTGGTATAGAAATAGGCTGACAAAATCCATGCTCTGGGACAGAAAGTCCGCGGTCCCCGTACTGTCCACGAGCACCACAAAGTCCTAACATCAGTAAAGATAATGTCGGCAATAGCATCCGACTAAGTTTATGAAAGCAATTATGCCAAGCCATACTTTTCTTTGCTGTTTCTTTTTTTAACAACCAGTTCTCCGATTTCTTTCCTTGACTCCTTTTCTCTTCCGTTTCGTTCGCTGCTCTGAGCTAAACTTTGCCAAGATCAACTCCTGTTCATTCGCTGGTTTGCTCTGTTCTTGTATCCTTTTCTCCAAAGACAATTTCTAGCAGAAATCAGCTTTTAAACAGACCAGACAAAATACAATACCCTGCAGCTCTCTCAGTCCGACCATTTGAATCAATCCCCCAGCTCTGCTCAGACCGGTTTCCAGGCGCTCCACTGTCTCTCCTTCATATGGAAAGGAGGGAGGAGCCTTGAAACAGATGCCATATTCTAGGGATCATCCATATTTTACAATATTCCTAATACAAGGTAATGTTCAGGGTCCTCAACAGAAATTGAACTCCCTTCAATATTCACGCACTTTCACACATTTAGTTTTCATTACCACAAGTACTTCAAAAGGTACAAAAATACTCAACGTGTGTAATGAAGAGCAACCTTATTATTGCGCATTTGTATGGTTCTTAAGCATTTCGAGAGTATCCCTACATTATTAAAATAAACATACACTTCTTAATTTGCTCAGTGGAAATTTAGCAAAAAGTGAAGTAAAAAAAGAACAAACAAACAAAAACATTATAGTTAATAAGTGCTCGTATGTGTACACGTTTTATATGGTCACTGAATGTATAAGTGGCATGCTATGTTTTCTGTGCTATAGTTTATAATGCGTATATAAGTCTTGTCAGAGCAACTTTTTGTACCCTAGTTTACACAACCATTTTTTAATATTATATTTTTAAAAAATGTGACCGGATGGGGTTATTGCCTGTCCTAATATAATGACATGCTAAAAAATACAGAAATCCTCCAAGCAACCATGCAATAAAATATCCATTAGAAGCTGTTACCTGCACCCTAACAACAGAAAGAAATAGCTGGTATTTGTTTCTATAGGCCTATATATTTCGTAAAGAAACATCGAGGGATGTTTATCGATAGAAAAAAGCACATGTACAGTATTTATTTATTTAGAATATCCACAAAAAGTACAGCCACCTCGATTACAAGTAAACCAACACGTTTTGACAACATTTTACCCATGTGCTGCAGACTGGTATATATAAACATTTACTTTTCAAAGTGTTTTACTTTTTAAATAATTCATGCTACCTATGGACCTGTGGGACAGGTACAGATGGTCTCTCCGCTATCACTGCTGCTGGCGAGCACAGGGTAAGCTGGGAGCAGTGCTGGCACAGATGGTTCAGAAAGGCAGGAGGATTTTCTAGCTTAACCCCCACTGTTCTGAGAATATTATTGTTATTATTATTAATGTGATGATGATGATTCAAAACATGTATAACAGCTTGAAATGTCTCGATAATAATACAAATAAATATGTAATTGTGAGAACTATAAAACTATTATTATTATTATTATTATTATTATTATTAGTAGTAGTAGTAGTAGTCGTCGTAGTAGTAGTCACATTCTTCACAGTTCTGTGTCTCTATACTCTAGCATTAGGTGCGTTTACACTTGCGTTCTGGAATCTTTCCGATAAGATTCTAGGGCAGTGTCTACCGTAGCGGTGCGTTTACACTTGCTTGAAACAGCAAGGGGCACTTCTCTCAGGAGCAGACTCTGAGCATGCGTACTTTGAGGTGGGGAAAGAAGCTGACGCTCTGCTGTAGTGACGACCGTAGTGACAGATTTTTGCGCTGCCCATGTAGTTCTCGGATCCTGTCTTCGCTCCAGATAGATATTAACCCTGCTAACTTCATCAGTGAAGTTGCACAAGCGTCCTTCGTACATTATTTATGAAACCTGTAATACAAACAATTAGGCTTAGCCAGTAGTCGCTACACATTGAAATATGTAAACTACATAACATAAAAACATGCAGCCACCACTGTGAATTGATATATCAAACATATTATCAATGCTTCATTAAAAAAAAAATATAGAAATCCTTACATTTACTTTTTTGAAGTTGGAAACTGAAAAAAAAGTGACCGGAATCCGTCCTCTAGTCCGGAGTACGAACTCAACATTTGACGGATTCCAGAACATGCTCAGTAGCGTTTACACTAGCAGAAAATGACCGGAATTCATCCTCTTATCCTCTCCATCCGGAATATTTGTGCCAGCCTAAACGCACCTTTTATCTCATTTTCTATTACATTGAACTATTTAAAAAAAAAAAAACTAAGATTTTTCAATGCACCTTACAGAAAAGCACTGTGTTTTAAGCCTATGTTGCAACATTTCAGTAGTTATGAGTACTGCTGTACTTTGTTCAGGTGTGTAACATTCAACTGCTATGTGTATACTGAGGTAATACTGCAGTGATTTACAGATTTTAAGGAGGTGTTTACAAACCTGTTTACACCTTTTAATGTGAGAATATATGAAGCACAATATACCATACCATTTTAGAAAAGATGAAAACGAGTGTGTGTACATTTCTGTAAACGTGTACATACATAGAGACAACCCCTTACCGAATTCAGAGCATTTGCTTTCTATAGGCTACGAGGTTTGACTATTGGCACTAATCTGTGAAATACATTGACAGTGGAATGCTAATGCTGTGATTGGAAATCATTTCAGTGCTACCAAAAAGAAGTGAAAAAAAAACAAACAGAAATCGTGACTTAATTAATGCATATTTCTGATTTTGCTTCGGGCTATAACTAACTTGACTATTAGATTAAAACGATTCTTACATATCGCGGGCTGATAGACTATTGAATATATTTTGTTTTCTTCCAAGGTTGTGAATGGTTCAACTGTCTATAGACATTTGAATTATAAAAATGTATATGACATTCATGAAAGATAGCCGATCTTGAAACATGCTTTTTTTATGTCAAATATGAATTATTTAATTGCCTATAATTAAACAAAAATACTTTAAATTGAAAATGCTCAATATTATGTAGTTGTGGGTTGCCATTGCTTAATCCAGTTTGCATTTTATCAACCACCAACTGTGTCCAATGGACACGTGTTTCTGTTTGAGACTAATAATTGTTTCACTTTCAACACAATTACAGGACACCAAATATGTTTGGATACATTCAGTGTATAACTGGCAGAAATTGGTCCATATTGCTGATGTGACGTTTTCTGTTATCTGTTAGAGACATCAATCAACAATACCACCCTTGCAAAAGAACATTACTTGCCACCCCTCAGCAGCCAGTTCTGTTAATAAGGTTGTGTCAGCATTGTAATACGTCAGTGTTTGGAGCGCAGCTGCTTTTAATTCCAAACTATGATAGTGCCAAATAGTAGCATAAAAGTTGAAGAATTATGATTCAAGAAATGTATAGGAAAGTCACTGATATGCAATATTTGGAAACTGAGTCCAGTGAACACAGTTGGCTCACAGAGGGTTAACTTTAAAACTGTGTTTGCTTCTTTGTGTGAATCAATAGCACTGTGATAATCAGCTTTAAGTACATTTCCCATGAATTTTTGTTGCAGTATCACACTGACAAAGGTCCATTATTATTAAGTTGACCTTCATTAAGCAGGCCATATCCCCTTCATTTATAACTATGCTTACATTAACTTGTTGAAACTATGAGGCAAAGCTCAGTTGGTACCTTTCTTGTTGCTGAGTGTTGCTAATGGAAATATGTACTGTAACCCCTTGGCAACTTGAAGCAGTTTATTAGTCCAATAGTGCTGCACTCTGGTTCTTTAAACACGTCTTCCCGTTTGTTCTGTAATTGGTACCATATTTACAAACAGCTGATCATTCCTACGAAGAAAAACATGGAAATGTAAACGTAACCAAATCATAAATGTGTCAGAAAGCTGGATAAAGAAACACAGGTTCTATATGCCAGAGAGAGTGTATTGATCTTTATGAGCCCAGAAAAGCCACACACAATTCATCCTTGCTAATTAATATGTTGATTTCCATTTTCAAACTTTCACCCCTAGGCTGGTACTGTAAATAGACTCCCTGCCCTAGTGTGGATATCAACTGGCAAACTCAACACATCTGAGTCAGGGCTTGGAATGCCATAACCTGTGTTTACCACATTTTATGATGACATCGTTCCTACTGTTAACTACACAGCAGGATTAAAAGTAAATTAATTCTGTTAATGTTTCATGGGTTATTACTGAAATAAAGATGCAATGTTTTATTTATATTTCTGGGGCCTGTCTCTGTGTTATCCGAGGCAAGGCACACACAACTACAGAAACTATTAGTTAACAAAAGTAGCTATGCATGTTAGCTCTGGCTGGATGAGTTAGGTATTTCTAAAAACTTGACATATTGTATTTCTGCTATAGAAGCATGTAAGTAATGGATAAACAGCGATAAGTGATGAATCCGTAAAAAAGAATGCACAAGACAGCGCCGTTAGGTACGAGAAAATGTGGATTTTGTTTTTACCGATTCAACACTGAGTTGTTCGTGCCACTTAAAACTTTTCTTCCTAATTGATACTTGTTTGAGAATGAGATTTAATTGATTGGTTAATTTGGTAATTGCATTTGGTTTTTGCTCTTTTGTTATGCTTAGTTCAAACAGTTAAAATGTTTGTCTCTTACATTGTGGGAATATCATATCAGATCGTTTTTTGAGAAGTACTTAGGCAAAATGTAAGTGGACTTTAAGCTTGTAAAAGCTAAGTTTAAATCTCTCTGTTCATCTTATTCCAGCAGCAGCCTGTTCGTCTCAGCAGCAGCTACTTATCCCCACGTCCAGGGCACGCCCCCTGGTGCACCAGCCACCAATCCCAAGCAGACAGTTTCCCACTCTCGATCCCCTGATGGTTGCAACATCTCATCCCCTGATTTGTGACAACAATGTTGCAACCGGGTCCCACTCGCATGGCAAGCCAAGCTTCTGATTGGTGCCACCCGACCTATAGTGCCGGAGGACAATACAGATCTGAATGGCTCCACTGCAGATCTGCAGGCGCCTTATCAGCCACAGCTGTCGCTGCTGTGCGGTGAACCGTGGATTGCCCTGCCGACCTAAGCCCTCCCTACCCGGGCGGCTTTCGGACAATTGTGAGCCTCCCCCTAGGAACCCTCGGTCACGGTCTGCAATGACATAGCCTGAATTCCAACCTGCGATCTCCAGGCTATAGGGCGCATCCTGCACCACACAGAGCGCCTTTACTGGATGCGCCACTCGGAATCCCGGGATCCTATTAAATTTAGTTAGCACACCAAAACTGGAGATAGGATTTATTTTTGTTTTGTGCTGTTTGTTAAAAGAAGCCGTGTTCCCACTGGAAAAGGGACACCATGGAACAAATAAACATACAGGTACCATCCTGTATAAACCAATCCTTTGTTACTGAGAGTGCTTTGTCCACCAAAGACTGTGTTAGGAACCCAGAACTGTGTTTATACTGTAAATCGGGGGTCTCCAAACCTTGTAATAAAATGCTATTTGCTTTTCTGTTGAATTGTTCCGAGTGGTTTAATTGACAAATCAACAGTTTTCTGTGGATTCATATCACAAACTGTGGATTCGTTCATCAACAAAATATCTGCCCCGCACTCCCCTTCTCCTCACAGCCACACAGACACTTTTAGTTTGAAGATTCGAAGAATGAATCAATCAAAAGATCAAAGGGTGACGTCACAAACATTTCTTAAAACATGAAGAAAGCCTTTCTTATCATGTTGTTGGTTTGTGTGAGTGGGACTTGCGGTAGGCCATATGGAAAACATGTATTATGTTTAAGTACATTTAGTACTCTAAAAATAAAACCGAGAAATATATCTTCATTTTTCTCTGTTTGTGGTATACGGTGTAACTTATCTGTGTAAAAATGCAAAGTGCTTGGAGGATAAGCAACGCTGGCCATTAAATGCTGGCGTATGTATGTATTTAAGAATGTGATTGTTACATGCTTATGTTTAATGACACATTGGGCGATATTTATCAAAGCCTTTATACCAACATGCAATTTACACCACTTTGAATGAAAAATGAAAAGGCTAATGCTACTACACTTCTAGGCTAGCAAGCAGTTGTTTGTTACTAGTTTTGTAACTTCAAAATTGTTATTTTTCTATTTTCCTCATCAAAATTTAAGTTTGTAAAAACGTTGATGTAGCCCATAAGTGAAAATAATGTATAGTAGCAGGATGCATCCCCTTGGAATACATATAAAGGGACAGTCAATTCTGGTGTATACCACTCAATAACTACAGTTTACATCGAGTGTGTGAGAAAATAGAATTATTCTGAGTGGATACAATTCAAGAATGTTATACTAGTAAGGGAGACTAATGTCTCCAAGTTCACTAGATACATCTAGGTATAGTTATTTTATGGCAAGTGCTTCAGTCTTTCCTTTTTAAGGCCAGGTTTTTAATAAAAATGTCAGTTGACTGCTGCTGAGTTTGACTCAAACTGAATCTGTCAGTCAGAGACACGATGCTATGCTATGCTATGCTGTCTGTGCATATCAAAAGTGGGCAGTGTCCTTCACATCACAGGAGATATCGACTTGGAAGCCTAATGAAAATGAATGGCAAAAAGTTTCCACTTCATATTTAATAAAAAATAACATTGGCAGTATTCTTTATAAGAAGGGCTAACAGACACTAAAAACAAAATGTGATATGACGAGATATTCTTGTTATATTGTTTATGGCAAGCTAACAAAAGACCATTTTTGATTATTGCCAATATAAACAAATTGAAAAGCATTAGCATGTTTTTAAGTCACATACAGCCAAGTTTAATCTTTCGAATGTGTCTTGGGTAGTTACATTGTGGGATGAGGTCAGCTATTTTACTTACACATTTTTTTAATTAGAGACATCAACCAGAACTAGCAGTGGTAGAATGCAATATCATGTGTTATTCTTCAATTAATGAAACTATATCAAGCAATTACAAAAATCAGTAAAATAGAGCTGGGACTTCATGCACTCTCATTATTATAATGTTCACTATGTTGTTACTGGAGCACACAGGAGTGAACAGAGACAGAACCATTCTAAAGCACAGCTATTTGTTATTTATTTTATATCAGCAATAGAAATAAATTCACTGAAGCTGGATTAACTGTAGCTGGGCACCAGAAGGAGCTTTAATCAATATCTATTAACAAGGAACAAGGACGTTAAAGCTAAAGACAGTTTCAACTAAATATCTGACTCACTCAATATTACACATTTCTAAGTAAAAATTGGATAGTTTGAGCCAGCCAGGAAATAAATTATGTTTCACAATAAAGAGGGAAAGATGGAACTATGTTAATTGTCGTAATAAGACTAGCTCAACTGTTACAACAGGAGTCAGCCCTTATACAGTAAAAAAAAAAAAAAAAAACAACTTCAGTTTTCAATATACCCTACATATAAATTGGTGCCAACAAACCCATTGTAACTCAATGGGCACACACATGAAATCAACTTTTCAATGACAAAAAACATTACATTTGTGGAGACAGCCAGTGTCTGTTGGTTTATGAAGGTCTTGCAGTATCTTTGTACGCCACAAGCAGTTTACTACAATGCCAGCCTTATGCATTACAAGTTGCCAGGCTGGGATCCGAAACTAAGCCTGGAAATAGGGGCATATTTACCATTTTGATTGCAGTCATATATGAGGAATGGGGAGAGGTAGGGGGGCAACTCTCTCTGGAAATTGACTAATGGAAGATAAGGAGAAGTGTGAAATTCAAACAGATTCTTAACTGGCAGGCTCACAGCTGGCTGCTGAGTGAGATCCAGAACTAACAGTGCATGACTGGACATTGGGTACAGGGGAGCCTTTTGCTGTAGTAGCCCCACCCGAATGGAAGAGGTCCCAGTAGAGTGAAGTGAGAGGATCTGGAAAGGACAATATAATAAACTGTCTATGCAAAGTCCTGTGGTGTAGTGAGCCTTCCTGTCTGTCTATCAATAAAAAAAAACATTTTAACATTACTGATTCTAAAGGGCAAAATGTCAAATGATGTGGAGGATCTTTTTTTTCTTTTTTCATTTCAATGAAACACAAAATTTCATATATATATATAAAAAAACTGTTTCAATTACCATTTTCTTGTACATCCTTCAGGAAAATTTTTTTTAAAAATCAGCACTGCTTTAAGAAATGTTTTGATAAGAACTGCTTATTTGAAGTCCATTTTGATAAATAAAATCAAGTTTGCTGTTCATGAATCCTTCTTTCAGCTATTTTATACAGGGATATAAACACTTTAAAAAAATAGTCTTAATCTTTTTTTTTTTTTTAAATAGTCACAAATAATTGTGCCTTTTAACAAAAGTACAATAAACACATACACACAAGAGAATACCATTTTACATTATGGTATGGCATAAAGAAAGAATACCATTTAAAAAATGATCTGAGGCATTGATCAAACTTTATTTTAATGTAACAAGAAACATCAGTTACAGAAGGACATTACATCTTCCATAATTACATTACATTTAGGTTGTAACAAATAATGCAACATTTATTCTATTGTACTACATTCTAGGGAGTCTAAGTGTATGGCCCTTGCACTGCATCGACACTGTTTTTAATGCTCCAAACCACTTGCTGAAAGTATGCATTTCAGTGCATCATACAAATTGTAAGTGAAGCTTAATGCAGGTTCTGTATTGAACACAGCAGGGACGCATATTTAAGAAACTAGCATTCCCCAGTGCGTAAGTGTATGCCTCAAAGGTATTTACAAGGCCATAAAAAACAGATACGGTTTCTCTTCTCATTTTTCAGAGCTGAGATATTCATGACCCAAAATGCAACACATTTAAGCATCACTATTACATAGTTTTACAGGGAATAAATGCTTTTTTTATTTTTTATTTTACCCCACTATATACAGCCTAAACAGTATATAACAAAAGTTACAAAATGATAAAATATTCACAGATGAACATAGGAATACAAGAATAACATATTACTGACTACACATTCCATGACGTGTTGAGTATAAGAATCTCAGCAATCACATGAGGGTTTTTTGTATGATTATTTTTCCTATGTAAAAGTCTTGAACTGAATTAAAACGATCTTTAGCTATAGTTTACGTGATGTATCATTAGAACTATCATAGTGTTGATACTACATTATTTCCTTTTTTTAAATGTTTTTCCTTCATTTAAAATTCCTTTGGTGAAAGAGACAATTAGGCTGTATTATTTTGCTTTCTAATTTATATTTAATATGTTATAATGCTCTGCTTTATTCATGGTTCAGAAATACAATTTGCTATTGGCCCATCTGGCAGGTACTATTCCCTTACTACAGTTTCAGAAGCACATGTCCTTCTCTTCTCCTGTTAATATTTCAAACAATGGGGCAAGGCTTCCTACAATTTAACTTTTGTTTTCATTCCTACACATCTTAGTAGTTATTTTCTTAAAATATTTTTTCTCCATAAAAAATCTTCTTGGAAAATTCAATGGCTTTAGATACTCCAGTACTAGTATGCAACCTTAAATGTTAATAGTAATTACTACTGAAGTTCCAATGAAGTGATCATTAGTTTATAATAATTCTGCTATGAACTGTTGGAAAGTGTTGCCAGAATTCTTCATTTTATTTTTTAAAAACACTGATTTCGTAGTGGTTAATGATGCACACTTGCCAATGACTGAAAATGGGATTGTGAAGAGCTAGATTGCCACTTGTCTCACCTAAACATTACGGCACTTTACATTTGGTTGTCTAATATGCTTTCATACATAACGTGTAAATAACATAATATGTTAACAGGCTTGTATTTGTTTGTTATGCACAGGAAAATACATAATCCAGAAAATATTTTCAAATATACCATTTCAGGTTAAGACCCCCCCCCCCCCCCCACACTATTGGGTTGAAATTCCTTCACATATGAGAGTGTATTTTCTGTATCTTCACCATGCACAGCGGGGGCTTCTTTTCTTGGCGATGAGGAAAGTATTCCCTTAGGGTTTCCAGTAAGTTGGAAATTGAATGAATCAGGGAAATATGATCTCCTACTGTCAACATTTTATTAAAATGTATTCAACTCTGCTTTAACGTATAATTAGATATCAATATTTGTGTAATAAATATGGTTACATGTTTACCAACAGTATATAATATGCATGTTATATATAAGTATGTATGAAAAACAAAACGTTAACAATAATAGCCTATACTGTATGTCCCAATACATTTTAAGTATACATTTTCGCGGTTGCAAAAACCTCAAACTGATTTAGTCTTAACTATAGTATAGAGCTGTCCAAAAAATACTTTCCTTTGCTGTTTGAAGAATAAACTAAATTATTATTACCTTGATCATATTCCACAGCACTGTCAGAAACACTTATTATTCCTGACTTGGCCAGTTTCTGGTCCTTTAAAAAAGAAAATGGCATAAAGAATAATGTAATGCCTTTTTGTCACAGTGGGCTGGTTTCATGTAAAATAATTACTGGTGACATTCAAATACACTAACAAGCCTGCTTATGAAAAGAGCCATTAACAAAACAATTAAATAACTGTTACTGTACGCTGTAAGAAATCGTTTTCAATTACATGTAACAGTAAACAAACTACACAACCAACCAATTAAAACCAGAAGGTGTTCCATGCACACTGGAATCTGACTGTCAACATCATAAGACACGGGTATAGACACACAGTAGGGAACGAGGGAAGTCTTGTCAACTGAAATAATCTATAAACCAAAAAAAGGTGTTTTTCATTCTTTATTGCCTTGCTTCTTCAGTTGCTCCTATGTACTGTTGACAGTAGGGATCTGCAATGAAATAAAACATGTGTTAACAAACTGTATTAATTCAACTTCAACCTTTAAAAACCTTAATGTGTTTACCAGCATCTCCAGCCAAGATCTACAAAATGGCTTTGGCAGAAGAATCTCCTGACATCTTGCAGTCTCCACGCTTAGATGGGTGTCATATAGAGAGTTATAGATCTGGTAGAGGCTCAACATGCCCCTAGTAATCACAATAGGGCTAGTCATTATTCAGCAGTATGTCTGTCTGTATGTAAAGTTATGGCCACAAGTTTTGCATCACCTAGAATTTTAGGAATGAGATAGAATTTTTTTTTTTTTTTAAACTATATGAATATAATTTTGATTTTTTATTTAACATCATGTTATCAAAGAAACTACATAAGTATATCGCAAAAGTGTACCGGAAGCCATAATAGTAGTACAGTATTTCATGTTAGATTTTGAAATGTCCCATTTTTCAATTTGTCAGTTTTTCGTTAAGTATATGTAAAACTACAAAGCTGTATGTAATTCAATATGTTCCAGTAACATCAGGTTTCATTCGACTTTATGAAGCAAAATAAGTTAACTCTATAGGGCGATGCAAAACATTTGGCCATAGCTGTATGTATAGAAATATAGATGACAATGTCAGGTTATTATCATAACCCTGGTTCCCTGAAATAGAAACGTAACCATTACTGAATAGGTATTTACCTCTTAAAGACCCAAAACCTGAATAAAATATATCAAAGCTGCTCGACGAGCAGTCACAGCCCGCCCCCCGAGGACATAAAAACACTGCAGTCACTGACCTCAACACCATTTTTCCTTCAAGTCTGCTGCAATCATGGACGCAATGACCTTGAAGGTTAATGGTTACATTTCTATTTCATAATAACCTAACATCGCCTTTCAAGTACAAAATGTAACCATTAGCAAATGGGTCAGTATACCCAAGCCATCGCAAGGGCAAGATTGCTGCACCATTGCTGCCAAAGCTGCCTTGTGTGTTACCCAAGTAACAATTAGCTAGGCCTAACAAACTGAGGTAGAAATTCACCTCTATGTCTGTGTTGTAAGGGTCGACTGAGCAGCCGCCCTTAACCCTCTAGTTCCAAAACCAGGGTTTTGAGGATCCACAAACTAGAACCTAGTAAAGGTATGGAGAGTAGCCCACGCCACTGCATTCCAAATATCCTTGACAGATGCATCCTGGAAAAAAAACAACAAAGTTGCCATGCCCCTGGAGGAGTGGGCAGTGAGCTTTCTGGAGGGGGCAAGTTGGCCAGCTCATAGGCAGTCCTGACTGTATCTGATATCTATTTGGACAGCCTCTACTTAGCCTGGGCTTGACCACGGGACTTCGTCCCAAAGCAGACAAAAACATTGTTCGTCCTGTCAACGTAGTACGCCAAGGCTCACTTTTAACATGGCAAGCCGAATGGCTGCCAGATAGACCTTTAATGTGGAGGGGGATTTCCCCTCATCAAACAGGTCCTGCATAAATTTTAGTATTACTGCCATGGGACAAATCGTGGGGTTGAACCGATGAGGCAGGCACCACGTCTGAAATACGCTCCACTTGCACCTGTACTGGAAACATGTGGATGATGCTCTTTCATTTTGTAAGGTGTCAATAACCCTATTGGACAGACCCAGGACGGCTCAGCCATTTAGGGGCCAGACCCAGAGATACAGGCTTGATGGGTCGGTATGCCATAAGCTCCCCCATGCCTGACAGAGCAGGTCATGGTGCTGGTGCAGTCTCCACGGCTAATAAGGGGCTACTAGAAAAACCTTGACCTGGTCCTGCCTGATTTTCTCCAGACACAGCGGGAGCAAGGAAGCGGTGGGAAGGCATATAACAGTTGGCTTGGCCAGTGGTGTGCCAAGGCATCTACCGCCAGTGAGTCCCTGCCTCCTATTATGGAGAGCCAGAGGGGACAGTGTGTTGATTCCTGCGAGGCAAGAGATCTCTGCTCTCCTGAACCTCTCCCAAATGAGGCTCACCACCCCGGGCAAATGTACTGCCCGCAGTGAGATGAGGGTCTCATGTGCCCAGAGCAAAAGCTTGCAGGCCAAACGATGGAGACTGGGCGACCTGAGGCCACCCTGGTAGTTGATGTAAGAAGGCTGTCTGAGAAGGAGGGATCTGGCTCTTCACATGGTTCACCATAAGGCCCAATCGTTGAAGGTGGTCGGTGACCAGTTCCGTGTGAGCCTCTGCCTGTGCTGGAGACTGGGCACAAATGAGCCAGTCGTCTAAATAATTGAGTACTCTGATGCCTTGAGTCTCAATGGGGCCAGGATAGCTTCCATGCACTTTGAAAAGGCACGAGCTTGAGAGAGGCCAAATGGCAAGACCAGGAACTTGTACCCTGTTCCCTGAAAAGCAAACCGCAGTTACTGTGTGCTGGTTTTATGGGGATGTGGAAATAGGCATCTTTGAGGTCCACCGCGGATAGCACTGTACAGGGATGCACACCTGTGCAAGCTACTGGCAAAGCCACTCAGTCAGTACTCACACAAGACTGAGGGAAGTCTGCTTGTTAGAATGAACTAACAGCTCTGTTGGAACCGGGACAGTATCGGGTCGGTTCGGTACTGGTTCAGTGACTTTAGTACTGGGTCAATACAGTACTGGTGTGGTAACCTCAGTCCCAGTTCAGTATGGTACAGGGTTGGGAATGGAGTGGGTCGGTGACCTCGGTACTGGTCCACCGGTTCGCAGTTCGCGGATAGCACTATTCAGGGATGCCCACCTGGATGTGACTTCTGTGTAGTTCTCGGTGTAAAGAAACTGATATCAACCTCTATGCTGAGCGAGTATTTTTGGCAAAACCTACCTGTGGAAGGGTGGTGGGCAATTCACTGACACACACGGGAGACAGACGTTTTATCTGAAAACACCACACTGGTGCCCAATTTTATTATTTTAGATTCTTTTAGCCCGCAGAGGGCACTGTTGTCGGTGGCCTGAGTACCGGCAACGGTAAACAGGACCACAGAAATACCAATACTGGTAAACAGTTCAGCTGCTCTGAAATAATAAATAACAAAAGGCGAAAGAAAAGGGAAAATAAAACACAGTAATAAAAATACAAAATAAAGGTGCTGCTTACGCAGTACCCCCACTGCCGCTAATCCGGTCAGCTCGGGTCTCCGTCCTACGCTGTTATGCACTATACTCTGAGGTGGCTAAGGTTCCCCTTCTACTCAGACACATTCCCTCGGATACGTAACAATTTATTTTCTATATTATTTTCATTCTCTAGGCTGACTGTCTTCCTCAGCCGTGCTTGCCTATTTGTTGCTCGCTCCAATCACTGGCGTTCCTGCCTGGTCTATGTTTACACTAGCCTTCTCAGCCAGTGTCTCTGTGTATTCCCAATCACGGCCACCCAAATGCATAACCAAGAGCAGTACTTACGGGCCGAGCAATCCCCCAAGGCCCGCCTCTCAGCCACTCAGAGAGAGGGAAAGCCAACACACCCTCTTCCTCACCTCTCTATGTCACTGCCATGACTGACAAGCGGATCTACGAGGCTGCTGCCCCCTTCCTGCAGTACCACGCATGCGCCAGATAGTCAGCACAGACCCCCCCCCCGTTAAACTGCCAATTACTGTCATAATTGTTATGACAAGAAAATAATTTACGAATAAATAAAAGCACTCTTCTACTCCAAATGAACGTGCTTTAACGCAAACGAATATGATAAATAAGATGAAGTGGATAAAAAAAGCAATCTTGTTATTTAAAACAACTGGTCTTGAGAGCAGTTCCATAATGTAAAAAAAAGTTACAAATTTATTTGACCAGTGCTACTTTTATTACATCCTCTTTCAACCCTGCGTGGTCTTTGAACTCAATATGTTTTTGCTTTCGATTTTTCAGAACCAGTGGATGGCATCACGTAACGGAAAAGATGAAGAAAATGAGGACTCCCGCTGTGCAGGTGAGTGACCCGTCGAAGAGAATTCTGGCTGCTAAGGTTCTGCCACACATCAGTAGACTAAGGCCGATTGATTAGCTCATGTAAAACCGCCACCAGCTAGGCTCAAGAGACTAATTAGCACCAGTGCTGTCGGCTTAGACCCCCCCCCCATTGACACATAATTTGCTCAGCCTGGGCCTTAGGGGAGCCTGCATTATCTCTACAGTTGTACTTTGTATTATGCACTTGTGATGTGAGGCATCGAGCCATTATTAATATTCGGGGAAAAACGAGCATACAGACGAGATATCAATGTTAAATATGGACAACCTGTCAAAGAAAACTTTTCGTCTTTTCTATAAAGATAGGTATTTTTCAAGCAGGTTTCCTTAAATACATTTTTCTTGTTTTTTTTTAGACTAAAACAGATACATTTTAATGCAGTTAACCTCTGTTTTGCATCCAAGGGGCATTACAAATTCAATGTGCTTATGGCCGTTAAGAAGCTTCTAAAAGCTTATTAATTTTCCTTTAAGGCATATCTAAACTAATTTGCATCATCATGTTTTTTTCTGGGTGTAATATTATGCACAGCAAAAACAGAAAACTCAAGAAAACAACAAGGACACTATTAAACCTTTATTCAGCAACAAATAATAATCAAAAGGGCCATATCACCTATCAATGTGTAGTGGGTTTATTGAAACCATGAAAAGAGTGCTCAGGCAGATGATGTTTAAGCAAGAAGCATGTAGTGCTACACTAGTTGTTTCCATTGTTTCCAATGATTTACAGCAGAAGTGCTTTAGGGCAGGCTGCAGAGAGCCCAGGTACAGTAACTCACACTGAGAATGTCAGCAATGGAATGCGTTGTTTCAGGGTCTGACTTAGTCAGAACAGATGTAGGGTTCCGCTGCCATGTGATCAAAGAGAACCTGAGCTTGGGTCCAGACAGGAGTCAATGGGTGGGAATTGTGGGAAGGTTTAGGGGTGTGACATATCCAATTTGTCCAGCTGCTTTCTACAATACAATAGTAGTTATTCTACAATAGAATGGTCTGCAGCAATTAAACCTTGCTATAAGACTAAGATAAGATTAAGATCTCACACTTGTTCAAGGTCATGGATAAAAAAAAAAAAGAAAAAAAGGTCACCATCACTGCAAAAAAAAAAACTTCACAAAATACTGTACACAGTAGAAATGATAATAATTATGGTACACTTTTCCTAGAATGGCTTTTTCATACTAGGCTACACTCACTACTTTTGGTATTCCACACCGGTAGAAAATCAAGTTTACCTAACTTCCAAATTAACTAATCATAGCCCCAGAAGTAGTTTTGATACCAAACTAATTGCTTCAGGAATAAATAAAAACAAATACAATTAGAAGTGTGTTGTGTGTGAGCGCATGTGTGGCACAGTAAGGGTATTGCAAACCTGTTTCTTTCTGTTTTGCATGCTGGTTGGTTCTGGTGTTTGTGGATACCTTCCAGTCTGCAGTGCACAGTGGCTGCAAGTTAGTAAATATTTCTGATTATTAAAGAGGGCGTGCACGTTCCTGGATAAACATCAAATCAATGATGCTTGGTTTCTGGTATTTGTACTCAAGTACAGATTCAATGGAAGTTAAAGTGCTGTCAAATAAAGTATATATATATATATATTTTTTTTTTTTTTTCTTTATTGTTCTCCACGTTTTCTGCTATAAAGATGCCAGAGGGTATTGAGTTTTAAACAAGTGAAATGATTACAGCAGATAGCCTAAGGATCTCTTTAGATTACAGGAAATGTTGCCTTTATAGTCCTTCATAAACCTATATAACTCACTGCAAACCTGTATACCCTTCACATGCATCCCAGGGTACTTTACAAAGCAATGTCACGCAGCGCTACATGTGATTTTGTCCCTGTCTGCAAAAAAGTATCACATTTGGCTCACTCACTATAATAATGAATTATTGGTATTGACATTAATTGCATAACAAGTTACAACAATGGCAGGCTATTCTTTTTTTATTTTAGATGCAAATGTTATTATAAAGCTAAAGTCTAGGTGTCTTGAAATGTGTTCTACGTGTTCCAGGCATTAACCCATTTAATATGATTTTGATCTAGACATGCCTGGGAACCCAGTCTTAACCTCAAGTGTGGCTGTAAGCGAGTGTGTCTTCCCGTCCCTCAACCACGTCACATGTCAAAATGCACTGTAGCTCCAATCTTCTCTTCTGCACAAATTAAAGCAACTTGCACCATTTTTGGATCCGTAATACTTAAGGCCTAAATGCAATTTGCACCATTTTTGGTTAAAGTATAAAGTATAAAACTGGTAAATACTATTTATTTAAGGACTCAACTGTTACTAGTTTATTTTTCAAAACAAATGGTGTAAAGCCCTTGAGAAATGTAACCCCCAAAAATCATTACATTAATATTTAACAGGTGATTCTGAATTGTCGATTTGAATCATCCCATGGCTGTTCCAAGTATTCCATCTCTCTGAAGGATTCTGTGCAGCGATTTGCAGTACTCCGCAGTACGGGCCTCTTTCATTGATAATCGTCAACAGAAATGTCTGGCTAGTAAACAATCCCCAGCTCCCCCTTACCTTTCATCCTTTGTTTCTAATTGATCAAAGGCCTGTCATTATTTTATGTCTGGTAGCTTAATAACTCCTTTCGAAACTGAAATAGTGTTTTTTGTGGTTTTGTTTTAATTTGTGATTTAAACTATTAGTGTTCATTTATCCTGGCCTTCGATCAATAAATTAAGAATGCAGTGTTTATTTTTTCATGTTTATGAAGATACATTCTTATGTGTTTTTATTTTTTTACTGGAAATTTGCATTATATATGCGAAGAAATTAATAATAACAATACAGTAGACCTCCATTAACCCATTTAGATTGGGACAGATCTGAGCCCGAATTAGTGAAAAACACGGATTATCCGAAATTGAGTTTACTGTTTGGGAAATCCCAGCGCTATTAATTGAAAACTCAAAAAATGCAATAACATAAATAAAATATAATGTCCCAACAATGGTCAAAATACATACTGTACATAATCAGCGATGTTCAGAGGCAGAGAGAGCTGGTTTAAAAAAGTCACTGATCTTGCCCTGAGTCTTTAATTGTCATAACTGTGCTTCATATTCAGACTGCCAGGCTAAGAGAGTCTGCTTTCTGCTTGCTTATCACTGCACTAATACATTTTAATAATGTACTGTTTTAAACTGCATGGATTACCGAAACACGGATTAACGACATTCTACTGTGTGTGTGTGTGTGTGTGTGTGTGTGTGTCTATATATATATATATATATGCAATAAAGTATATACGGATGCCTTGGGACGTTGTATATTCAACGTATACAGACACCCTGAAGGGCCTTATGTATCCCAGGTCAAACTTGAAGAAAAAAAAGCATACATCATGTTTAGGGCAAAAAATGTTTTTTTTTTTTTTTTTTAAATCTTTATTAAAATATCCTTACGCCAATAAAGTAGCCCCATTTATAACTTGGAACAACACAATAAGTTAAGATGAGTAGATTAATTTTATTGGAACATGCAAAAGAAAGTACATCTGTATTTTTGATTGCCGTTGAAAAGATACACCAGGGGACGGAGTTGAAACGGCACCAATTTATTTTTTTCCCCTGTTACTGACAGTGCAGACACACTGTTTAAGCAGAAGTGATGGGAGGAATAAAAATAAATACAACAACGTCTCGGATTTCAGTAATTTTGTCGTGAGTCTGAAGCCCGACATAGTTTTTTTATTATCAATCTACTGGCAGCCTATATTTTCTTACTGCACTGAAACAGAAGTAACCGGTGCGTCGATCTCCAATAGGTCACAAATCACAAGCCACTAGATCCACACGCTGAGAAAAAAACGCCAAAGTCAAATAAAAATCAACAGGTTGGATTTTATTTACCACACGCTAAAGTGTAGTAGGCAAACTATACAAAAAGTCAAACACTGCCTGAAACGTTTGCAGGGTGTAAATGGTCAATAGCTAAATTAATAGGCTAAGCGCTTCTTTTGGTTGCCTCGCAGCGCTGTCTCCACCGTCTAATCAGCATACGATGCCATGCATAATATGAGGGTCGCTATGTTGGGCTAAGTTGATACAAAAATGTGTACAGGGCAGTATTAATTACATTATTATTTTTTTATTATTTGTTTATATAGCAGACGCCTTTATCCAAGGCGACTTACAGAGACTAGGGTGTGTGAACTATGCATCAGCTGCAGAATCAACAGATTCATATTTTTTCACCAAACCAAAAAAAAGCACTATTTGTACTCTAAAATTGTCAAACAAAAATTCCAAAACCATTTTGGAGCTGGATACCAAACCAGCAAACAAACAGCAAAAAACACTTTTTTTTTTTTTTTTCTCGATATCTGGATCTCAGAATCCGCACATACGAGCAGAACGAAATGGCCCACATCAAGAGATCTAACCAAAGGGACCACACATCCAAATTTTCGTGCAAATCCACTGAACAGGGTCAAAGTTATTAAAGTACAGAAATTGGGGTTTAATATTAAACTGCCTACTAAACCCTACCTATAGTGGCGCTACCGTGCCACTATAATTTTAACTATTTCAAAACCTTTTCTACATAAACCTTGAGCCATTTTATTTGTGACCTAATATAATTTTAATAGTGCTTCTTGTGTCTGTTAATAACAGATTGAAATGTACAAATGCAAACTACATGTGTACTAAAACAGCATTCTAATTCTGGTATGGGTCAACAAACAGTACTACAAATGGTTGGGTGATTTCTAGATAATCAAGACACAAATTCAAAATTCTCCATATCCTTTAGAAGACATAGGAAGCTTTTGAACTGCATCCCTCTTTCTGCAGAACAGCACATGCTCATCTTGTATGAAACAATAAACAAAGGGTTAAAAGCAAAATAAAACCAGCTGGACACTTTCACAAAAAAGTCAATATTTGAAAGCGTAAGGGTCGATTGCAACAACGTGGATTACTCACTAACCCAGATTAAATCAAAGATTATATTTTAATCATGTTGCACAAAACTTTAAAGCAGGTTTTATTCTTAAAATATAATCACATTGTACCACTCATTTTAATCCAGGTTTACATGTGAAAGGTGGATTAAATTAAATTGAATTAAATTTCCTTGGAGGTGGTTTAAACTTGGACATAATGGCAGCATACCGTAACAAAATGTATCTTTTCTGTAAAACAACTGTGCAATCAGTCTCAATTTGGAGAACATGAAATGCTAGTCAGGGCAGATCTCACCCAATGAGCATTAACAACAACAACAACAACAACCTGGTTTCACATTAAGACTGTGTAGCCTATATTGTATATTTGAGTCAAGGTGAAAAGAAATAGAGACGAAAGTTATGTATCACGTTTATATATCATGTTGTACAATTACAAATGTAACATTAAAAAATAGTATGTAGCATGTGCGCAGGGGTTCATTTGTGCCGGACATTGTTACAGACATTTTTTAATTCCATACTAAATCCTGGTTTGCTCAGGAACTTGCCATAAATTTCCTACATTTTATTACAGGCAGAACTTCTAACTTAAGAGACTCCAGCTCCATTCCTACTGTTGTTTTTTACTTGAAATAATAGGACCCACTAATGCATTTACGGTTTTGAAACTAGCTTAAAGTGGCCCCTTAATCTTTTCTAGCCAAAAGTATGTGAGGCCCAAATCATTTAACTTGGATGCATATATATTTTGATTAAAAAAAAAAAAAAAAAAAAAAAAAAAAGTTAGCAGTGGCAACAGTGTGGAGTAGTGGTTAGGGCTTTGGACTCTTGACCAGAGGGTTGTGGGTTCAATTCCCAGTGGGGGACACTGCTGCTGTACCCTTGAGCAAGGTACTTTACCTAGATTGCTCCAGTAAAAACCCAACTGTATAAATGGGTAATTGTATGTAAAAATAATGTGATATCTGTATAATGTGAAATAATGTATAATGTGGTATCTTGTAACAATTGTAAGTCGCCCTGGATAAGGGTGTCTGCTAAGAAATAAATAATAATAATAATAATGTGGATCGCAGCAGATCTTTTTTGTCTGAGAATTATGCAGTTTGCAATGAACCACATGAAAAAAATATATATTTTATGTTGCAAAAAAAGAACTCTATGTTTCATATTGGATGAACTGAATAGCAAAAGTGTTCTGTAACAATATATGTTCGGATGTGACATCAATGGGTAACAAAAAAAAAAATTTTAAAAAAATTCACAACCCAAACGGCGAACACCAAAAAACTAGTGCTTGTCGCTCCTGTTCATCAGATTAGTCGTCCCACCGCTGAAATATTATATTAAAACAGGGCTAGGCAAAGGACAGCAGGCAGCTACCGACACCAGCAATAAGGCATGAAACCCACAAGCACATGAGAACATGAGAAGCACATTATATGGAAGCTACTGTAAATCACAGTCAGTGGAATATGGTAAAAGAAATGCTATCCCTCTTCCTTAATTATAAGAATCTGTACCTTTTTATTTATAAATGAACCCCTGCATGTACGGGTGTCGATAAGTAACAAACTTTAGTGGCCTTAAATGAATGCTCATTCCAAATGTATCGTCTCTAGCTTTTTTGCCTGAAGCATCATAATCAAGGACAATAAAATAAATATATTACAATTTGCCACTTAAGGTAGCCTATGAACACTTTTGGACTAAAGCATGCAAAGTAAAACCAAGCTATTCCTACAGTTACATGATATTCGGAATTAATGCAGGACAACCCGGTTGGCATAACTGGAGATTGGGTTAAGGGTTGTAGGAAAGCCACAGGCTGCATGCGGGGCCTATGTTGACACTTTTTGATAATAATTTAAACACAATACAATAGTATACAATAGTATATAATGAGTGAAATTCATAGAATGTAATGTTTTCTTATGCTTGAACTCTTCTTTGTTTACATTTGCTTTTACATTTGCTGAATACGGTGTATACAAATACTGACTGATTGCAAATCAGAAATCTAGGATGACCTGCTTAATCCAAGATTTTCTAATCCTGGTTTACATTTTTGTCATGCAATGTAACTGATTATAAATAACCCCAGATCAACTAACCCTAGATTAGCTCTAAACTGAGTTTTATTTAATCCACGTTGGTGCATTCGACCCTAAAGGTGGTTATTTATTTTTAAAAAGTTGTACATTCTTTAAAGATTACTTTCACCACGTTCCTGACCCTTGGCTGTTGACCAGCCTATGTGTATAAATTAATTAAATGGGATTCTGGCCGTTTTAACTCCCTTTGTATTGTAACAAAGCTTTGTATTTCTCATACCATTTAATTAAATAATTAAGTCAGTGATTATATGCCACACTTTATATTTTTACAGCTGTAGTAAAACAAACATGTTTAATAAGCCTACTTGTATGTGCCTTGTACTTTAAGTGACATCAATGGCTAACTGCTGATTTCAATGAAAAAACAGCAAACTGCCATAAATCATTCTGTGCTGGATTTACTCCATCAAACCTTCCCAATCTCACCAACCTGGAATGCTGAAACACAGTTGGAGCACTAATGTTCCTATGGTCACTGTTGTTCACCCCTGCCTAGTAGGATTTGTAAGTGCTTTCTACTTTTTTTCAGCAAGAATACAGTACCAGGATGGATGATTATACACAGCAGTGTTGTCTCTGACTAAAGGCTATCCATCTATTCCATATATTTATATCATTTCTTAAAATAGATTTTCTTTCTTTCTGTAATATTCAAGACCCGTTTGTAGATTCACCTCTGCTTAAATGCTCCAAACAAGTCCTCTGTATAGCCTCCATGCTTCAGGCTTCACAAGGGCTGGTGTGTGTTTTGTTTTGTCACAAAAATTGTATCTGCTTGTGCTGATGACTTGTTATGTGGTCAAAGCTACCTCTGTGTTAACATATTGCACATTGTGATAAGCAAAGTACAAAGGACGCAAGAAGGATATACTGTACAAACACTGATAATAATGAAATGCTGTGAATAAAATATACAACATGCTGACAATTTACTTTAGTTATATATTATGATAAGCAGCTCACTATTCACCCCCCTCCCGCCCCCCATTAACTCATAACATTATACATACAAATGGAACTGCTAATATGGTATATTTCCAAACAGTATAATGTCTTCATTAAACTGTAAAGTTTTATTTTTAACTTGTAAGCACTGCCTTTTAATATCGTAATAGGCTCCAGCTTCATTTTACCTCCCCCTCCCCCTTTGGTACATGACCCTGTTCTACAGACACAACAAAGTCAAATTTGAAGATTCTCTTCCAGCACTGCATCTAATTAGAGGCACCAAGGGTTCAGGAGTGTGAGTCCCAGCCTACCTTGAAAACACCATTCAAAAGGTCATCCCTGGTCACAACTCAAACACAACTTGTTCGGAAAGCCTGCATCGATCTACCACCCTCGTATTCCTTTCTCCATTCTCAGATTAAGAAGCCAAGCACCCACTTGCAAATCTTTTTGCAGTACATGCTGCACAATTCTTTAGAGAACACGACAGATTCATTAGCACATCACTGAGAGCAGTTTGAAATTCTCAATGTGGTATTCATGAAGCCTCACCCGTGATATTATTAATTCTCATGCCATGGTTATAATTATGAAGTCCTGGGACAACTTCTTATTTCTTTCATACAACCAAGAAACCTTTGTTAAGATTATGAATTCGAATTTTTTTGAATTATGGATTTAATCCATACAAAAACAATTTAAAAACTGTTTAGCTATATTTGGATAGCTAATATTTATATTTGTAATATTACCAGTGAAGCACAAGTAAGGATATTAAAATAGATTCCATTCTATTTTTTCAATCGTCCGAACAAATATAATTAGTTTACATAACAGAATCATTTATTACAATGCATAAAATCAAAAAAATATGCTTTACATGTTTAGCCAACGACCCTGCAATGGCTTCTCAGGTAATATTTCAATCTTGCTATCCGGTAGAAATAAATGTGTCGAAAAAATCCTCCGTCTGCAAGTTTATTCAGTGTAACATTTTCTTAAATATATGGTCTTAGTACTAAGCCTTTCTTATTATGTGGGCAGTACATAAATCCAGCCAGTCTCTGCTGCCTGCATAGTTTTTAGCCAAAGAAAACAAAGCCAGAGATGAACTTCATGAAAACATTCAGCGTTGGGCATACTCGGTAAGGCGTATTTCACTTTTAATTCACTCACTGATTCATTTTATTCATGTCATGAAAGTGAACATGAAAAGTGAAAATGAAAGTGTTTTTTTGGAACCTCTTTTGATGAGAAAAGTGAAATGCATATCACATCTTAAGCTGTAAATATGCATGTAATTGAAACAGTAAGTTAAATTCCAAAGGGAGCTGCTGTAGTGCTGTATATCTTTAAAAAACGATTCTTCAGTGAGACATAGGGGCTAAACCTTTCCTGCAATGCATAACCCCCCTTCCAAACCCCTTTTTAGAATTAGCCTTGTTCTGTTACTGGAACCTTCTGGAGTGATGTTAAAGACTTGCACAGTGAAACAGCAGTAGGCTTTGTATCAACCAGGAGTTAATTTCTAAATAGGAGACACATTGCTTTAACCCATACACTGTATGAAACTGCTGATAGAAATATCAGATGTTTAGTGTTATACTGGAGCAGCCATCAAAAGCCACTGGATACAACTGACATAGTACCCAAGTTACAGATTTTGAGTACAAGTGTCATTGTCATTTGGTAGATAACCTCTTGAAACTCTCACTGTAACAGCGGCTTATTTTCGAAGCATCTTATACGGTCCAGTACAAAAAGATATTTAAAATGTCTGTTGCTACAGCAATCATATATCCCCTGCTTAATAATCAAGCCCCCCCCTTCAGAACACCCAGTTCACACAGATTCCAAGACATTGATTTACTGAAAGACATTCTAAGATGCAATGGAATACAACACATATGTGTGACTGCACTTTGTATTTAATAAATAAATAAATACATAAATAAATAAATAAATAAATAAATACATTTCTTTTTATTGGAGATTTTAGCTGGTATAACTTATACATCAAAGTTAAAAAGCTAAATTGGGGGACTTCCGAGTGGCGCATCCAGTAAAGGCGCTCCACGTGGAGTGCAGGATGAGCTCTATAGTCTGGACGTTGCGAGTTCGAGTCCAGGCTATTCTTTTGCCGACCGAGGATGGGAGCTTCCAGGGGGCGGCGCTCAATTGGCTGAGCGCCGCACTGGGGGAGGGAGGGTGGGTTAGGTCGGCCAGGGTGTCCTCGGCTCACCATGCACCAGCGACCCCTGTAGTCTGGCCGGGCGCCTGCGGGCTTGCCTGTAAGCTGCCTGAGAGCTGCGTTGTCCTCCGACGCTGTAGCTCTTGGGTAGCTGCATGGTGAGTCCGAGTCAGCGCAGGGGTGGTAGCGGTGAGCTGAGCCTAAAAATAATTGCCCATTTCCAAATTGGGGTGACAATAATAAAAAATAATAAAAAATAATTGGCAACGACTAAATTTATAAAAAAAAAAAGCTAAATAAAAATGTAATAATGTTTTATTTATTTATTTTACTATGAACATCAGTAAGGATTGTTAAATGTAGGAAAAAACTGCCAAAAATGTACCTCTGCCTGCAAACACTTCATACATAATGGCTGTAAAAAAGCAACCTGCCTCAATGCACAAGGCTGCATACAGTGTCTGATATATAACTCAGGGACTCCTGCAGCTACACGTGTTTTCTATTTCCTAGGCACAGCATACTCTATACTGTAATAATGTCCCAGTGTCAGAACTACAACCAATAACGATACATTAAAATCACCCATTTTTACTTGTATTTAATATATTCATAAGCAAACATCCCACTCTAATCTAACACATACCCAACTGATGATTAATCTGAATGACACATTGTATATTCTTTAAATTGCGACATGCAAAGCTTTTGTTTGTTTATTTTCATTTTGAAGGACACAGAATGCCCCAAAGGCATCCATTTTAGAAAGTACTAGAAAAGATACTTGAAAGACAGACAGACTGACACAGTGCACATTTTGTATGTGTACCCTTAAAAAAATTAGTATCACTACCTTATTTAAAGTACTGTGAATATGATATAGGTGTGCTCTAATAAATAGTTCTCTTTTTATTTTATGTTTCTAAAATTACTTTTTAAACAAACAACAAACAGCCATAATGAGTTATCCTTGCTATGGCCACAACTTTGTCTTTTAGATTTGACATCTCTGCAGCTGCCCTGGTAATCACAACTGTGGTTCTCTCTAATTATTTTAATTTCAGTGCCTGAGAAACCAATAAAACAAATTGGCTAATTAAATTGGCCTGTATTCTTCACAGGAAAGGGTTAGGCCAAAGTAGAAAGTTCTGGAGGCACTGGTAATTTTAATTAATAGGCTGTGCAGAGATCGTACTTTTTGATATACAGTTTTTAGTACACTTCAACTACACCCCCCCAAAAAAAAAAAAAAAAGAAAAACGAGAAACAACCAAGCCTGTAAAAGTGTTACCCTAATGCTGCAGCAGTTTACTACTTTCTTCCAAAACTAGAAATTAGACCTTTCTGATGCTGTACTACACTCCAGAGAATATCTTTTCCATTTTCCATGGGTCAGTGGTAATGGAAATACAGCTGTATATCATTACAGTAGCTTTGAGGAATGAAATCCATCACAGTTCAAGGGAAGTCAGGTACAGGTACACTATAACAGCAATTTATATGTGATACTGTGGTTCCTCTGCTGCCAAGGCTGAATACTTTAAATTAAAAGTGTAGCACAGCTCAGTCTTAGTGGGAGAGCATAGTAGTATATATTAATTTAAAACTTGCTTGTGCAAATAAGCCTGGCTCCTTGGCTTTGTGGTTGAGACCTGTCCTGGCATGCAGAAGGTACCACGTTTGTACGGCATTGCGTTCCCCTCGCCTGCATTAGGAATCCCATGAGCACGAGTCCCTCAATATCAGTATTAACCACAAAGTAGATAACTACCCCACTTTAAATACAGGAGAGACTCAGGAACCTTTAATGTCCTGATGTCAATACCTATGCTGGGCAATCTGTGGAGAGCAATATTTATTTTAAAAGGAAAATCATTTTTATTATTACAAAAAAAAAAACAAACAAAAAAATCAACAATGTTCTATGTTGCTTTAAGATTCATATTACAACTTATCCATCCCTGAACAGCTAATTGGCACACGCAGTGCTGTGCAGCGTGGTACATATTTGCTCCTGGCATTGTGAATTCGCCTACATTTACTACATTTTGTAACACAGCCAAAAATATGTTGAAGAATTAATCTTTTTACCACAAAATGTAAATACAGTGCTCCCCATTTATAAGGCGGCCCTTTATACTACAGAACAGGTTATTAGGCGGTATTGATCATGGCTCCCATTTGCCCCATAATGCTATTACACTAACACTAGTATTCTCGTTATAAGGCAGAACACAAACAGCACGGTCTCTTAACTATGGCTCCCGACTACAGTGTTAAAAACTGTGACTAGCATTGTACAACCATTCTAATACATTGTCCAAATGTACACAACTGTGTTTAAACAAAAGATAACATATGTTTCCACAGTGGTACACTAAAACATACCTTTATTGTACATAACTGTTGTAGCACACTTCTAACATAAAACTATGAACTATATAAAGCACTTTGGTTGCACTCTAAATGGAAATCCTTGGTGTGCCATAGTCAGAACTGCAACATTAAACCATTCTATTAAAATATTTATTTTAGCATTTTTAACACCAAGGAACATTAAAATAATGATATAATCCAAAAGCAATAAAAATGAAAATGGTGTTTGCTGCTCAATACCTTTAACTAAGGCATCCTGAAAACATATCTCCGTTATTATAACCAAAGCAAACCAAAACTCTATTTCATACCCATTTCTATAAACTATATATATTTTAAACATCTCATAAGATTACAATTACTAAGCAAGACTCAAGCAAAATAAGTGCCACAATTTATTTGTTGATTAGACACTGCTTCGACCCTCAGGTACATAGTAAATTTGTTTCCGAATGCACCTGGTCACACCACATTTTTTGGTTAAGTGTGCATTGGTACGGGGGCTCCCGAGTGGCGCATCTAATTAAAAAGCACTCGTGTAGAGTGCAGGATGCACCCTATAGTCTGGACGTCGCAGGTTCGAGTCCAGGCTATTCCTTTACCGACTGAAGACGGGAGCCCCAGGGGGCGATGCACAGTTGGCCGAGCGCAGCCTAGGGGGAGGGAGGTTTAGGTCGGCCAGGGTGTCCTCGGCTCACCGTGCACCAGCAACCCCTGTGGTCTGGCCGTGCACCTGCAGGCTTGCCTGTAAGCTGCACGGGGCTGCATTGTCCTCCCACCGTGTAGCTCATGGTGAGCATGCAGTGTGTAAAAAAGTGGGCAGCTAACGGCTCACGCTTCGGAGGACAGCATGTGTTTGTCTTCGTCCCTCCCGAGTCAGCGCGGGGGGGGTAGCGGTGAGCTGAGCTAAAAAAATAAATAAATTGGATACTACTAAATTGGGGAGAAAAAAAAAAATAGGCAACTACTAAATTATAAACAGACAAAAAAAAGTGTGCATTGGTAGAAAGTTAGTCTTAGCTATTTTGCACTTATTTGAGTCTTATTTTAGGCACGTGACTTAAGTGCAATTTTAGCTGTTTTTCAGTGTCTATACACCTGGCTGTATCTATTTTCTTTTTACTGGGGGCAATATAAATAGGGATATGTGTGCAGAGAAAATGAATGGATGCTGATTCAAATAAATAAATAAATAAATAAATAAATACAATTAAATGACATTCACACACAGATATGTGTGTACCAATCTAAAGTACATGCCCAAAAGATAATAAAACACATCAACTCTTCAGAACCTCAGTACATCAACAAATCAGAAGATACAGCTATGAAGAACTATTATTATTATTAATTATTATTATTATTATTATTATTATTATTATTATTATTATTATTATTATTAATAATAATAATAATAATAATAATAATAATAATAATAATAATAATAATAATACTGTGTTTTACTATATGATTTTGTACACTTTTTAGGCTTCAGGCCACCGAAGGAGTAAAGATATAAAGAGAACTGAATACCATAAAATACAAGCGACACTTGCCACTAATTTCAAGTGAAGTAGGTCTTTCTCAAATGTATTAATTTTCCATCATGCATGTAGTAACAGTTGTACTGTGATCATGGCCCTTTATTTTTTTACCAAATTGTATAGAGTAATAAATTGGTTTAAAAAATGCAATAGGTCGATTTTTTTACTGATTTCTACTATAAGTGTATGTTTTTTAAAGAGGCCTGCAATAGTACCATGGTAGGAAGAGGCTTACACTATGGTCAGTGCAGTTGTGCAGGACTGATTAGGAAGGAGGTATTATTTCCAAAAGCTTGTCTTAGAGGTACACTGACTGAAAAAAAAAACCTCAACAAAAAAAAAAAAAACTCTTTGCAGCTTGCTTATCATTTACAAAAAGGTATCTGCTAATGAAATCACAAACAAACTGAACCCGGGGCTAAAATGTTAGAAGTCGATATGCCTAGTCATCAAATTGTACATGTTTACATATAAGCAAAAGGTGTAAGTGACCTGAGTCCCCCCCCCCCCCAAATTTCAAATAGAACATGTATGCAATCACCTGACAACATAGTGAATGATCTTTCTTGGAGGCTGATTTTTAACAAATATTATTATGTGGGCAAGGTACTTTATTTTTCTCCCATGGAAATATTCTAATCAAAGACATATGCCCATTTGTGTCTGGCAGTGTCTCCATTGATGGAAACTAGGTGGTGGTAAAATGACAGCTTTACTGTACAATGCACGTGGTATCTAGTCTGCTGCTATAAAATACAGTATAGAAAATAGCTTTAAATAAGAACAAAAAGACATTAGAAAAGAACTGGGAACATGGTTTCATCAGGATAACCAGCCTCACCAAGATATCTCAGCATCAACCCAGGGTGATTCATCAGGGCTCTCTCCTTCAACTAGAGTCACTAGCCATAGGATTACAATGCAATTACAGCTCAGCTGTCCTTGTAGCAACTTTTAAAAAGTACCAGATAACAAAAACTATCATAAATGTGTGCAATTATACATTGATAGCATCGTATCTAGAAACGTCATGATTGTGGACCTAACAGTTAGTTGATTAAAACAATTGTTAGGATTAATAGCACAGTGAAAGGCGTTTGTGAAGTAATCATCTCAAATCTCAGATGAAACTCGTTTGACATTTGAAACATAAAAAACGATCAAAGTATAGTAGGTGTAACAATATATTTTCACAGAAAACCAAAATACATCATATTACTGAGCAGTTATTTTCTCAGCTCCAATATATAACTACACATCTATTCATACATAGAGTTTTTGCAAACCAGTCCTTGTGGCAAAAGCAAGTGCCTACATTCACCATGTAAGAAAGACCACCCAGGAGCTGCAACCTATGTGCTGATGGAATCTATCATTTTAAATGGAGCTGAACAGATAACCTGTGCTACAAAGAATGGCAACCCATCAGCAGGACAATACAGGCTAACCAGAAGTGGAAGCCATACATTAGACACTAAGAATCACAAGACCTCACCCTCGAAGCAGTCAGGTATGAAGGCATCCTATATGGCACAAGAAACCCAGTTACTATGAAACAAACTTTTGCTATTCCTCTACAAACCAAAAATAAATTCCAGTCAGTACTGATGCACGTCTTAGTAGGCAGGAGCCAGTCCTGAATACTTTCATTTTAACTACGTAAAACTTGAGTATTTGTCTTCCCTTATGTTTTAGGTGCACAGAAGAAAGTAACTTTAGAAAGACACTTATTTATCATTTTAACAGATCCCGTTTTTTAAACTGAAATGTGTGAAATATCATCTATTCACAAGAATGTATTTGTTTAAAAAAAATTTATATGTTGGCACAAAAATAATGCGACCACAATAACTCTTAACTGCATTCCATGTTAAACACAAATACAAAAATAGTAATGTGACTTCATCTAACTCCAGCCTTTGTTTTCTGCTGCCGTTCTGTGTCTACGAGGTTTCCTCTACACATGGCAAGCAGCTGTCAGTACTAAAGCAAGGCTTGAAAAATCAGTACAGCTGCCCTACAAAACCACCAGGTTCCATCAACAGCTCTGAGCTCCTGCAGAGGCCACTGAGAGAGACACAGGTCGAGGTTCCCAAGACTACTCAGAAGGTCACACGCTGTCAATCAAAGACCACTGAAAGAAGCATGCCATACACAGCACTGCATGGCATTCCACTGATACGTACTGAATGAGCTCCGACCACATGTTTGCTTGAATGGATGGACTCTGCTGTTTGCTGACTGCAGATTATATTTCTGGGGTATAATGTTGGCATTGCAGTTTGTAGTTTTTTTTTTTATATAAAAACCCAAACGTATTGGTCACGTGTTTCTGGCAATTCCCAGGCATGCTACAATTAGCTGTCATGGTCCCAGCATTTCTGTGATCTATTCTCTAGCTACCACATGCAGTAGATTCACAATTGACCATTGAGATGCCGGTAACCAATGAAGTACATGAAGTTTGATATCATGCGAACTCACCAAAATTGCTATTCATATTTTAACCGCATTACATTTTACCATACATAATTCATATTTTTTCAATGCACAAAACACCCAGTATGCAGCTTATCTGGAGCGCTATATCCAACACCAGATAACACACTTATTAAATACTTTCTTTTGTATCTCCAAACATTGATCACATTACATTTCTGTAACACTGCTTGCTCCATGCCAATTGTTCCAAAAGACATGCACTTCAAAAATGCCAGCAAGTGCTGACATTGAAGTTAAACGCGTTATTTAATAAATTTGCTTTCAGAAGCGGGTTAGACTTTCCGTCTTAAATCCATGGGAAATCCAAGATGCCACATACTGGGTATTAAAAGTGTCTACTGCAATAGATTTTTACTTTTTATTTACAGCAGTAATACATTTGAAAGAGTTATTACCAAAATCAAAAGTAGTTCATAGGTTTAAATCTTTCCACTCCAGGCCTCTCAAACTCATTGGTAGCTCAGCTCACACCCTGCACTTCATAAGAAAGGTTTACCTCAATGCTTCTCTTATGCTCAACTAGGTCAGGTCCACTGGGAGAAGGGCTCAAGGAAAGACTTTTTTATTTTACGTTTTTTCACTGTAAACACAGACACTAAGCTTCATTGGTTGGGGTTTTAATTCTCTGTGACAGCACTGCTGAGTAAAAAAAATACCCCTTAGCAAACATAATCTTTTGCAATAGCAACTTTAGATCATTCTGATTCTGAAAATATATTGACTTTGGAAGAATAAACTGAAAAGGATTTATTAATAATGTTCTTATAAACAGTTCGGACTCTGTTGCAATGTGAATCTTGGGCTAAACTTGCACACTGAAAATAGGTATGGCAACATTTTGTAACAACGAACCACAATACATAAACTTCAGAGTTCTTTGAACATTATTTTTTTGTGTTCCACTAATGATACATTTAGTAAAGTTGTTATCACAGCTTCTAGACAACATATAATGCCATGTAAAAGCTCTTTATAATGTTGCCACTTCACAACAGTTCAGTTTGACCTGCTAAATTATTTTACTATATTCACCAACCTCCATTGAACTTGATGCAGCAATGCTTCAAACCTGTCCCTGGTCCCTCCAGATCAGGGGTGCCCAATCCTGGTCCTGGAGGGCCGATGTCCCTCCTGGCTTTTGTTGCAACTGTGCCCTAAATTACTTAATTGGACCAATCAACCCCTTATTAGAAGCTTAATTGGTCCAATTAATCAATTTAGTGTACAGTTTGAACAAAAACCAGGAGGGCATCGGCCCTCCAGGACCAGGATTGGGCACCCCTGCTCCAGATCAATAGTTAAAGCCATTGCTGTCTTATCCCCTCAGGCAAAACACATTTCCTGAAAAATTGCATCTGCCATGCTATTTACACATGATAGCCACTAACCCTTGGCCTGCCCAAAACCCCAGTTCTCAATCTATAGTTTATTTCCTGTTGAACTTGTAGGAATTGTTTTGCCTCTCATGTATAACTATAGGCAAACCTACATGATAATCTTCTCTTTAGGGCTGCTTTAAAATCCTATGGGTTTAAATTACATTTAGGTCCTGCAGACATACAGGTAAATGTTTTTCTTTCTACCGTCAGAAAAGCGTTTTCCTAATCAACACTGCACCTCAGTGATTAAGCAGAGGCTCTTTCCTGTTCCTCTCTAATATAGCTTACCCTTTAATTTTAAGTTGTTCCAATCGGAAATTACAACTACTGTAGATGAACAAAACAGATGCTACACAATTTATCACTATCAACTTAGTGACCTGTAAATCACAGAACTGACCTTACAAATGACTGTGGATGAATCACATAGGCAAAGGTATATAGGCACACACACAAAAAACTACTGTGGAGGATGTTGAAAAAGGGATTCCACAAACAATGTATAAGAGGCCCTGTCTGTCCTCAGGCCTTGCTATTAATCAATAATATAGCTTAAAGACGTCTAAAGTCTAGAGTCATCTACAACTCAAGGCACACAAGTATGCAACTAAAAAAATGAGTACATCTGAAAGTAATAAAGTGTTAGATACAGTATCATTCAGTGTAGGGGGTTCTGAACAATGAATCATTGCATTTCATTTGACTTCCAGAAAGTCGCCCTCAGCAGGCTTCCTGTATATAGTAAGGGTTTTTTCATTGTACGGATATTCAGTGTTTCTAATTATCTTTTTGGTTTTATTTAATTTTTCTCTTTTCTCTGTTACTTTAGTTATTGAGTAGCTCACTTTTTTTTTTTTTTTTTACTGAATAAGCTGCAATTTGGGGTTTTATTAATTGTATTTTTCTGTGCTTATTTTTAGCTATTTGAGTTTTATGCAAATCGTTTTTTTGGGGGGGGGGGGGGGGGGGCTTACGTTTTTGATATACTGTATGAAATTAGTGTTTTCGGTTACTTTCCAAAATGCTTGAGCGTTTTTTTTTTCTCTGTCAAAATATGTATAGTAGTAACTCAACAGTACTTGCACACTTAAGTTGTACCTTCTTTCCATTGCTGTGCTCCACAATGAAATCCCTATGGTCACAGGCACATTCTTCTGGGGTTTTTGTGTGTAGGCATTTTTGTACATTTCGCCACAATTCTGTTTTAAATCCTCTGTATCTTAACTGTAATACAGCTTGAAACCCTGCTAATAAGCCTCCATCCTGATTATAATCTTGTTTTAAATCTCGCAAGCGGAGTCTCCAATAGAAATGTAGGAATGTGCTGTCATTCAGTAGTTGGGGCGGGTTTAAAGTATTGAGAACGAATCAATGATAGATGTCAGGAAGGCGGGACATTGTATTTATTATTTTTGTAGTAGCTTTTATTTTTGAATGGGAAAAGGGTAAAGTCAACGTGAATTAACCATTTCCACAGTTATTCTGGTGTTTTCCTGGGTGTTTATTGGCTATCCACCGATTTCATTTTTTTTTGTATCGGGGGTGTTTTATCGGTTAAAACCGAAAATCAGAAGCCCTATGTACAATCCAGCTCAATATCACCCTGGAAACACTATACAAGGTGGATTCACATTTAGATACAATGATGAGTCCAAGTGGCTGGTATTTCTATATCACAGTAAGTTTAACTTTCCACTTGAAATCACATTTTGTGTTGACACAAAGTCCCTATTAAAATTCTAATGTCAATGCAACTTAATTCCGAAGATGAATTCTAAAGGTTAAAAATATGGAATAAGTGGCTTTTTGTAATAAGCGCCTGCACTGCTGACTCCCTCGCTAAGAAAGCTGTACAGCACGGGATGAACAGGAGCAGTGTGCTTATCCTATGACAAAGGGAGCTTTGAAATCCAAAATCAATGATCATCTCTTGGGAGTCAATTTACTTTCTCTGATTATTAAAAAATGAAATGATACATTTTATAATACATGGTTTCTTAGGTCTTGATGCCCGGTGTACGTTTGTCACTGTTCCTCCATAAAAACAATAACCCTTTGTAACAGGGCGTTGAGCCCTGTACATTAATTTGTTTATTTTTAGAACGGGTTATTGTTTTGTATTTGTTTGTTTTATGATTTATGTATTTACATGTCGGTGAAGCGCCGTATGTTTCGTTATTGTTTTGTTTTATTTTAAACGTGTTCTGGCAGAGGCGAGATTGGTGCTCGTCCTCTGCCAGGAATAATGAATTACTAGCCAGTTAAACCCCTCGGCCACGATATAAAAGCCTGCAGCTCTCTGCACTCAGGGTGGGTGTTCAGAGGAACGAGAGCGAGCAAGCGAGGAGCGAGAGAGAGAGAGAAATTTATTTAAAAATATTCTAGGAACAGTGAAGGCGATTTGCCCAGCCTGACCTGGATCATTTATTGTTTGTGTTTGTGATTATTTTGTTTAAATATTTATTTTGCTCTGTGTTTTCTGTTTATTTTATTTTTGTATTTAAATAAACGGCGCACGCCGCGTTTGTTTTGAACTGCAGTACTACCTGGTGTCAGTCTGTCCTTCCTGCTCTGGCCTGACATCACCACTCGTCCACCCTGTCACACCCTTTTAGACACTTCAGTTCTCCACAGTCTGCTTACCCTACAGTATCGTTCTCAGCAGGATCTCCCACCATCTGTGTGTAAAATTGTGGTAGCTAATTTAACTGTAGTGCATATGCAAATACTTGATACATCCACCAAAGTACATTATGGCTACCAGAAGTGTGAGTCAGTTTTCAAGTATTGTGTGGTTATGAAAGCCATCATTTCCCATGCTCTATTTTTTCCTCCCCTTGCCATACCGGATTGCTTTCCACATATATGCCGTACCTTACTGACAGCACTAAAGTGTGAAACAGCAGAAGCTGATCTCTAGCAAGCTGGACCTTTACTCATTATATGCCTGACAGTGGTAGTAAAACTGCTGTTTCTCACTCCCTTGGTTAGTGTTTTTAAATTACTCCAAATTACACAAATAAAAACCGCTCTCCTTGATGCTGTCCTAATTTAAACAGATAATTCCATATTGGACAGATTCACAATTATTGAAATAAATAATGTGAACAAAGGTGACCAATATAACCAAAGCAGTAGTTTAAATAAAATACTATATATATTTTTTTTTTTAAGAAATTAATTATGGAGGTCTTTGCAATAGTAGTTTTTATTGACAGGGAGGGGAAGATGTAATCATTTAATACAAATGCAATCATGTGTGTTAATGAAGAAAATAAAGGCATCTTAAATTGTTCTAACTAGCATCCCTTGCTTAAAAAAGGTTTGATTGAGATTAGTTTAGTAGTTTTCTATTCTCCTACCATTTCAGTATTCCAAGACTGGCTGCTGAAAACCCCAACTCACAAAGAAAAGTCACAGCGAAAACACTGTGAAAGTCTGCTCACAAGATGGCAAGATGGGAGAAAATGACTGCGAATGTTATCATTCAGACCATATTGGTTTGAATTCGGTGTGTGCTGGGTTTTCATCACCTTCAGATGAATAACAATGCAAGACAGCAGATGGTGGTGTAGACTGAGCAATGGCCCTCACAGAGAAGCTCATAGAGTGGGGCACCAGGCAGGGTCTCAGAGGGATACAGCACCAAGTGTAGCACGACCAGCAGGAGCAGAGACAGTATTCTTTTGTCAAGCGAATGTCTAGGTGGTTGAAAAGGGAAATTCGTTTTTATACGCAACTGTGGCAAAGTGCCCCGCCCCTGTGTGCATTTGTGTGATCTGTGTTGTATGTTGCGTGCGTGTGTTAATGTTGGTGTATAGATTGGTACACGGGATATAAACGGGTCTGTGTTTCACGTGTGTTTAAAAAGTGTAGATTTGTATTTAGGCACGAGGAGAGCACAAATCACTTCACGTGCTGGTTAAATGTAATATGTGAGCACGGGGTTGCACAGAATTAATTCACGTGCTGGGATTCAAGTGAATAATTAATTAGTAATTGAATCCCAGCACAACAGTATATATAGACACGTAGCACTCAGTCGGGGGTTGGGTGTTCGGTGAGTGGAGAACGGGAGAGAGAAGGAGAAATAAAGTAAAAGAACGTAACGTAAAAATAGTGTTTTCACTCACCGTGTTTGTTTGTTTGTCTGTGCATCCACCGTTTGTGTGTTAGTACGTTTTGTTTGTCCTTTTATTTTGGCGTGTAGTGCCGTGTCCAGTGTTTTTGTCTGTTCCAACCTTTTATTTTCTGTTCTGTTTATTAAATGCTGAACGCGATCACGCGTTCAGCCTCACCAAAACCCCATCTCTCTGTCGGTTGTGTTCCTGTTTCTGGTCTGACGCCACCCACTCCGGCCGTCTTTGTGACACGTGGTGTCATCGTGGGATAACAGCGCCTCCAAGCGTCAGACCAGGAGAGGGGGTTTTGTGTTTAAAAAAAAAAAAAAAAAAAAAAAAAAAGTGAAAATGGAAGGCTGGAGAGACGGCTGCCGGGACCTGGAGGACCTCCTCGGGGGCCTCGAGGACCAAGGCTGGTGCATGGCCTGTGGAGTCTACGGACACACGGTGGCGATCTGCCCCTTCCAAGGTGAGGAGGAGGAGGAACTGGCCCAGGAGAGGAAGGTGGGGAGGAGGAGTAAGAAGAGAAGGGGGAAAGGAAAGCTGCAGCAGCAACAGCAACCACAACACCAGCCGGAGGAACAGCAGCCCGGGTGTTTCTGCTGTGCTGAGCCTGGGCATTCCCGCACCAACTGCCCCTGGTACCCCCTCGGACAGCTACCCCAACTATGCCCCATCTGCAGAGGTGAGCACTTCGTGGCCCACTGCCCTGTCCATCAGGAGAGGGAGGAGCAGGGGTCGCCTCAGTCTCCACGACCAGCAGGGGGGGGTAGACTGCTGCTCCCACCGCCCCAACCACAACTGCAACAGCGGCCAGAGGAGCCAGAGAACCTGTTCCCCTGGTGCACCTGGTGCGGAGAGGTGGATCACCGCTGGAGGGACTGCTCCGAGGTGCCACCGAGCTGGTGCGGGCGATGTGAGGAAGGGGGACATGACTGGTCAGGTTGCCCCTATGCCAGCTCGCCAGTGCCCAAGCGGAAGGAGCCTGAACGTCCTACACCTGAGTGGGAGGAGCCCGAACATCCTACGCCTGAGTGGGAGGAGCCCGAACATCCTACGCCTGAGTGGGAGGAGCCCGAACATCCTACGCCTGAGTGGGAGGAGCCCGAATGTCCTACGCCTGAGTGGGAGGAGCCCAAACGTCCTACGCCTGAGTGGGGGGAGCCCGAACGTCCACAGCCCAAGAGGGGGGAGTCGGTGCGTCCACCGCCCAAAAGGGAGGAGTCGGTGCGTCCACCGCCCAAAAGGGAGGAGTCGGTGCGTCCACCGCCCGAAAGGGAGGAGTCGGTGCGTCCACCGCCCAAAAGGGAGGAGTCGGTGCGTCCACAACCCAAAGGGAGGCAAGTCGGGGCTTCCACAGCTCTGGGACCCAAGCCACCAGCAGAGGGAAAATGCCTGCTGGTTCAGCGCCAAGAGCCGGAAGGGGAGGAGTTACAGGCCCAACCCCCTGGAAATTTTTGGGGGGGAGAGGGGCAGGAGGCTGGTGTCCCCCAGCAGCCTCTATTCATGCTGCTGAAGGCAGCACGGCGCGCACCAGCCCAGCCGCCACAGCGGAGGGAGCCAGCGCCGCCAGGAGCAGAGGAGCTGCCTCTACCTCCACCACCTCCAGGAGCAGAGGAGCAGGAGCTGCCTCTGCCTCCACCACCTCCAGGAGCAGAGGAGCAGGAGCTGCCTCTGCCTCCGCCACCACCACCGCAAGGAGCAGAGGAGCAGGAGCTGCCTCTGCCTCCACCACCGCCAGGAGCAGAGGAGCAGGAGCTGCCTCTGCCTCCGCCACCACCACCGCAAGGAGCAGAGGAGCAGGAGCTGCCTCTGCCTCCGCCACCTCCAGGAGCAGAGGAGCAGGAGCTGCCTCTGCCTCCGCCACCACCACCGCAAGGAGCAGAGGAGCAGGAGCTGCCTCTGCCTCCGCCACCACCACCGCAAGGAGCAGAGGAGCTGGAGCTGCCTCTGCCTCCACCACCGCCAGGAGCAGAGGAGCAGGAGCTGCCTCTGCCTCCGCCACCACCACCGCAAGGAGCAGAGGAGCAGGAGCTGCCTCTGCCTCCGCCACCACCACCGCAAGGAGCAGAGGAGCAGGAGCTGCCTCTGCCTCCGCCACCACCACCGCAAGGAGCAGAGGAGCAGGAGCTGCCTCTGCCTCCACCATCTCCAGGAGCAGAGGAGCAGGAGCTGCCTCTGCTGCCCGTACCTCCGCAGGGAGTACGGTGGCCGGAGCCCCAGAAAGGGGAGCTGCCGGCCACGAAGAAGGGGGAGGAGGTCTGGAGACCACTTTCCCCAGCAGCAGTTTCGCTGCAGGAGTTCTTGTGGCCGGAGCCCCACAGGAGGGAGCTGCCGGCTACGAAGAAGGGGGAGGTCGGGGGACCACCTGCCCCCGCAGCTTTTTCGCTGCAGTACGGGACCAACAGGCTGTCAGCCGTGCCACTACCGGCAGGGGTGCTGACAGCATTGCCAGCCAAGGGCCCACTGAAGCCTCCCTTCCCAGCCCGAGACTTTGTTCTGGACTGCTGGGTTTTTAAGGGGGGAGGTGGCCGTTGAGGCCATGTGTGCTGCGCACAAGGGGGGGTATATGTGGCAAAGTGCCCCGCCCCTGTGTGCATTTGTGTGATCTGTGTTGTATGTTGCGTGCGTGTGTTAATGTTGGTGTATAGATTGGTACACGGGATATAAACGGGTCTGTGTTTCACGTGTGTTTAAAAAGTGTAGATTTGTATTTAGGCACGAGGAGAGCACAAATCACTTCACGTGCTGGTTAAATGTAATATGTGAGCACGGGGTTGCACAGAATTAATTCACGTGCTGGGATTCAAGTGAATAATTAATTAGTAATTGAATCCCAGCACAACAGTATATATAGACACGTAGCACTCAGTCGGGGGTTGGGTGTTCGGTGAGTGGAGAACGGGAGAGAGAAGGAGAAATAAAGTAAAAGAACGTAACGTAAAAATAGTGTTTTCACTCACCGTGTTTGTTTGTTTGTCTGTGCATCCACCGTTTGTGTGTTAGTACGTTTTGTTTGTCCTTTTATTTTGGCGTGTAGTGCCGTGTCCAGTGTTTTTGTCTGTTCCAACCTTTTATTTTCTGTTCTGTTTATTAAATGCTGAACGCGATCACGCGTTCAGCCTCACCAAAACCCCATCTCTCTGTCGGTTGTGTTCCTGTTTCTGGTCTGACGCCACCCACTCCGGCCGTCTTTGTGACAGCAACTCATTAGGATCCTATTAGATATTTTAGGCACTGCTATTTAACTGTTTTCCCCACTGAACGTTTGCCACCATTGACTAAAAATACACAGCTGTTCCACTGAAGCAGGCGGAGAACCTGTCAGGTAGCAAATAGAGTGGGTAAAAGCTAAAGCAAACATCGAACAAATCGAGAGGAGACATCAGGAAAAGTTACATTTTCATCATGTAAATCATTTGATTTATCACTCTGCTTAAGATTTAGTTTAGCATCTGTGACAACTCTGCATTGCATATTGTCTAGTGTATTCATTAGCTAATATTATGTAAGCATAATGATCCAGGGAGCGTAATGAATTACTGGATATGAATAACAATGAAGGATAAGTAAGAGAACAGTAAAGACTTTGAAAGTTGTTGTACATTTAGATGCATGTATATATTCACATCGTGATACTGTAAACACTGCGTACACCATTTCTGTAATTAGACATTATAAAATAACTACAAATGTCATGTTATCCAGGTGTTCCACCTATGAAATTCTATTGGAATTCAATAATTACACAGCCATTGTTTTAAAGTGTATTGACATGTATTGATAAGTGAAAAGAATGGTCCACAGTACAGTGCTCTGGTGTTAATATGAGATTACAACCTACTGTACTACTTGGGGGAAAAAAAAATCCTTATTGTGTCAATTAACCTTGAATGAGGAAAACACGACAACTGTTTTATCCTGTATTTTCTCCCACTGTAATAACAGTGTGGTGAGCACAATTATTGCATGGCTAAGGGTACTTCTACACTCACTATATGCATTATCTAATACATCCATTCACATCTAGGCTGCGTGATTCAGCTTATTCTTGTTGGGGAAATAAATAGTTGAATCCCACCAAGGATTCAGTAAAGATGACATTGCACTAGCTAATCATTTTAGATTTGATGTAATAGAAGAAATCTCACTGTTTCCACAATAGTGAAAACAGCATGCTATTTAGTTCTGTGGTTATAGCCTGAGGTCCTGTTGCTGTCATAGTACTGTGTCAACAGAATCGTATATACATTAACATTAACAGGCTGTCTACACATGTACATACCAGTACTGGTACTGCATGCAACTAATATAATAATGTAATAATATAGGTTTTCAGATACATACAATGCATGCATTTATTTAGCATCGTCAGTATATGGAATACCCTGCTCTGTGCATTACTGAAAGGGTTAATGACTCCCTCATAGACCTTCCCGGATTCCCCTGTTGTGTTTTAATTTATCCGCTTCATGAACTGGAATTAGAGCAGCTAACATGTTGTGCACAAGGCCCTTAGCCCAGATCTATTCCTCACCTGCTGAGCTGAGACAATTCCTCTCACCCATGGGGCCCTGCAGCCCTTTATGCTTCCTGCTCCGTAACCTTGGCAGCCGGGCCGTGCAGAATCCCTCATCTCTCGCAATCAGGCCTCACAGCATAGAGATTGTAGTCTTGTTGGCCAACAACTGAGCGTAAAATCACTACACTTCAATCCCAGTGCTATGAGTCAATCTACTTTTTTTTTCTCCATTAAAAGCATATATCTTAAAGGCAGCCCGGGAATTGTCTTTTTACATATTTGTTTTTAAAGCTTATTTTTCTCAGTTCGAGGGAGTTTCATGCGTATTAGAAAAAGAAATGTTCTCTGTATAGCATAGCTTCTGTAAGTTCAAGCCATTAGTAAAAATACAATACATGTTATGTACTGGGAGTTTAACTCACAAAAAAAAAAAGAAACACAAGTAAATATTTCACAAGAGATATTTAGACTATAGACGGACATCAAAATGGCTGATTTCTGTACTTGAAAAGGTTTGTGAAATGAAAACTGTGTACCGTTAACCTGGATAAAAGATTTAAGTGGATGCATTGTCGGTGAACATTCTCCATTTGGTTTATAGTTCTATTAAATTCTACTAAGTCTGCTTTAGAGCAATTATATCACTGCATCTATACCATTATGCCAACTTCTGGGACGCTTTTGATTTCTGAAGCATAACTAAAGTGAATAACGTGGGTACAGCTAGGAAAACACACACATTCATTCCCAACACAATGCATGGAAGCTGTTTTAATTAAACCTTATCAAGAGATGAATAATTCATAAGCTTAATACCCATTCCTTCACAATCCATCCTCTTCTTTTCAACTTAGGCTGTTGTGCTCATAATTAGTCTTTGTTTGTGAAATCCATTCATGTGGATAACGTGATTATGTAAAGGATGATATATATATATATATATGTTTTATGGGTTCCTAATATACAAAACGACTAATATCCTTGACAAAGTAAATGGGTAAGACTAAATTCCATCGGTTTGGTTCCTTATTAATTGCATTTATTAGTAAAATAAAAGGCAATAAAATACAATACATTATCACGATATATGCAGGTTGAGATGTAATATGTATCACATTACATTATATAGTCCTGATGGGCTTATGCATAATAAGATTTTATGGACATAATTTTTACCTTGTCCATTACAGTATTAGAATTGTATATAGATGCTTAATTTAATTAATCAGCTAATTAACAAACAAAAAAAACCTATTCAAATATTGGTCGGATTTCTGTGCAATACTTATGCACTTATAAACAGATAAAGGCGACACCACAATGTATGTTAGATTTGTATATATTGCATTTGTTTCCCATTTATATAGCATCACTTCTAGATTAAAAACAAACCAAAAAAGGATTTGTTTTGTGTATGCCAATATTGAGTCTGAATCCGGAGACGACCCCCCCCCCTTCTCCATTGCAGTGAAAGCACAGCGACATAGAGTCAGTGCTGGCACAATCTGTCAGGCAGCCCAGCTCAACAGTAGGGATCACAGCAGTAAATAGAGAGGCCCACAGCAGGCTGACCTTCCTGGTGGGAAGCAGAACTCTGCGCTGTGCCCGACAAGCTCGGTAACAAAGAAACAGATTTAGCCCCCCGAAAATTCTGACACGCTTCTCACAGGAAAAATGCCCCGAGAAAGAACTGTCTACCTCCAGCTGACAAAGCAGAGAAGAATAAATGGAAGCACTGAGGGTTGTGCCTAGCAACAAATAAGTTAATATGAATACATTACTAAAAGCCCAGTGGACCTGCAACTGTCCACAGGTTCATTTATACTGCAGTAATTCCTCTGTTTTAAAACCTACGGACTCCTTTGGCTTTTTTAAGATAAGACATTATGAACTTTCAATTTTAATATGTACAGTAATTATAACAAAAACACTTGTAGACTCAAACCAATCCTTTGTCTTAAGTATACATTTTTTTACACTAACAGGCTATGAAATAACAAAACTATTGGGACATGTACAAGATGTAAAACGGATTTTTATACATTATTGTGTTTGAAAAGTCACAATATCATATGGTTAAAGTCCAGGGCTTGTAACCAGAAGGTCACTGGTTCAAATCCCACCTCTGCCACTGACTGAGTCACTGTGAAACCCTGAGCAAATCACTTGTGCTGAGATGTTAAATCAATGCCCTATTGTAAGTGACTCTGCATATAATGCACAGTTCACAGCCTCCCTCTGTAAAGCGCTTTGTGATGGCGGTCCACTATGAAAGGCGCTATGTAAAGATATTATATAAAGTCTTTGGCTGATTATTGGACCTCAGTAAGGATCTCTATGACACAAAGGTCTCTTTGATGCTACCTGCAAAGTTTCACTGCTTTACGGTGCATACTTTTGCCCCAGCATTCGAATTAATTTGTCATATGACACAATCCACATAGCTTTGGTTCCAGGTCTTACACACTGACTAGAACACAATTTAGAGAATGTAGTAAACATTAGATCAACTAATCCATTTGTTTGCAAAGTATGCAGATTTATAGTATGTGGTCATGTGACGTGTCAGGTGATTTAACCTATATAAAGCTGTGCAACTATTTAGCAACAATCTTGGAAAAGCAGAAGGATCTCAGTGACTTCACAAGGGGTGCCTGCGTAACCAATGTGTCCATGGGGAAACTGTTCTGAATGTTCACTGTATTGCAACATTACAAAAAAAAAACACTATTTCATTCACATGTGGGTCGCAACGGATGTAATGTGAGAAACAACAGACATACTACAGTGGCCCAAACCACAGACATTTTCAACACTGGACAAAACCCATCTGTTTCTACTCTAAACAATGCGCAGAGAGTCACTGTAATTACCTAAATAGAGTAATCCATTTCTATTATTTTTGCTTTGTCTGAGCTCAGACTCCTTCGCTGATGAATATCCTTTGGAAAAGTCTGGACACCTCTGCAGCAGCGTGTATGTAAACAAAGCTGAAAACAATGCAGCAGTAAAAAAAACAAAAAGGATAATTTAACTCAGTACTTTGAGTTCTGCTGGTCTTTGTCATTTAAATTAATATTACTGCTACTAATGTGTTTGGAACAAAAGTTTTGTTTGAGCTGTTTTTGGATTTCATTTTGTATATGTTAGCCTTCTGGGCCATTGAAAACAGACCTTTTTGAGTGTCAACTTTAGGCACACAATCACCCTCCCCTTTGAAACCTACAATGTTAAAGCCAAAAGGCATGCTACTGCTTGCTATATGGACATATTCAAGCTCTGTACTGAATTTTTCTTTTTTTTAACAAAATGGTGTTTTTATTATATCTCTATGTGTAACCAGAATCCACAACTGAGATGCCACACCTCATCCGCAGTGTGATGCTGTGAGTGACTTCAAAAATCAATTGATATTCGTATTCCATAACTAATTGTCCAATGCAGCCAAGGCTTTAATTGTGAAAAATCTGAAAAAAATGTCTTTCAAACTAGAAAACTAGAAAAATAAACATAAAAAGCAGCCCTGAGTCATTCTATCCATTGACTAGATCAACCTCAGGCTAACACTGAAGCTTTTCAGACAGTGCTCTTCAATAGCTTTTCTACTGCACTTCATCCTTGAACAAAGCCTTGGCTGACAATACTCAAATCTTCCTTCTTGGATTAACACCCCCTACCCCCTCCCCCCCCCCCCCCAACCACACACCTCCTTTTGGGAGAAAAGTATGCAAATAGTGCTCTCAGTTCCCTGAAAACAGCTATCTTTTCTCTGTCTACTTTACATCTCAAGCAACCCATCCCACTGGCTGACAGGGAGACCAACCCTCCAATTCAATATCCTTCACAGCTCTGACAGTTGGATCCTGGTTCTAAAAAGAGCTCATTTAGACATAATTAACTATTCCCTGCAAACTCCCAAAGGTATGGTAATTATGCTGAAAGCTAACAACTGATGTATTCATGCCGGCTTCCTTCTAAACTTTTTTTCTTTTCTTTTTTTATTCACCAAGAGCTCTCCTGCCTTTTCCCTTCTTGCTCACTTCCTAGTAACATTTCACGCACAGTAGTGGAATGTAGGTAAGAATAGGCAAGTATAAGAAAACCACAGTGCAAACATTTCACACATGAGAGGACTTCCAGAAGTGTGTAGTTCAGTGTGCTGTAGACACACTGTAAAATGGGGTACTTATTTAAAAAATAAAAGTCAGTTAGTTACAGTGCTGACTTCCACAAAATAAATCAGAATTGAATCATCTTAAAACTTAAAAATACTGTGAACTGAGAATTTTCCAAGCTGTTCTGCAAATACTTGGCTCAATACAGAAGACCCGTTTTCATGGAAAAGGGGCTGAAAGAATAAATCCACAATCACTGCTCATTAGACATGCCCAGGTCTTGTAAAAATGGGTGAGTGGGTTGACATCTTTATTTTGAGCAAGCTGTATGCATTGACATGTCTCTTGTGCAAGCTTACCGAGTGAAATCATCCATAATTATAATGCATGTAAGGCTGATAAAATGGTGATATTTCTGGCAAGTATTGGGAAATAGTACTGTAGATTTTCAAATATGCTTTTTCAGTAGCAGAATAATGTGTTATATTAAACCAAACTGCTCAGATAAATGTATTAGCAATTTTACACATACAAATAAAATAACTACCATGCTTTAAACTGCTTCCAGTTCTTTTTCTGCTCAGAGATTAGGCCAAATGGCTGTGTCATGATTGAAAGTACTTCAGGCGCCCATCATTTTCCTCACTTAGATTAGCTTTCTTATTAATCATAGTTAGATTAAAAACAATCATGGTTTCAGTCAGCAAAATCCATTTCAGTATTACTTTGTCCAAAAATATTTTGTGATGGTCAGACACTAATGTTGACATGGGAAAACACTGATTTAAGTCTATGTAGTTGACTAATATAGACTGCTTATAATGAACTTGCTATTTTACGAGAAAACAATGTGCATCTACAAAGCTTTTCAACCCCCTTCCCATTTCTTTAAAATATATTCACAGCTTCATTCGGTACCTTTTAGTACAGCCTGAATGGTTCTTACTACTTATACACAGTAAAATGTCTTCAGAAATACATACATCCTTATTAACCATTTAAAAACAAGTCCTTGTGAAAAGTAATCCAGTGCCATGGAACAGATTGAAACTAATATAATACTGTGTATAAAATAAATCAATTTATGTGCAACTCAGATAAGATAAACTCGTGGTACTGTCGCGAAAGGAAAGCCCCGAAGGGCAAATCTTGCAAGTTGCAGTCTTTTTTCCTTCCTTCTGAGCTGCAGTATGGTGAAATGTTGGGTACATCTCCCTGTAACCCATTTTCCACTGTCTTTTCAAGTACTCTCCACCATATTTGTAGATTTTTTTTTCTCACATACATTTTGCTACAGCCCATGGGTAGACTAGATTAATCAATCAATTATTTTTTTTTATTGATCAGCACCCACAGGCATGATTAATCTTTAATCGATTAAAACCCCTCATTATATATAGTGTGAGGGATTGGTTAAAGAAAAGAACAAAATGTGAAAGGACAACATAAACCAACTGGATGGTAAACAAAGAAATTCAATAATGTAAAATGTTTGGGATCAAAACTAAAGTTGGGTTAATGAATACACTCTGTAAATAATAACTGTGTTAAATAAGGGAAAGTAAAAATAAATAAGTTTGGTTTGAAATAAATAATTATTATTGGGCAGAGACAATGCATGAGGGCATTAGGACCCTGCAGGGGTTACTAAAGTCAGGATAGAATCCAGTTTAAGTTAATTGTTTGTAATTGTTCAATAATGTAATCAGTTATGGTTAAAAGGTGTGCGTGTGTGTGGTTCGAGGAGGGTGATGGTAGGAGTTTGTTTGGAGAGTGAGAGTGAGAGTGAGAGAGAGTGAGAGAGCGAGTGGAAGGATTATTGTTATTACTGTGAGAACTGGACAACAAACTATTGGAAAAGGTATTTGGACAACGGCTTGGATTGTGATTTGGGTAACAGGCTTAGCCTGCCTCGTTATTAGTTAGGGAAACATCTGTTTAGATAGGACCCGATTGGTTCTGTTTTGTTTATTTTTTTGTTATTATTGTAAATAATAAACACTCGCTACAGCGTTTTCTCGCATCCTGGTTGTCAAGTGTTTATTTGAAGAAGGAAGACCAGTGACCAGAAGGCAATCCATCACTATATATGTGTGTGTATATATATATATATATATATATATATATATATATATATATATATATATATATATATATATTTTTTAATTGAACATTTGGAGTAATGAAAACAAGGTCTGTACAAATCTATAAGAGAGACACACATTCACAGAACCGCAAGAGCTCTTCAAGGAGATTATGCTAATTCACCTCATTCATAGTCAAGCCTCCTCCGCACATGTCAGGAGGACGGCACTTGTCCCCTCTAGTGATAAACAAATTATAGATGAAATCAATTCCTTTTCACAATAATTTTCCCTACTGGGCATTATCTTTCCTCCCCTGCTCCCTCCAGTTAAGCTTGCTTCCTGTAACTTGCTAATGAGCTGGGGGACTCCTGTTTCAGAGGGGGCACCACCTGCCTCAAAGTCATGACACATCCCATTTCGAATGCTGCTAGCATTTTTCGACAGCTCCTGCTAACTAGCCTTCTTGACCTGCAGAAAGAGGATCTCATCAGATTGAATTCTCTAACCTGTCAATCACCACTGTAAAAGATCTTCACAGTCACTCCCAAGGCAAAAACAAAAGGAAAAAAGGAGAGAGAGAGAAAAAGAGAGAGAGAGAGAGAGAGAGAGAGAGAGAGAGAGAGAGAGAGAGAGAGAGAGAGAGAGAGAGAGAGAGAGAGAGAGAATGCTGCCTCTGCATCTAGCTAATGAGAATTTCTTTCAGGCTCTAAAAGCTGCTGAAAACCGTAAAACTGGAAAAATCAAGGCACAAACAGTCCATTAAAATGTAATTGTTGGGGCAACAAGCTTGAAATGTGTTGGTGAAACATAACTGAACATAATAAAATAAACATGAACAGAAATCCTCCAGACAAAGCACTTTTTCAGCTGTTACTTGTCCTGCTATAAAGAAACAAGACTGTGCAATAATCTGAGATTCAGTACATACATTAAGTATGTGCAATATTTTCACAATTTATGGTAGTATTTTATAAAGAGAAAAGTACCTTGAAATTACATTTAGTTATTTGGTTTGTACTGTCCTGTTATCTTTTAATGGTGGTGGTTCTTGCAATAACTCCAAATTTGCTGATACGCTTCAAGTTCAGGAGCTACTCTTCAGTTGCCTGTCATACACACATGTAACAGTTTAGATCATGCTAAGTTTCTTTATAGAAGGAAGAGTCAGTACAATCTAGTGATCAGCTATTCTGCATCAGTTTTCCATTTTGTATTGCTAGCAATACGTAGCTGTTCACTAGGTGGTGCTAATGCTTACTAATAAAGACACTTTGGCTGAACTAGCATATGACACATATGTCTATGGGAGAAAACTAGAACTGAAGAGCAGTTCCTGAACTCTTGTATAAGTAGAACACAATTTCTAATAAACCCAAGTAAAGTTTCAATTGAATGAGAAGTCCTCAAGATATAACTAACAAATATAACTATGATGTAGGCCTACATTTGGGAGCAGCCATTATACCCCCAGTGTCTGGTTAAAAAAAGCACAGTCGTTTGCCATTACATTGAAGGGAGATAACTGCAGTTTTCTCACACTACAGGCATTCTTGAACCATGAGCGAATGTGTAAATCGGTAACCTTTTGATGACCTCTATGAATGCTTTCTCTGTTTTTTGTAATATTTTGAATGTTAAATGTGTTGTTCTAGTTTAGTATATTTCCTACAGAATGTTAGACGACACGATCGGTGCAGAATAGCGGGGCATCAGATGCCAAGATAACATTAAACTGTGTGAGCTGCTGCAGGAACAGGTGCCCCTGTACCACAGATGCAGTCTGTGAACAATTTTTAACTAGTTTGTTTTAGCTTCAGGCTTTAACACTGGGATATTGGAGACTTGAACATACTGCATTTTTCAAACAAGGGCTGTGTTTCAATTCTAAAATAAAATTCTACAAGGATACTGTGGCAGGACGATTGCCCTGCACAATGGGAAATTAGTGTTGGTGAATGAGGAAATGGGTTTATTTTGTGTGCTTTTTGGAGTTGTTGTTTGTGTGATTAAATTATTGTTTACAGACGGCCGCTCAGTTGAGACATGCTGCCTGCTAGGTTTGGTTGAGAGGAAGGGCGGCGAGTGATTGGCTGTGCCGGTCCTCAATCAGAAGGTGGGCGGGTCCCGACTGTGTGTTCGTCAGCATAAAAACATCCGGTGGGGATCGCTCTGGGCGACTGCAACACCATGCTACAGAGGGGAGCTGCGTATACTCGGAAGGAGAGAATCCGCTCTGCTGGAAGGACAGCTACGCAACCCTGAAACTGCAAGCAGTGCTTGTGAAGCCAAGGCCGTATGAAGTAGCAGGAGTCGTCGTATGAATACCGGCTTATGAGTAGGTGGGTTTAGGGGACATTGATCCCAAGTAATGTATAGAGAGGGTTACGTAGTGTAGCCTGTTCCTGGAGCGGGACGCCTCGTTATAAGGCTAGTGCTCTGTGTGGCAACTTTTATTTCTTTCTTAGTAACAGGCAAAGGCAATTACGAATAGCCTCCACCTAACTAACCTGGGGACAAACACCCCTCCCTATATTGTACCCCAAATATTTCACCTCAGCCATGCTTTATGTAGATGCAAGCCCCAGTTCTCACTATGAATGGTGAATGGTTTCTAGTGTACTTGCAATTAAACTACATAATTTAACTACATACACTACACCTGCAGTGGTTAAAGTGGGGCGGTATATACGGCATACCGGTAAGAAAAAAAAAACGGATGGTATGACATGCCGACAAAAGAAAAAAAACATCCTGGAGGGAAAAAAATATAATATAAAGTTATACTGCTGAAAAACACTTACCTGCAACTCTTTAGTTTCACACAAAAATACATTTGGCTTTAGTGTCTCTAAATTATTATATAGAATGAGTTTCCATGTTGAGATAAACGCCATGGTGAGAAAAACATAAAAAGACTGGCAACACGTTTCAGCTTGAATATAAATTAAACAAAACTGAAAAAAAAAACTATTCAGTAGTATTTACACACTATCTATCAGTACTGCCGACTGAGGTTTTAATAAAATTAATATAATTAAACAAAATCCTTAGCTCTGGCTGAATGTAGGAAAATTATCAAAACAAATCCTCCCCAGCACATTTTCTTCTGTGCATACCAGCCCTTTTTCAAACCACTTTAAACACTGTACACCTGACATTAAAAAAAAAAAACAACTGACAACATGTTAATGCATTTTTGTTTTACAAATAGAGAAACATTGTAAAATTGTACTCATCTTTCTGTTCATTCCCTGGCACTGACTTCAACCAGATATATGTTGTCTTCCATTCTTTGTTGTGGCTGCATAATCTTGTTTTGCTTTTTGGTTCAATTTTTCTAAAAACTATTCACTGATGCTATCCCAACCGTTCAAACTCAACAGACTATACTCACGCTAAATTTTCAAATATGTAGAGCCCCAATGGAAGCGGACTGGCGTAACCATAGTAGCAATCAGGAGGGTGTGACAAAAAAGTAAAGAGCGATTCCTATCAATGGGTTTTAGCTGCAACCGCAGGCTACACTGTAGTACCTGCACTGTCATACTGTTTACCGCACAGTGCATCCTGTGTCGTGTAGCTGTTCCCTTCTCATTCCTGTAACAGCTTGAAATAATATGCTGTTCAGTAGTCAGGTCCTTGTCACTTTTTTAAATCATTAGACACAAAAATTTCATTTTTGGTTTGAATTTCTGAACATTTCTGTTTGAAATGCGGGATGTTTTCTTATTTTAGCAGGACGCAGGACAAAGGGTCCAATTTAGGGACAGTTGGTCACCCTACTCTTAAGCCCAGTCAGTATGGGGCACCTGCCAATAGCCTTTGGTGAGGTTAAGGATCGTAAGAAAATGAGCCGAACCGAGCCTATCAATGAGCTTGTATACCCTGGGCATGGGGTAGGCATCAAATTTAGAAACCTCATTCAGTTTTCAGAAATCATTACAAAACCGGAACGAACAGTCTGGCTTTGGAACCAAGACGATAGAGCTAGTAAATTCAGTATAAGTTTCCTCAATCACTCCTAGGTCTAACATCTTTTTCACCTCCTCTTGGGTCGCAGCCCACTTAGCCTCAGGAATCGAATAAGGCTTCAAGTTAACACAGAAAATACATCACTGTTCTGTCTTATGAGTTCCCTTACCTCCTGGGTTTGACTCTCAGACAGCTATCAACACCTGAGGCTTTGCCAGGGGCTTATCAGTGGGGAACGTGTCCATGGTAACCAACAATTCCCTGTTTTTCCATGCCTTCAATAAATTAATGTGGTAGAGCTGCTCCGGCTTCCTCCGGTCTGGGTGTCGAACTTTACAATTTACTTTGCCGATTCATTCAATTATTTTATAGGGTCCTCTCCAGGTGGCACGAAGCTTATATTCCACCATGGGGACCAGCACTAAAACCCATCATCGGGTTGAAAAACCAGGAGCCTTGCATTTCTATTATAAGTGAAGCGCTGTGCTTCCTGTGCCTGTCTCATGTGCTCTTTGACAAGGGGTGTGATAGCAGCAATCCTATCTAGCATCTGAGCAATATGGTCAATAACACTGTGGTATGGGGTTGCCTGTTGCTCCCAAGTCTCTCTAGCTATATCAAGTATTCCCCAGGGGTGTCTGCCATATAGTACTTCAAAGGGAGAAAAGCCCAAAGATGTCTGGGCTACCTCACGAATAGCAAACATAAGATATAGCAAGAGAAAATCCCAATTTTTCCGATCCCTGTCAACAATTTTCCTAAGCATGGACTTCAGGGTTTTGTTGAATCGTTCTACTAATCAGTCAGTCCGGGGATGATAACTCTTCTGTCACTTTAGACCTAAACAAGGTCCCATGGTCAGTTAATATGTCTCTAGGGATACCAACTTGGCTAAACATTAACAATAACTCCTTAGCTATGTTTTTTAGCAGGTGTGTTATGAAGGGGAACTGCTTCCGGATACCGGGTAGCAGAATCCAAAACCACCAAAATGTATTTGTGCCCCATAGAGTATTTTCCTAAAGGACCCACTAAATCCATGTGCTCAAAGTGAATTTCTATGATGGGAAGGGGCACTAGGGTACTGCGAAACGCTTGCAATGGGGCAATATGCTGGCATTCTGGACATGAGGTACAGTGCTTGGATATATCGGCATGTACACCTGACCAAAAAGGATCCTTTCTCTGGTTTTATCTACTCCCAGGTGTCCACCCAGCAAATGTCTATAAGCTAAATTTACACATTGCATCAGAAACGTTTTGGCACTAAAAGTTGTTCCTCCCAATTTATTATTATTATTTATTTCTTAGCAGACACCCTTATCCAGGGCGACTTACAATTGTTACAAGATATTACATTATTTTTTTTTTTTTACATACAATTACCCATTTATACAGTTGGATTTTTACTGGAGCAATCTAGGTAAAGTACCTTGCTCAAGGGTACAGCAGCAGTGTCCCCAACCGGGGATTGAACCCACAACCCTCCAGTCAAGAGTCCAGAGCCCTAACCACTACTCCACACTGCTGCCCAACTCTAAACAGATAAGTTATCCTGCATCATGAAATAGGGGACAGTAAGGGGAATCCGTTCATTTTACTGGAGTCCCATTCATTACTTCGACCCTCTCATAAGCATGTATCAACGTGAGGTCTTGCACCTGTGCCATTCCAAAATTCTCAGGACTGACCCTAAGCTCAGGCACCATTAGCTGTACTTGGATTGTCAGGACCATCCCCGACCAACACAGTTAGAGGGACCGAATCAAAGCTATTCTGACCTCCCCAAGTCTTACTGTCCCTATGGCATGTATCTGCAGTTTTGGCTTGTTGTCTTTCCCTTTTCAATTTCATGACCTTAACTTTCTGAGAAATCAAGTCCGGATCATTAAATGGAAATATGGACAGCTCCACTCTTAAAGGGTCTATTATTCCCTCAATATTCTTGGTGGGCGGAATCAAAATGCCTTTTTTCCACAACTGTATATAGTTAGGGAAGCAATGTCCCAAAATTACAGGGTATGCCATGGAGGGCAGTACACCAACTTGATAGTCCATGTCCACAGACCGTGCATCAGTTTGCATGTGAACAACAGCAGCTGGATAGTGGCGTGTGTCCCCATGTATACACGTAATATCCACAAGACTTGTCCAATTTCTCAGAATCCACTAAATCGGCAGAGACCAAAGCTGTCATACTCCCAGAATCAAGCAGTGCATCTACTGTATTTCCATCAGTCTTTACTGAACACATGTTTTATTTCACATGGACTCACAGATAAAGCAGTAACCAGCGGATAAGAAAACAACTTGTGTAACCCACTCGTTCCCTCTACATTACACTCCATGGGCTCCATGCTCATTACAGTTAAAACATACTCTCTGTCTCGTAGGTGACCATCTCCTAATCTCCTCCCTGTCAAGTCCCTTCACAGCCATAGGCTGCTCTTCAGTCCCCGGTTCCCCCAGTACAGTCTTACCAGATCTAGTGCTGTCCTGGTTCCTCGGATACTGGGGACGATCTGCTCGATCCAGGTTCTGGTGGACATTGGGACTAGTGGGACGCAACAGTTCTCCAGCGGCGATATAGCGCTCTACAAGGCAAACAAGTTCACTGGCATTGGTGGAGTCTCCCTGTCCGACCCTTTTCTGGAGGCTGTCAGGTAGTCCCTTGCTGAAAAGGTCCAAGATGACTTTCTCCCCGATCTCTGCAGCAGTGTTGACCTCAGGCTGTTGCCACTTTCTAGCGAGATGAATCAAGTCATATATTTGAGATCCAGGGGCTCGGTCAGGTTGGTACGTCCAGCGATGAAACTAGGAGGGCTCTGACAGTATTGAAGATGCCAAGTCTAGTAACGATTTCTCGTACTCTTTAGCGTCTTCGGGTTCTATGTCATACTATGCCTTCTGGGCATCACCCGCTAAGGGCATCACCATTGTTCAGTTGGCCACCTTTCTCTCTCTGCCATTCTTTCAAAAGTGATGGATGATGACTGCCAGGTTATGTTCTGATAATGTCTGAATGTCTTTCTGTAGCCATAGGGCTGTTCATTCCTGATCCTCCCGCAGCAGCCGATTTGTCTTTGCTGCACACGGGCCACCTTTTGCTATTATGCAGTGGCTTGTAAAGTGCTTTCACTACTTCTTCCATAGAACAAAAAACAAATGTAATCTTTTTTTCTTCGTATATCTCACCCTCTTTCAATGGACTTAATTCCCACATTCTCCACCATATGTGGCAAAGTGGGGTAGCTTTGCCACTTTCGGGACATTCCACACAGTGTTGTAGTGGAGAAATACAGGTCGGTACACAAAAGAAGGCTTTCATACAAGCAGAAGTTAATAACCCTTTCTTCATAATAATTAAAAAATAAATTAATAATCACAAATATGAATGTTTTAAGTGCATAATACATATTTAAATACTATATAGTACACATACATTTAGTCCCTTCAGATCTGTAGACTTGTGTAGCCTTTTCAAGTACTGGAAACATCGAAATAATAATAATAATAATAATAATAATCAATTTGAATGGTTATTCATCGTAAATGCGCTTCATGCTACGGGATTCTTTGCAACATCAAGTGTTGTTGTTTGCGACAAATGTGTTGTTGTTGTTTTAAAACATGGCATCCAAGCAGGAGAAAAGGGAATTTGCAAACTCTGCCAAGGAAATATTTCATTCAAAAGGAGGAAGCACAAGTGCTTTGCTAAAACATCTTCAAAACAAACATCCCATCCAACTAGGCTATGTTAAAGCAAGTATGTTTGTAATTTATTCATTCGTTGATTTATAACTTTCATTTAAAGCATGGTTAATATAGATGTTCATAAATTATTTCTCTTTTTCACATCAGTTTAGCTTATACTATAGCGTGCTAATCTACATGACTAGTATGAGAAAGACATTATTAGCACACTTACTTAACGTGCCCCAAAAATATTTTTTTATTTAACCCAAAACAAAATAGGTCACTGTTTGGTAAGTTTGTGAGTAATGTTTTTCTCATACTGATTTAATTTTGTACTTTGCACCTTACACATTTTGTAGTGCGTATGCTTTTTCTTTATTAATCTACTTCATTAAAATAAAAAAAAAGTTTATGATTTTCAGTCTGTTTTCTGGGGTACATCGCTCACAATACGTTATTTATTTTTAAATAAAGGCTACTTATTTGATCTTTTTGATAAGAAAATATGTCTACGCAATAACTGTACTAAAGCATTCCATATTGTAAGTTACACGGTTTTTATTATTAATGGATCACAGCGTTATCACTGACATAAGCCCAATTAGATGTTATGTTGTTTTCTTTCCGATTTAGTTCCTGAGAAGAATAGTCACCGCAGTTATTTTTATTGAGGTGTACTTGCCACTGTGTGTTACTGTTTTCTGTAAAACCTTGAGAGACTGTCAGTTAAGAAAAGGCTTAGTGCAAGGCTTGTCTTAATGTTGTCTTTATTATGCCGGCCAGAGATCCACACTTACAGCTGTATTATTATATTTTCTACATTTTCTTGAAATTCTCAAATTAATAAATCGATACCCGGATAGTAAAAAGAGACCTCGGTCAGGTCATTTAAAACCCAACGGGTTAGAAATAAAGATTCTGTAAAGAAAAAAAAAATTGCATTGCATAAATCTCTATAATTACATTGTTCAGCACAGTATATAATTCCACAAGGAGCATGTGTTAAATGTTTTATAAAATGTGCACATAAATACCTGCCCATGTCTATAAACCATGAATTCTGTGAGGTCTTTTGCTTTTTCGCCTTTGATTTTCTTCGTCTTTGGACACAGCTGCTGGCGAGCACACAACTGGAGATGGTGCTGGCATAGAGGTAGCGAGTACAGCGGGTGGGGAGCAGGCCGCTGCTCCTGAAAGAGACTCTGGCTGGAGAACAGGGCATGGCTGCTGTAGCAAGGCAGATAACTTCTGTCACCATTGAGAGGCAAAATAGGTGGGCAAAAGACGCATGGATAGTGTTTGCTCTGTGGTAAAGAGGAAGTGAAGCCTGTAGGAAAGCTGTTCTGAGGCAGACTGCTTTTTTAGATAAAGAAGCTGGCTTGCAGATGAAGAACCAGCTTTCTATGGGTAACTAAAAATGGGCATATCCAATATACTGTACAGTGTGCCAAACCAGGGCCTCAGGTGAGATTTGGGGAGTACGGTACTGGTCTGAAGCTTCCCCAACAGCTGCAACATAACCATGTTGCCCTTTAACAATATGCTTGATTAAAAATCTAATACAAAATTAAAATAATTATATCACTGAAGTATGACTGACAGGTTAAAGCCAAATGCCAAAATATGCAAAAGTTATTATTAGAGTTATTCTTATTTGTACACTACATCTGAATTAAAATGAGTGGGATAATCATGTTTGTGTACAATATCAATCAATCAATATTTATTTTATATAGCACCTTTCATAGTGGACCACCATCACAAAGTGCTTTACAAGATAGTCTTGAAATAAAAGCTGACCAGCCAGAGCGAAAGAGGGCCATCTTTCAACTCCCTCCCCTCACTCCAGTCATTGTTATTATGACATTGTCCTCGGTGCATTCATGCATCTTCCTAGGCTATCAGCCCACTTCAACTCAGACAGCCCTTTATATGAGCTTCATACAAGCCCTTCTGAATGCAGCAGCAGGGCACAAAGGCAGTCTGCTGGGAATGTTTCTGTAAACCATATTTGGCTGTAGCACTGATATAAATAATACAATAAAACACACATAGGCCCTGATAGATTCAATCCCATGCATTTCAAACTCCTCTAGAGATAGATGTTTGGCATGCCGTGGACAGAGGAGAGTATAAATATTCAATTAATTCCTACACTAACTCTATTATTTAAAAGTCCCAGGCAGCCCATCATTCTATTAGAAAGCATTCAGTGACTTTTCTTTCCTTTTTAATTTTTTTTTTTGTACAACTTTGCTGTAATACTTTGCAGTTGGGTAGGTTTCTCTCTTTTTCCATTCTTGTAATGCATGCTTGTTAAAAAAAAGAAACATCATATAACTAGTTTTGATGACGCCATCAGTTTATTCAAAGTCTTCTACAAAAGAACAATTTAAATATGAATCCTCCAAGTCAGGGGCTCTGAGTGGACAGTATGTTGATCTGAGCGCTTCTTTACTCTGAGTGGACAGTATGTTGATCTGAGCGCTTCTTTACTCTGAGTGGACAGTGTGTTGATCTGAGCGCTTCTTTACTCTGAGTGGACAGTATGTTGATCTGAGCGCTTCTTTACTCTGAGTGGACAGTATGTTGATCTGAGCGCTTCTTTACTCTGAGTGGACAGTATGTTGATCTGAGCGCTTCTTTACTCTGAGTGGACAATATGTTGACCTGAGCGCTTCTTTACTCTGAGTGGACAGTATGTTGATCTGAGCGCTTCTTTAGTCTGAGTGGACAGTATGTTGACCTGAGCGCTTCTTTACCCTGAGTGGACAGTATGTTGACCTGAGCGCTTCTTTACCCTGAGTGGACAGTATGTTGATCTGAGCGCTTCTTTACTCTGAGTGGACAGTATGTTGATCTGAGCGCTTCTTTACTCTGAGTGGACAGTATGTTGATCTGAGCGCTTCTTTACTCTGAGTGGACAGTATGTTGATCTGAGCGCTTCTTTACTCTGAGTGGACAGTATGTTGATCTGAGCGCTTCTTTACTCTGAGTGGACAGTATGTTGATCTGAGCGCTTCTTTACTCTGAGTGGACAGTATGTTGACCTGAGCGCTTCTTTACTCTGAGTGGACAGTATGTTGACCTGAGCGCTTCTTTACTCTGAGTGGACAGTATGTTGATCTGAGCGCTTCTTTACTCTGAGTGGACAGTATGTTGATCTGAGCGCATCTTTACTCTGAGTGGACAGTATGTTGATCTGAGCGCTTCTTTACTCTGAGTGGACAGTATGTTGATCTGAGCGCTTCTTTACTCTGAGTGGACAGTATGTTGACCTGAGCCCTTCTTTACTCTGAGTGGACAGTATGTTGACCTGAGCGCTTCTTTAGTCTGAGTGGACAGTATGTTGACCTGAGCCCTTCTTTACTCTGGAGGTGGACAGTTCAGTGCCTAACATCAGTAAAAACAAAATAATTAATTTACTGTATATTGGTAATTAGGTATACATTGCTGACACTGTACAATACCTGCAGCATTATGTATATTAACCTTTAACATCGCATGAAAGATATTTTTAAATATTTTTTTCTTTAGCTTTTATTTGATTGTCACAACACCTTAATGTTTGATGTGCAGTGCTTTGTGATGCCTTGGGATTAAGGGCACAGTCATTTTGTCAGCAGCTATAACAAAAACAAAGACGCAAGGATTGGGGGGCTCAAAGGTATTTGGAAGGCAAGTTTTGAAATAACAGCTAAATATACAATGGTATGGTGCCATACGACTTCATTTACCTTAAACAGTTAGCATAAAATAACCAATACTATGTGTTTGAACTTGAACATGCAAAACATTAATTTCCCAATAAAACTACAAAAGATCTGTTGGCTACACATTGCAAAAAATGGCCTGAGATTTGTTAGAAGTTTCCAAACTTCAATACAGAGTTCTAAAGCAAGCCAAAGCAACCCCAACCAAACAACTTGCCTTGAAGTAAATTAGGAGCTGTGCCAAAATATGACACTTTAAATACATTAAGAGAAACCGTGGCTACTGCACTACACTGTGAAATGGTAATGAAAAACATGCTAAGAAATCCAAACGATTGTGTGTAATTTACTAAACAAAATCTCTTTTCACAGTAAAAAAGGTAGAAAAGTGCCTAATTCCTATAGAAATTGTTCATATTATTAGTAAAAGGATTGTCATTTCAAGTGACATTTCGATTTTCTGTCGACGGTCTGATGTTCCAGCAAAAAAAGCTTTCTACCCTAGTCCGTCCAAGCAGTATCTTCCAAATATATATTCTGCAGTTCAACTTTTATAGTCTAGAACAGTGGTTCCCAGAACAGGCCATAGGAGGGGGAAAACAAAATAACAACACACGTTCTATAAAGTGTGGCTACATGTGTGGCTGTGTGTCACTATGATAGTAGTACATGGTGCTCCACAAAATTATTGGAGGAGCAGAAGGGGTCTGCACACTCAAAAAGCTTGGGAACCACTGGTCTAGAATATGCTTTCACTTTTGGTCACAATTTATTTACTTTGACTGAGCCTATTACTGTACATGAAGAATGGTGAGCTATTCTTTCTGCCCACTGTAAGCCACACACAAATATGGTTTCTAGTGTACTGTTTTATATAGCAGTGGCATCAGGGCCCTGAACCCTTCTTTCTAAAAAAAAAACAAAAAAACAATCACTTTAAGTAGGGTGAAGCTCTTCTCTTTAAATCCTTGATTCGCACATCAACACAGTAGGGGCCCCCGACATTACTGGAGGGGGTGGGGGAGGGATCTTCATGAATACCCCCAGTCTCAAAGACCCTACACATCTCTTTGTACACCTGCCAGTAATTTAAAATGTAATCCTCACCTTAATGAAGTCATTTTAATTTCACTCAGTGCCATTGTTACTAGACTCTAAAACCCCAAATTATTTGCAGCTGCATGTTGAAATCTTCAAAATGTGTGCAAATACAGTACCATTATCTACTTAATTAAAATGACCCTCATTTTCCTGAACAGAGAATGTGCTAGCAAGAGATCTGTGACAGAAATCAAAAGGTGCTGTCAACTACAATCTTTTTTTCCCTTCATCTTATACCTAATACACAAATAGAAACTACCTGCAACTGTTGGGTGGGGGGACAAACTGATGGCTAGGGACAGCTGGTGCATTATTCAGCTACAGTGAGCTTAATCTGCTCTGCTGAATTTGATAATTTCCAAAATCGAAACAACCTGTCTCAGAAAACCTTAGTGATTGGCAATGAGGATTTGTTTGTACAGATAAACAAATGTAGGTTTACTTTATAGTTGCAATTGACTGGTTCCACCATCAGACACACTAAAGACTCAAGGGATGCCTGCAGGGATACACCCAAGGATAAGAGATTAGCCAGTCAATCGTGCTGTAAACAACAAACTGCCACTCACTAAACCCCTGGCTACATTGATTCTGGAAATCACATTTGTAAAAACAGAATTCATGCCATAAAAGAATACATTTATAGACCGTGCAAAAGCGTAATAATTTATTACATGGTATGAAACCAACAATTAGGTTTAGAAAGGAATTCAAAATGAATTTGTCATTAATAAATTCTTATTAAAAAAACGTCTTACCTGAATTCCTGCTCTGAGGAATATGTTGTCCTGTCAGTGTTGGTTGTTGGATGAACCTTTGCCGTAACTGTTGGTTTTTCCACAAACTCTTATGCCATCTCCTGTTTCAGGTTGTAACTTGACGTTGTGAACGGTGAAAACAGGGGACACTGAGAGAGAAAAGGAAAAGGCCATTCTGTTCACTTACACTAATGTACTCACTCTAATATACATCATATACCATTACACTGTAATGTATTTGATCAGTTATATCCAAAACATATACAAGACAAGTGGGTTGCAGGATACCCCTTTTGGATCAATAAAACAGGTACATTAGTAACACATCCTCCAGCATGGTTTCTGATATTTCAGGTATCATATCTAATCGCGATAAACCACGTTTATCACAATTACATATATCAACTTATATGTAAAATATGTTTTACAAAAATAAAAATAAAACATATTTCATTTTAAATCTATTTCTAGTACAATCTTCAGTTGTGTGATTTCTATTAAGTTAATGTGTCGTGTGTAGGGTCTCTTGTTGTATAAGAGATGACATTTCACACCGTATGGCTTCGCTTCACAGTCCCCTCACCCAAAGTGCAACAAGAGACCCTACACATGACGCAATAACTTCATATAAATCACACAACTGAAGATTGTGCTTAGAAACAGATTTAAAATGAAAAATTTTTTGTATTTTTGTAAAACATATTTTTACTGCTATAAGTTGATATATGTAATTGTGATAAACGTGGTTTGAAATATCAGAATCTCTTTTGTTGATTCCTTAATATGACTACAAACATTATCCCTATCAATTAGTAATAAAAATAGCAATTTGGCCACAATAAATTAAAGTAATTGCTTTATATTGGGAATTAACTTATAACTGGCATGCCAGCTTAAAACTTGTCAAATGAAGTGGGCATACAGATATTGACAGAGCATTGCATACTGTATAAGTGGTTGCTGCTATTTTGCATTAGAAAACGATTGAGTGTGAACAGCCAAATCAGCTTCCAGACCTAGCGGGCTTCTATTTTGCATAGATGCCCGCTGGAACGTTGAAGTGCTTAACTGTGAATTTTAAATCAAATCTGTGCATACATACTGGCTTTTTCCCTTAACATTCTAATCTACAACTAATCTGATAACATAAAAAGCTACTAAAAACATACTTTCTGACGCTGGTCAAGAGACAAGGGAAATCATGTCTGTGACAGGATACCGTAATGAAGGCTCAATTTGCAGCTACTGGACAGCAAATAAACAGGAAAGCCACGATTGGTCTACAATTCTGTCATCAGCCAATCCACTCCCTGCCAGCTTGAATGACGCCCCGCCTCCAACAACAAGTTTTGAGTATGTCGTTTTTCTATTCTAATTATGTTAGGGACTATTTTCCTCAGCAGAAGTTTACCTGGCGAAATATCAGAAGTCAAGGTAAATCTAGTTTTTAAAGTTTTTTATAAAAGAGAAAATAAAGACATAAATCGTTTTCTAATAGCGATAGAGCCTCTCTCGATGTGGGCTCTACCGTGTGGTAGGTGACCTTGACTTTCGTTAGTGCCCTCACCTACGGCTTGGGACAATAACTCAAGTCGCGGTGATCTACCACACAGTAGAGCCCACATCGACAGGCTCTATTGCTTAAATAAAATGCATAGCATCCTTTTTCAAGGGCAAACAAACATACTCAAACAATATTTATATTTCAGTGCTGCCTTAATGTAGAGTTCTACAGTACCTGTGAATTACAAAAAACCCAAACTCATAAAGACGCATGTACAGAATTTCTATTTTAGACTGGCACACTCCTAAACAGCCTGTGGGTCTGCTCTAACTCATCGGAGAGAGCTGAGCATGATTTGGTAGTTGGGGCTCCGAGATGTGTACTCTGGTGTAAAAAACAATAACAATTAACTACCTATATTTTAGATTTATGTGAATAATTTGGTATGCTGGAGTGCTGTTCCTCTTATTTCCATGTGCTTCCTAGCTGTCATTATTCAGAGGTGAACAATTCTGGATACGTTTGACAGTTATTTTACAGCCAAACCATTTTTTTTTTCTGGTGGGACTTAATGAGCAACTTGGAATTGGTAGGAAATATCTGGGTTATCTCAGCTGATGTTCTCTTCTTCTAGTTTATATTCACTAACTCTGATATCTCAAACCCATACCAAGATTCCATTCACATTCTAAAGACAACGCAGCACAATGCACCAAACCATCCCTCTGTTTTTAAATGCTATTGAAGCATTAGCATTCTTTGAAAGCAACCAAGAAAAAAAACAACAACAACAGTGTTCGGTAATTACAAGGTTAAGTGTAACACATTTTGTTTCATGCCTCGTTATAATTATCTTCTTACTGCAGAAACTGGGCTTTTCCAGATCTCGATTTTTCTCTAGGCATTTAGTGCATCCTGCATTTAAAAATAAAAGTATTTCATCTTCATTCTTCCCTTCAAAAGATTTAGCCCCTGCCAGTGTTTAGCATTATGCAAAGATGTGTTTCTGCCAATAAACATCGCCTTATGGTTATGCTTGTGCAAATAACCTGCTGTGAGCTGATAAAAGGATTAATACAGGAAAAATTCTTAATCTGTGAAATTACAATTAAATTCTCATATTAACATTAGCACCCCTGAGGTGTTTTCTTTCCTGCTTTTAATTCCCCTCTGGTGTTCTGCATACATTGTGCCTGTGAATGACTCAGACAAGCCTCTCTGTTGGCAGCCTGCTGCAGAGTGATAATGTGGAGGCATTTACTCCACTGACAGATCTGGATTTAACCACTGACTGACAAAACTAAGTGGCAACTGTGTAATAAGCCTATATTAGCTGAGAACTCCTGATACAGTATTCAAAATGCACTCTGCCCGTGGGTTTATCAAAATCCTGGCTAGACTTAATTATAGAGTGTGATAGAATAGAGATGTCACCACTAGTGAACAGTTTTACTCATCCTTTTAAACAAAGTAAGACATATACAGCCATATTTCTGATGATGAGTTCCATGTACAGTGCAAATTAATACCGTTGCAGTAAGTGTTAAAGAGACATTTATTTTTCACCAAATGGATCCATATTTCCTTATATGTTTTTCTCTCTCTCCCTCTTTCTCATGTAACAGCAACTTTAGGGTTGATGTTTGAGACATCTTCATCTGTTTGACTAAGATATAGGCCTTTACTTTTTAACAGGTCCCTTTATAGACCATCATTAAAAACACCAAACAGTCTATCAAATAGTTTGACTTTTGAAACTGACATTTGTGTCAACTATTACAATTACATAGTTGCTGGAGCTAAAGCTTATAGGATCCCAAGTTCTGAGCATGTGTGAGCCTGGAGGGAGAATAATAATAGACAGTATAGTTAGGCGGTTGTTAAATATTGGTAAATCCAAAAATAAATAAAACCATCAGTCACCACCAAAGGGGATTTTATCGCCCAATATGAGAGAACTGGTTCTTCAAGTTAAATGTTAGAAAATTGTATTTTCTAGTGGTATTTTATGGAGTTCGTAACATACAGTAGATCACTGTTTACAAACATACACCAGGTTTCAGATACCGGCTTTTTTTTTTTACCCAGAAGCTCCAAAGACATAAAAAACAAGATGCTTTCACTTGCTCAAGAAAACCCTGGATAACAGAAATTTCAATTCTGTTTTGTCTCTAATGTAATGAAGCAAAACAAAAAGGCACTCACTGTCAGAGAGCTCCCAGAGTCGTGGAGGAAGATCACTGAAGTACTCGTGGTTCATGGCTGCCTGCGCTGACAGTCTGTTCTTTGGGAAGCACTGGAGGAACCTGGTGGCTAGTTCCTCTGCATGATTAACATAACCTAGTCTGAAAACACAAGCAATGTAGAAACATGAACTTAAGAAATGATGAATCTAAACAAAGTTCCTGCTTGCTATTACACCATTCTAGAGGCTACTTTATTCATGATTGGCATAGAGTGCAAGGCCCTTCATTCTGATGCGAGCTCAAAGTCAAATAAGGTAATGAAAAAAAAGACAATAATTAACAGTTATGCTCTTCCTGCAACTATGCTGCTTCTTTATTATAATTGCATTATTCACCACAGACAATTCTCTTTGCTTTGGCACTTCAAAATAGGCTTCAAAGTACATTTGGACACCCTGGCCTTCACAGCTTTGTAGCACTGCTAACCCTGCTAAACTGGAAGCAATCTATCCCATCCTCATATGTGTGGACTAGGAATGTAATTCCTAAATTAGATACAATTAGGTACATACTGGGTGGATCACCAATAGGTTTTATATGGCATGCTAACCCTTTCTGCCCTCACCTGACATTTTTTTTCTTTTTAATTTGTCTTCTTTCTCTCTGACCTTTTAACTTCTCTCTGACTTTCCTGTTTTCTTTGCTCTTTCCTTTTTCTGTTATTTTCATAATTTTTACAGCTTGTTATTACCATGATGCACATTGCACTGGAGAAAAAAAATATTAGTAGATCTGGTTCTGGGGGAATAAGGGGTTGCTAGTAGTGCACTTGTCTGAGGAGTTTGTAGAGGATGGTTCCAACCAAGATGCCACTATGCTTTTCAAGCACCCAGGGGCTGTGTGGTCTATAGTATGCTTTCCCCCAAAAGTTTGTGAAACAATAGTCTCTTGTATAATGTGCAGCTTTTTCTGTACGTATACATGCGTGACAAGGTTGGTCTAGATATTCGTGCCTAAAGTCAGGGAGTCACAGTCACTGAGCATGGCAGCAGGTTTACCACTAACAGCAAGATGTGCAAACGCCCCTTACAGACTTTTTTGTTTTTTTGCCTGCGTTATTATCAAAATCATGACAAAGTAACTGAAGACAGAAGCAGTCCAATCCCAGTTCTAAATGCTGCTTTGTAGTTCTTCGTCAGTTACTTTTATTGAGCTTCTTAAAGGTTTTTAGATGAAGGCGAGGGCAGTTTTCCTTCAGATGGATTACATGTGAGCATGTGCAGTGAACTCCTCAACCCCCAGGAAGTTTAACTGCTGTAATGAACTGTGGAGCGGCAAACTCAGAAAGTAATTAGGACTCAAGTGTATAAAATAAACATGAGGCAATCCTGTTACAGACATTTTTTAATTCCATACTAAATCCTGGTTTGCTCAGGAACTTGCCATAAATTTCCTACATTTTATTACAGGCAGAACTTCTAACTTAAGAGACTCCAGCTCCATTCCTACTGTTGTTTTTTACTTGAAATAGTAGGACCCAGTAATGCATTTACGGTTTAAAAACTAGCTTAAAGTGGCCCCTTAATCTTTTCTAGCCAAAAGTATGTGAGGCCCAAATCATTTAACTTGGATGCATATATATTTTGATTAAAAAAAAAAAAGTTAGCAGTAGCAGCACTGTGGAGTAGTGGTTAGGGCTCTGGACTCTTGACCGGAGGGTCGTGGGTTCAATCCCAGGTGGGGTACTTTACCTAGACTACTCCAGTAAAAGCCCAACTGTATAAATGGGTAATTGTATGTAAAAAAATGATGTGTAAAAAATAATGTAATTGTATGTAAAAATAATGTGATATCTTGTAACAATTGTAAGTCGCCCTGGATAAGGGCGTCTGCTAAGAACTAAATAATAATATTTGAATTGGGCTCCAAGGGCCTCATTTACGAAAGGGCACTAAACATTACGGTGCACCATAATTGCAATTGGTGTGCACGTTCATGATTTCTGTATTTACTATTGCAATTTTATTCATTATCGCACAAAATTGTAGGCATATTATGGCTGATTTTATTGTGCCACACTATGGTAATCAGAATGAATATGTGATATGTAATGCATGATAATGTATTTAAATGAGGCACCCCGCTCTGAATAATGAGATAAGCTTCATTCACACCATATTTACTAAAGGGTGATAATCGTAGTGTGCGCCTTAAAGTGAGCGATAATTAGTTGTGAATGAATGTTATAATTTCTTAAGATTTTATTTTATAGTTCATTACATTGGTACAAATAATAGAGTGGTTAAATAAAACACTAGACCAAACAAGGTATTATAATTGAAAACAACCTCTTTTCACTAGAATTTCTAACTCTTTTTTTTCGAACTTTTCGTTTGCATTGCCTCTCTCTGTCCCCTGCGGAGGGCTGTGTCTGTTGATCGCTCATTTTCGGTCAATGTAAGCCACCTCCACCTTTCACAATAAGCTACTGACCAAAGTCAGTAAAAGTCTGTACAAAACATAATGGAGTGTGCCATCATAAAATTACATTAAAAAACTCAAGTATAAAGTATGCTAAAGTATCTGTATGCATTTTTTACTGCAGACAACTTTATAAGGAAATGCTTTTTTTTATGAATTAAAATAGAAAATACTATGATTTGTGCAAATGTAACGAGGTAGAGAGTGTGCAGAAATGTAATAAGTACATTTTTTGAATGGCTTCCTTTGATTATTATCTTAATAGATCTAAGGATTGTGCTTTGAAAGGCGGTAGTAGGGGGTGTTGATTTAGTGCATTCCAACCAGCTAATACAGATAATCATTTTTAACTAATTCATGTTCAACAGCTGTGCAGATGCCAGTCACATAAGAATAACTGAGATCCATATCTTGACATAGAATCACATCCACCATGTGTACTAGGCGATGCAGATCATGGAGCCTGCCGACACATGTACACAATAAAGAAGCCTTCCACTTAGTTTTGAAGACCATGAAGCTTAACATTTTCCATGATCACGTCCGACAACTAAAGACTAGAAGCTTGAGCAATAACAAGTCAATCATAGAATACCTGTGATATCTACTTCATTGACTAACATCTTAGCGATGTTATCAACACAGCTCTCTTCCACACCTGGCTTGTAATACCTGAATCACTATCCAGCAGATGACTCATTCTGAGCAATGTTTTCACTTTAAATGTTTTTGGAGAAAAGCCTGGTTGCAAGGTCAATGCAACGAGAACAACGGCCTAAAATCCCATCTTACTACTGCTTTGTAGTTCTGAGAGACATTTTTTAAGCTTAAAATGCTAACAATGAATACAAATGTCCTCTTCTATTCTTCAAGGTTTCTGCCAATATCAACAGTTACTCAAAAAGACGCAAGATGTTTTTATTAGGTAAATGGTAGGAATATGTATTTTAAACAAACAGTAGACCAAAAAATAAAATGTTTTTGTACATCAGTCAGGTGATTGATTTCATCAAATCACCTAACTGATTCTTATTGTGTTTCAATCTCAGTACCTGTACTATCACAAAACTATTTGGACACCGTTCAGTAGTCATTCATTTTATTAAAGGATATTATTGTATTTTTTTAATATTGCTTAAACAGCCTTTCCTTTATGTTGTATTGACTAAAACAATGTAAACAGTGATTAGAAAGTAATTTTGCTGACACAAAAAGTCAACGACTTACATGAAAACAAGAGCAAGTGAAAAATAAAAAAAATATAAAGTAAACAGTAAATAAGTGTTTGTTTTTTGTTGTTTTTTTTAAATCAAAATGAATTCTGTGAGTGTGTGCATGAGTGTAGGGGGTAACTTTAAAAGGAAAAACTGAAATATGTGTTCACCAGAGAACTTTAATGGGATCTCAAAACCTAAGATGGTTAAACATTCCATACCTGATTCTCCACATGCTGCAATGCTATTTAAGGGTTCGAGCTTAATTTATTGAAAGAAAATCACCTTTAATAGTTTGACTGTTAATGGAAGAATTTCTTTGTTCATTTTTTTTTTTTTTTTTGTGGCAGGCTTTCTGAATTTATATAATCTTCATCGAAACTTGGCATGCAATAAAAGGAAGAAAATAAGCCACAGTAGTTAACATTCCACAGCATTCTTTCTTCACATATTTATTTCCTCACAGACTGGACAGGAGCCAAGCTAACAAGAAAGGAAGGAACAGAAAGGACAGCAGAAGCTGAAATAAACCCCTGGCACGGCATGCGGTCAGTTTTTGCAAGGCCCCACAAATACAGATCTCTAAAGGAATTCTTCCAAACCCAAAGAGACACTTATTCTGTTTTCAATGGTCAACAGTAAGCCTCTGCTGGGCTGTTGTGGACCCAGTGCTTCCCATTAAATCACTTTAAAAATGCAGCTGTCAACTGGCTTATATATCTTTCCTTGTCTGAATGCACACTCAGCCCCATAAAAAAAAAAAATATATATATATATATCTGAAGATGCCCTGCTCCCAGTCTTAGTTCTTGGAGTTATAAGACTGAAAAGTAAATAAGAACTGGTGAACTAATGGTCTATTTGTTCAGTTCCTATGCAGGAACTTGATAGAATGCAGAGCGGGATTGTCCAAATGCCTTGCACAGTGAGTGACCCTGATTAATCAGAGACTATTTATCACAGTTAACCTACAAATCTGTCCAGGATGGGGCCTCAAAACTGTCAGATCCTGCAAGGTAACAATGCAGCTATGGCCATCATCTGCATCATCTAGAATTTTAGGATTGAGACATAATTAAAAAAAAAAAAATTACAAAATGATATCACAAAAGTCTACCAGAAGCCATAATAGTAGTACAGTATTTCTCGTTAGATTTCAAATTGTCGCATTTTTTAACTTTGTCATTTTTTTGTTAAGTATATGGAAAAATGACAAAGCGGTATGTAATTGAATATGTTAACGTAACATTATTCAGCAGGTTTCATTCGACTTTATGAAGCAAAGTTAGTTATTTCTATAGGGTGATGCAAAGCTTTTGGCCATAGCTGTATTTGTCTTGCACTGACTGGGGCGTCAAAGCAGACAAATGAAACAACCCTAAATCTAAAAATGTGGCGTCCCTGGAATTTCCTAATGATTGAATCCATTAGTTATTCAAAGAATATTCATATTCCTGTTTACTATCTGCTGTAAATATGCATTTTGAAAATGTGATAGTAAATGAAGTGAATAGCAATTACGTGGTTTCAAAGTGTCTTGATTGCATTGTGAGACTAGGGTATTAAATACAGTTTGAAGCTCCTGGCTTCTTCAAGACTTACAGTTTTGTATAGTAACAAGCAGGCTGTAGTGGTGACGTCAGACCCGGAGGAAACACACAGTACTGCGAAGTGAAATGTGAATTTCGCCATTTCGCAGTTTAATAAATTAACAAAATAAAAGGTTCTAAACAAAAACAGCACAACTTGAGGCCAAAATAAACAGACAAACAAAATGGACTAACACTAAACAAACAGTGGACGAACAGACAAACAAACACGGCGAGTCAAAATAAACAAACAAGTATCGTTCTGGTCCTACCAGCACGCAATAGCAATTGTTATAAATTCTAATTCTTCTTCTTCTCCTCCTTGAACACCCAACCCTGAGAGTGAAACGTGCATCTATAGATACTGTTGTGCCGGGATTCAATTACTAATTAATTATTTACTTGAATCCCAGCACGTGAACTAATTTGTGCAATCCCGTGCTCACATACTTTTACATACTTTAAATGCAAGTGAAGTGTGCAATCCCTGTACCTAAATACAACTATATATTTTAAATCACTCGTGCTACACAGACCCATTTATATCTCGTTCAGCAATATCTATACACCAACATTAACAATCCACGCGCAACACATAAATACACACAGGGGCAGGCACTTGGCCACAGCCTAATATTCCCCCCCCCCCCAAAAAAAAGATATATTTTTAAATTTTACTTTATCTGATACAGCAAATTTTGCGTGTAAAGAAATAACATGCAAACGTAATCCTATTTTGAAAAAGAAAGCATTATTAACACTGCAGTCTTGACTATTTGTATGCAATCTCCAAAGAGTCTGTAATTTCACACAGAACGTACAAAGCAAACTATGGCAGCGTTTACATGCACAAGTCATGACAGTTTTCCTCACAACCTGTTTGCCGTACTTTTCAGGAAATGCGTTGCAGTTCTGATTTGGGAAAAAAAATCGTCCGTACCAATGCAGATTACTCAATTCATAGTCATTTAGGGGAGGGGATATTGAAATGTCTGTGTCTGCTTACTAAGTAGGAAAAGAACGACTCTGAATATCGTGAGGAGAGCTTTATGCGTTGCCATGAAGATAAAAACATTTAACAAGAGAAATTAATTTATGTGTTTGTCGTGTACATTCTGAATTACGCCGTGCATTAGCTACTTTTTGTCTGGTTACCTTTCCAACACACACACACACACACACACACTTATACAAAATATAATTTTTACAAGTTTTACTACCTAGAATTTATATTTGTGTGTGTGTGTGTTTTGTGGAACATCTAAAAGTTACATTTCATTAACACTAGGACCACCTTTTACAATACATGTTTTTATTTTGAATATAGCCTACAATATTCCATTTCTTTATATACAAGTCTGTTGTTATCTCTACTGGACCTGGCAGCCATCAGTTCCATCATTTTATACAAGGAATTCATCGGGGGAAAATATCAGTAGGAGAGAATTCATCTTGAAGCTAGCCACAGCGCTTCAGCAGAAACATTTCGATCAGAAAACTGCAAAGCTGCAGGCTGCAGCAGCTCAACCTGGATTCTGTGCTGTGAGTGACACACACGCAAGAGAAATCATATGTTACTTTCGTTTTAGATTAAAAACTGTTTTTGTTTTCACAGTTTTTTATGTGCATATACTTGTTTACACACTAGTTTCTTTTGGAATGTTTATTTTATTATAGCTTTTAATTTTTTGAAGTAGTGCTTATATGTGGTAAGTTAGAAAATACAATTTTTTATGTTTAATTGTTTAAATACGGTGTTTCAGCTGTGCAGATGTTTGATATGATGTGCTTGAATAAAACTTTTGAGTTGTATCCGATAGTTTGTCTTTCATTTTAATATTGATGGTGTTTAAAATGTACTGTGATAATGACTGCTAAAGTATATGTTAAAGTAGTCCATAAATGTACATTTTGTGTGTGTGTGTGTTGGGGGTGTGTGTGTGTGTTTTGTACGGCCTTTCTGCTGGAGATTAAATCAAAAGAACTGGATCTTGACTGTTGAAATCTTGTGAGCCACAAGCACGATTCCTGCTCCGGTTTACATGGGTTTTTACAGCTATTTTTATCGTGAGAAAGCGATTGACCATGCCGTTAAAGTCGCGCTACCAAAAGGACATCCTTTTGCTGTTTGACGATGTATTCGCGGGGCAACATCACACAGTCATGACTGTAGAGTCGATTTTCATGTGCATGTAAACCAAGCCTATGATTCAATTTAATATCACATGTGTTTATGTTAAAACAAACCATAAACTAACAAATCATAAAAATATTAGTATTTAAAAAAAAAAAAAAGACTTTTACGGTTACCTAATGTGATCGTTGTTATTAATAATACAACTGTTGTTGAAAGTATATTCTTAAAAGTGAAATATCAGCTTATACTGGATTGTGCTTTTTAGTTTGATTACATGAATAAATAAATCCAATACATTATTATTATTATTATTATTATTATTATTATTATTATTATTATTATTATTATTATTATTATTATTATTTATTTCTTAGCAGACGCCCTTATCCAGGGCGACTTAGAATCGCAAGCAAATACAAATACATTCCAGTGTTACAATACAAGTCATACAATACATGAGGTGGAATAGCATGTTCTGTGTTTGTTTTTACAGTTAGTACAAATGATATTACTTCCTGTGGCACAGATTCTGAGACATAAATACAATATGCCATTATCGTTTCCTAATCTTTCCGGTCTGATTATAAATTGTGGTTCACCATTTGGCATCAAACCATTTAATTAAAAAAACCTGTTATAAGATGCCAATTTTTCAGTTCACTTATTTTTCATATAAGATGTATCTGATTCATATGTTCTACTTTTAAGAACAATTAGTGACATAAAGTTTAGTAGTTGGAGTGTTGATTAAGAAAAGACTTGTCAAACAAGCCCAATATTGGGCCTCAGTAAAGAGATCCGAATAAACTGTAAAAATGCAGTTCACCTTCAGCATGACAACGTACGAATGGAAAAAGCAACCAAAGTAATGTTATTTCGGCATTTAATATCTATTAAACTCCTACCATGAGATCTATTTGAAGATATTTGAGGAAAAAAAATAAATCTTTATATTGCTGGACTGTTTTTAATGTTCTGTCCTGTGCACACTTTTAATGTAAACAGGTTTCGACAAAGGATATTAAAAAAACAACCTAAAGGACACATATATATGTAAAACAATACACTGATTTATTTTTTAAAAAGGCACGTATTAAATAAAGGTATTATATTTTATGTTCTTACAAAAGAAAGCTGTATGAAAAGAACATTTAAAAAAAAAATAAATAAAGCTGGTAGAAATGTGTGCATTTTCTCATTAAGATTTATGTTTCCAGTAAAGTCAGGAATTGTATGTTCAGAAATGTATTTATGCATTAGTGCTAGGGATGACACAACAGATATGAGTGTAGATGATATAAGCATTTTTAAAATGTATTGTAGCATGATTTCTTTTTTAATCACGCATTATGCAAAACTGAATTAAGTTGTTTGACTTCTCTGAATAAAATAATTTGGTCACATTTCTGACTATTATCTTTTACAGTACATTTTCTATATTTTACTTTAAACCATTATGATTATAAATATGTTAGATCATATTCATCCCCAAAATCAAAACGCTTAATCAAAATATAAGGTAAAACTTAAAATAAATGTTGGTCTATTTGACTCTTATACTTATGTTAAAAAAAAAAAGACAACACTTTTTATTTCAGTCATGTACAAATGACTGAAATCGAGAAAACCTACAATGACTGTATGCTGTATAAGGCTACCTCAAATACTAACATGCTTTCTGTTGAATCTCTGCCAAGTCTCTAAATTAACTGTACAATATGTGTTGTTTCAAATTAGCTAGTTTTTGTGAACAAAAATGTTGTCTCAACCAGCCACTTGTCCTTGTCCTGAGCTCCTGTATCTGTACATTATTAATACATTTCTCTCTGCTCTGACATTTCACCTGGGGCTAAGATTCCCAAAAGAGTCCTTCTAGCTACTGAAGTTGAAAAAGAGCACTACATTCAGGAGGGATGTCAAAAAACATTACAATCTTCACATACTTTAATATGCAAGCTGGGGATGTGGCACATCTACATTAGGGATTGGATGTTAAAAACGGATACTCTGTGTTGTATAGAACTTGGAACATTTGTGAAAGAATACAAAAAAATAATTGCAAATTGATGGCAAAACGTGCATAACCGATATGATTTATTGATTTTGTTGCTGAAACCACTTCCTATTAAATTAATTACCACAAACACTAACAGCGCACAGCAGCCTAGTGGCTGAATGCAGTAATTGTGTTATTACTGTCAGGATCTTTTTTTTTCCAGTGTCAAGCCAGGATTCAGGCTCCTAAAGTTGCAGGAGCAGTTTCATTGGTGCCTGATGTATGGATGTTACGATTCTTGTCAGAGACTAAGTGAGTGTGTCCCACCTTAGGGGAGTAATAAACTATGATATGATCGGCCAGACTTTACAACCAACTGTCATGTTGGCTGTTGAACAGTAGGCACAGTGTCTGGAACATCACCCAGTTTAAGAACTTAACCAATTTGTAATAACACTTATTTTAGCATTAAAACAATTAAATGCTACATGATCCTTATTTAAAAAGAAGAAAATAAACATGCAAATGGTGCACATATTAAAACTTATTACACATGCAAAGCTAAATAAGGATAGTTAAAGATTTGTGAATATCCTAGGTCTGACCCCAGCAATCAATTATTTTAAACAACCTAAGAGTATGCACAAGCCAAAAGTTATGACTTTTTTTTTCACTAAAGGAAAAGCCAAATACTGTATATCTGTTCTATTATGCTCAAACCCCCCCCCCCTCCCCCCAAGGGCCCCAAAGTAAAAAGGCTTTGGTCTTAATCTGTTCAATAGTAATAATACATATGCTGGTATATCACAAATGCTGTTGTCACTTACTGACAGTTTCTGAGGCGGCTAGACAGCCACAACCTACAGTATACGATAACTTCTGACAAACTAGTAATTAACACCCTTTATGACTCCCCAAACTCTTTAAAGCAGCCTCGAGAAAGTGATGACTTTGCGGTAAATGTGAAATAAAACAGCTGCTACTTTTCAGACGCTGCCTATTTTTTTATTGCCGCAGTTTCTAAATTGGGAAAAGGCTTCATTGGTGCACCCATCGAGTGTTTAAATATTTGAAATGAAATAATTCAAATGATATACACTGAGCTGTGCTAACAGCTACTTACACAGCAGAGGCAGGAGGCCTTGTGCAGCTTTACCTAAACAATCAAGAAGATCAAAGCAGAATTATAAAATGGCTTTATTATCCATTCAAACTCCTGTCGCCTTCATCTAGAACCCTGTAGAAGTACTGTAGTTCAGTAGCACAGACTTCCCCATTTTTATACAATAATGGTGCTGTGGTGTAAAATGCATAATTTACATTAAGCTCATGAAGTTGCACAAATTTCATAGTGAACAGACTTCTGCTAGACCAATTTAGGCAAATTCCCTAATCTTTTTCAAGACTGTTGTATATAGTATTGTTATTATAGATCACTAACAGTGCCTTTGATGTTACTTCTTTAGTTCTGAGCACTATTTGTAATGCTTTATTTTATATTTTGTGTAATTTATCACCTTGACTGCTATAGCCGTGACAGGATTTTTTATTTATGTATTTATTTATTGCCAATTGGGGTGGTTGTTTTGTGGTGCATATTTGACCCACAAGGTATATGAACTGGGAACATCAATAACTAATTTCACTCAGACTTGAGGTCAGCCTTTGTACAGAAACAGCATTAGGTCTATTGAGCCTAAGGTGGTTTATTCTGATTCCCAGAGGCAAGTGAATATGGTCTGTTAAGGACCATGCAGTGACTCCCCTATAAATACTGATCTTGTGCACTTCTTCAAAATATGTCTGACAGAACCATTAATATTGGGCAGCCGATGTGTTCCACAGATGCTTTTCAATGTATAACATGTTTAGTAATTACCATATGCAGTTCAATTTCAGCAGTTAGAAGTGGCTCAACAGGATTTACATTTCGAGGTTAAACATTTATCGGCATTATGAATTTATGAGCAATCCAATAAATACATATGATCTGAATGCTTGGTTGCTCTAAGTAAATGTGGCCCAAGGGTCTATACCTACTCCAAGCAATTATGAGATTAACACTGGCTGCTTGGAAGTCTAGTCTTCTAGATTCGTAATTAGAACATTTTCAGACAAATAGAACTAAAATTACAAGACAGAGACTGAAAGGAGGGGTTTTATTATGGGAGACTGGCCAATAGCAAGATGGGCGTCAGGAAATTGGAGCTGTTTCAGCTCACTGACCCGTTTCAAAATGAGTGGCAGATGGTGGTTATTCAGATCAGCTATTTGCAGTTAACAGTATTACTTAGTGTTCAGTTCTTTAGCACAACAATGGTATCCTCCATTTACAGTTTCTTCCTTGCACTTACCTTTCCTCTTATTTTTTTTTTATTGGAACAACATAAATTGTAAAGTCTATAGATTTTTAACACAGCTGCCTCCTCTCTTCTATGCTACTGCTGCACTAATCTACCATGGATGCAGCTGTAACAGCTCTGAAACATCTGATTGAAAAGAGTGGTTAAATTGGTTTCTTTGAGAATGTAGCCACTGGGCAACGTACGGTACCACTGGGCATTCAATACGCAGTTGTAGAACAACCCTCAACAAGTATATTAATGATTCCATGATGTTTTGCCATGATGCATCTACAATAAGTGAAACATCGATGTTGAGCAGCTTGTTATATATCTTGTTCCTCTTAAAGTGTTGATGAAGCACCAAACATTGATTCCCCTGTAAAAACTCCATCATGTTTATCATTTTCAAGAAGTGAGCTTAAATGTAAGCTTCCTTAGTACTACAGATGTGCGTGTATAATCTGTTTTACTGTAACATGGGCTAAACTCTGTAAATAAATGTACAGTGTTTACAACTGTAAAAATGTTACAATATATTCTGAAGACACCTTACCAAGAGCATCTATTTGCTTCAAATTGAAATCCTTAAAATAAACATCAAACTGTTTATAACCCCCCCCCCCTTTTTTCCTGCTGTGTGAAACGGAGATGTGTATATTTTTGTTTGTTTTTTTGTCATTGATGCCTTTCTGCCAGCTCTCAGTTACTAAACCTAGTGTAATTAAAAGAGGAAATAAAAAGAGTGTGCTTGGGATGAATACGTTTGCCATGCAAACCTGACAGACAGTTGTAAATACAGTACTGGTAAACATTATTTTAAAGAGTAGACTTACTTATTCCACGCTTGCCTCAGTTTTTTTTGACTGTACTGGGTAAACAATTCTGAAACAAAGAAAAAACACAGGTTAGATAAGAGTACTGTTCATATACTGCAAGTGTTGTTTGAAGATAGCTGGAATCTATCTGAGTTATAGTTCATTCATCATGTAAAATCACCTGTACACCTGCGCACTGCAAACCACACCATCACAGTATTTTATTTATTTGTATTTATTTATTTTATAATGCAGGAGCTGCCCATTATTTTCGTTTAGTTTAAAAGCCAAAAATGCAGTCTGCAAAATAAGCTTTTGTAATATGCTCATGTGAAGTATTTTGGCTTTTGTATAATTCTAAATGAGGCAGAAAGTAGCGACATGGAGAGTGCTTTTGTGTGCTGCTGCTGTAGGTATATCCACAGGCTACCGGTACATCAATGCTTTAGACATACACCCAATCTTCCCAAGTCCTGCCTGGTTTAAAGGACTGCCATTGTTTCATTTTCTACTTGTTTATTTTAAAAATATTGAGTGAAGTGCTGCATGTTCAAGAAAGACCAAAGTGTTCCGTGTTCTTTGTTTAGTATAGTTCTTAGCTCCCATGCTATTCCGATTAGTCATGTGTTTAGACAGAGCAGCATATCTGTTGTCCATTGCTGGCAGTAAAAAGCAGTCATACATCAATGCACGTCATGAAATGTATGATATATAATCATTTATAATGGAAAAAAGTGAAAGGATGTGTTGGGGCGATCACTCAATCATCTTTGTTGACAACAATTAAAATGTTTTTTTATTGGCGCAAAACTCATGTGCCAGAACCCTGAAACCATTCAAACATCCCATAATAAATGGCCACATTTATCATCATGAATGCATTGGTGTCTTCCTTTCAGGTGAAAAGTGAACTCTCTACACCAGTCTGTTTGTTTAGCAGACTGAGCCTAATGGTTTGAATTGCTATGCAGAAGCCCTCGTTTATTTGTATAACCCTTGCAGCCAGTAAAATGGTTTTAATGCTAATTAAGTACAGTCTTAAATGAAGGCACAGTCACCTCTCTCAAGCAGACGCTAGGTAAACAGTCCTGTGGTTTTTGTGGCAGCCCTATTGCAAGGCTCTCCTAATAAAATCCAACCACTGTTGTTTGTTGTCCTTGACACCTAACAGCAATAGAAACAAAATGCCCCTGCTGTCTTACAGGTCATCTAGGTCATAGGGTCTAAAGGCTAGCACACAATAAACATGCCTGCATACTGTACAGCTAAATGATTTCAGCCACAAACTTCATTATCTGAAAGCAAATGCACTCTGGTGCTGCCAGCCCTGCATCAAGGCCAGCCTCAAAACAACAGTCTTTCAGCCAAACCCTAGTGATCTTGTTAGGAGGCAGCATCCACAATGAGAATTGGAAAAGTAGAAGTTTGAATTTTAAGTGCTGTACAATTAGCAGACTTTCTTCCTTGAGCTGTAATCAGATGCACAGCAACTCCTTTGCCATGTATTTCTTATTCCAGGCTTGGAGGCAATAGTCACGAGAGAGAAATAGTTTTGAAGTAATGAGAACGTAGAGAATTGCCTTCATTACCATTTTGTTTGCTTTTACCCTCACTACTGTGTTATTGATTAAAATCAGCTCTTTTACAGCTACTATGTGTATGAAACTTCACAATCTCCTTCACAGAAACCCACGAGACTACAGCATTTACAATCAAGGAGGTTTTGAAACCTTTATCCTAGAGTAAAATGTCACTAAAAAGTTCAAAATCTGGTTAGATGCTGATTATTTATTTATTTATTTGTATTGAGTTTGTTATACAGCATCAGACTGTAGATGTAACAGCAAAAATAGTCTTACATTTTCAAGATTTACAACTTTTTCTCGGTAGCTCGTTTTTTGTGTTTATTTGGTAGCTTTAACATCACCATAGGCAGCAAGATGCAGTTTCTAACCTAAAAATCAGCTCAGCTCATGTCCAGATATTAGGGTTCTAAAGGCCTGTTTTCCACGTGAGAAGCACTACTATCTCTGGTTGACCATTAGAAATGAATGACTATGCCTAATTACTTATGTACAAATATCTGCAAATGGCCACATTATATATTTGAGAAAAATGGGAAAACTGTATCGCAGTGCCAAGAGAAACTAAATATAAAAAAGAGAACAGAAGGGGAAAGATTGTGGTCTCTACTGCTCCCTGCTGTCAAAAATAAGAACCAAGATCATCTGTATAGAGAGTCATGAAACTGCGTCTCTGTGTCTGCCAGGTTATCTGGACTTGCACTATAGTTCAGTGCGATATGTAGATATGTATGATGTGTTTTGGAGAGAATCTTATAGCATAATGACTGCTCAGCCTGGAACCCGATTGACTGAGATGATCAGTGAGGTTTATAAGTGTGCAATAATCCCTGACAGGGTGTGTGTGCGGTAGAACCACTCTTTCTGGCTGCCGAGGTGCATTGTGAGGCAGGAGGCACCACACACCCTGGAGCAGGGTTTGGGGTTTTAAACAGAAAACAAAAAACAAGTTCCTAAGCTTAATCTTTAGAAGCTACGAATTGGCAGGAAGAACTTATTACCGTTGAGTGAATATTTAAGTTTTAAATAGATTTTTCAGGGTTTTCAAGATAAGACACATAGTTTAGATTACTCTGTTCTCTGCATGAACGGTTTTATCTGCTCTTAGGCTGGTCTGTCTGTACCTCTGAAGCTCACCCTTATTGGTATCAAACCACAAGATACTTCATTTATATGAATATATTAATTCAATTTACAGCAGCTGTTTGTACTTATTTTTTAAATTACATTATAAGTAACTGTCATTCTGTGTCTCATTATCTATCTACAGAAATGATTGTCCTTGCCATGTATTCATATATTTAAAATAATATGCATGTCGGCCCTGCTAGTGTGCTCTCATCCCATGCAAGCATGGACCAGTTCTAGGACTCACTTACCAGCCTTGCAGGGATTGGCAGAGTTTGGACCCCCAACGAGAGTATACAGAAGCTTGGGTTGTATGGCACCCTAATGTATATGAACCAGCTACCAATCTTTGCATGCAGAACATTTAAATGCTTTTTGCTATAATTTTTAAAAGCTAGATGGCGACAATATTCCTAGCAAGCAAAGGTGCTGACAAAGCACTGAAAAAAGAAAAATCAGACTGGGTCCTTTTTTTTGTATTTGTGCTCGTATTGCAACTGCTGATTTTGAGACATGTGAGTTTTAAAATTGTAATGCACATCCAACTCAACAGTGGTTAGAGAAAAGAACTGTAATGCGGAGAAACTTTATCCAAAACCACACAGACTTATAAACGCACACCTACCTGGCTTGAAATGAGGCAAAGAGTGGACACCTGGCCATATATCCTCTGTCGGGGTCCCCAGAATCTGTCAAAAATAATGAAAGCTTAAAAATAAGAAAAGCAAAGAATTTCAAGATTGCAAGACAGTTTCTAAAATGAGGCCATTTGTATGTGCTGAAAGACTACCCAGAAACAACTCTGTTTGGCTCTTCGACAGCCCTTATTTATACACAGAGCAGTATGCCTTTATTACCTAAGACATAATAATGCACGTTTCTATATCACTGTGGGAGGGTGTGGGGATTCACCAAACACACAGCGTCCAATTTTTATTTAAGGCACAAGGGGGCACCCTTGTACCGTAGATGGGGAGTACCAACAATGGTAAATTTCTGTTTATTTTTAAGGTAGTTGATATAGCACACACAGGTGTTGGAAATAATGTTCAAAATAGAAGGTGAAACGAAAACAGGAAAATAAAACACAGTAACAAAACTACAAATCAAAATGTGCTGCTTCCTGCAGTGTCCCGCAGCCTTTGCTATCCGGTGCGACTCAAATTTCTGTGACGCACTCTTATTCCCTAGCTATCACTCATGGTGTTGCCCAGACTTCCCCCTAAACTAACACCGTATGACTCTGGTATTTAATAAAGTATCAAGGACTTATAGCGGCTGCCTTCCTCAGCCGGGCTTGCTTGCCCCTTTTTCTCGTTCCAGACAATGGGGTTCTTTGCTTTGTTTTGTTCTGTTTGATATTTTATTTTAAAACACTAAAACTCAAAATCAATTATTGTAAAGTGACATTGGTTTTATGTTGGGAAATATTTTTAAGAAAAATAAAAAACTAAAATATCCAGGTTGTTCAGGTTGGTTGGACGACGCTTGTGGACCGCAATTTTCAAATAGTGCCACAGATTCTCAATGGGATTGAGATCAGGACTTTGACTGGGCCACTGTAGGACATTCACCTTTTTGTTCTTGAGCCACTCCAATGTTGCTTTGGCCTTGTGCTTGGGATCATTGTCCTGCTGAAAGGTGAATTTCCTCCCAAGCTTCAGTTTTTTAGTGGACTGAAGCAGGTTCTCTTGCAGTATTTCCCTGTATTTTGCTCCATCCATTCTTCCTTCAATTTTAACAAGATGCCCAGTCCCTGCTGATGAGAAGCATCCCCACAGCATGATGCTGCCACCACCATACTTCACTGTAGGGATGGTGTGTCATGAGGCATGGGCAGTGTTAGGTTTGTGCCACACATAGTGCTTTGAGTTTTGGCCAAAAAGCTCTATCTTGGTCTCATCTGACCACAAAACCTTTTCCCACATCGCAGCTGGGTCACTCTCATGCTTTCTGGCAAACTCCAGACATGCTTTCAGATGGTACTTTTTGAGTAATGGCTTCTTTCTTGCCACCCTCCCATACAGGCCAGTGTTATGCAGAGCTCTTGATATGGTTGACTGGTGCACATTACTCCACTCCCAGCCACTGAACTCTGTAGCTCCTTCAAAGTGATTGTTGGCCTCTCTGTGGCTTCTCTCACAAGTCTCCTTCTTGTTTGAGCGCTGAGTTTTGAGGGATGGCCTTTTCTTGGCAGTGCCTGGGTGGTGTGATGCAGCTTCCACTTCCTGATTATTGATCCAACTGTGCTCACTGGGATATCCAAACACTTGGATATTATTTTGTACCCTTTCCCTAATCTATGCATTTGTATTACTTTATCTCTAACTTCTGTAGAATGCTCTTTGGTCTTCATTTTCCTTCAGATTCACAGCCTGACCAATGATCCTTCAACAATGGGGTTTTTATCCAGAAAATGTGACAGCAACTTTAATGGTTCACAGGTGGAGGCCAATGGTAAGGTAATTGTGTCCTCGTTAGGGCAATTTCTTTCATCGGTGTAAACTGGGAGCTTCCACAGCACAGGGGTTGAATACTTATGCAAGCAAGATATTTCAGTTTTTTATTTTTCTTAAAAATATTTCCCAACATAAAACCAATGTCACCTTACAATAATTGATTTTGAGTTTCAGTCTTTTAAAATAAAATATCAAACAGAACGAAATTTCAATGTACCATTTGTAATTCAGTAATATAAGAGAATTGGTCAGGGGTCTGAATACTTTTGCAAGGCACTGTATATATATATATATATATATATATATATATATATATATATATATATATATATATATATATATATATATTACTGTATGTTCTTGAAAATGTATATGTCCCAAATTAAAAAAAAATAGAACCAACACATTTTTATCACAAACAATTGTTATCTAGTAATAAAATGTTCTAATATAAAATATATAAATTGGTTTTAAAACTAATTCATAATTTAGCTGGCCTGTTTTGGTTATTTTGTGACCAAGGGCAAGAGCAATTCACGACTCTTTTACTAAACTTTGGTTCCAGCAACACACACACACACAAATAAAATATGTGCTGAAAATTCTGGGATGTTTTTGCTACAAAAGCTTGGAACACAGACCTATAATTGCTGGCCCAGGAATTACAAATCATGAATTATTTAAAATAATTTAATCAAGTTTTTGTCTATTCAGGATATTATAAAGCAGGTGAGCTAAACAGCCAGCAGAGGGTGCCAGAGACTTGTTTAAGGATCACACCATCCATTATTCCTTATAGCTTGTACTCTTGTTAAAGATAGTGGCTATAAATGTATTACAATAAGTTACAGTATAAAGGGTGATGGTATAAATTATAATACCGTAAACTGCTTCATAAATTATGCTGATTTGAGAAACTTCATTGGCTTACAATTTTAAACTAAGAAAAAAAGGACACTGCCTTGATAACCAAAAATCTCATTATGTGTTCTTTGACTATATAAAATATGTTGTTGTAGTGTAGTAAAGAAGAGTAAAAGCATGGTCAAGGACGGGCAAGCAATGAAATATTAGGAAGTGGGGTAAAGCATTACGAACACCAAGCATTGTAAATGCATATAATTACGCATAGGGTTCTGGGCATAGACGCAGCCGTGTACTGCATACAGACAGTACCTAATACATCTAGACATTGGAAAGCCACATACTTGTTTAATGATCTAGCAGCTAAAACAAAGGGTGATTATCCTGTTTTCTTTGTCTGCTCATGGTAACCTACTTACCCTAGAGGCAGACACTGTCATTAGCTTTGGCTCCATGTTCCCAGTGGGAGATCATTCATTCCCTTAATTACAGCACACAGTGCACACACATGATCACTCACTGCAAAATGTCATAAACAAACCACTTTTTCAAAGCTGCAGAAACCAAATCCCCTTTGAAATGCTGTCAGTTATTAATAGGCTATAGTGTCCCATATAGTTTTTTAATACAGATTTCACATAATAAGAAGGTTGATACATTATAAGCCTATTAAAAGCTGAATTTAGAGTTTTATTACAAAAACACCATACAGTAGTTTTGTAACTTAAATCAGTGTTTTTCTCCTTTAAAGACAAAAAAAAGTAAAAGGTTTCCCCTTACATTATTAGCATCCAACATGCAGGTTCATTACTATGTACTGTATATCTCCTCACTCTGTATGTAACTGCAGCTGTTCAGAAATCCCACTCGGGACAGTTACATTGAGTTAGTAACACAATGCCCCCTCAACTCACCCAAACCAAATCCACCAACATCGTACTTATTAAAATGGTAAACTATGAAGACTGTCCTCAATGTATTCTGTCCTGCTTCTGTGCACACAGATAATCCACTGTGCCAGAATAACAGCCTGCTGTATATATTTAATATGATATTTAAATGTTGTTCCCAGGAGCAGTTAGTTATATTAAAAATGCCTTATTCTGGTAAAAACAAAGGCGTTTTTTTTAGCTCATTATTTTCGAACACTTTAAACTTCATTGCAATTAATAATGTGCCCCAAAATCAAAAAGTGACAGCAAAGCGTATTTTATGTTTAACCCAAAACCCATGAGCTTCATTACTTCTTTATTTGCTCAGTTTAAAATGCTTATCAAAATGTGAATTATTTAATGTATTACATTGTAGTCTAACAATAAGTGAACAATAGTTGGAGGCACTATATTTATTCATTTTATTATCAGAGCTATACATCCCTCACTCAAGTTTTTTTTTTTTAAACAGGAATTGCTATAAACTGGTTGAAATAAATATATATTTAAAACAGAACGAACACTGTATTTTGATACAGTTGGCTCCTCCAGTAATTTACGTTTCTCTCTCATTGCATTTATATATTTCTCCTCAGTACATCTGGCTCTAGTGAGCAGTGTACCCCTCTTAGACATTCACATAATACTGTAAATTCAAGCGTTTTGACTAATGCCTTCAAACATTTTAAAGACTTACTGTCCGAGACGAGGTAAAGCCGGTAGCACATAATGACATGTATTCCATAGCAACTGTACTACATTAACAAGGTGCTTCTGAAAACATGGGCAAGGGGTTGATCTGGTTAGAAATATCACTGACTAAGATAGTAACCCTTGTTTTAAGTCGGGACGTGAACCCGCTCTCCACTGCTCTAGGTCACTGCATCTCAATCATGCACCATGGAAGTGATTGTGTACATTATTGATAAGGTTTCCTGTTGCCCTTTGAAGTGAGGCAGAAATTGGGAATTTTTAAATGTCAGTTGCTTTGTAGGCCATTACTTAGAACAGACACTGCTGTTCCAGTGTGCCAACCCTGGATTTCCTCAGAGGTTTACTGTGGAGTGAAATTACTTTTCTCTAAAGCTTAACAGGGGCCAAAGAAGTGAGCCCAACGCCATTTAACCCAAAACTACAATTTACATGTTAAGTTATATGAAAAACTGATACGTCTCAAATGTAGAAATAAATAATGCTGTGCATTAATGTTAGGATTCTTGCATGTATGTGGGTCTACTACAGAATGCTTCTGTCTTTTTGATAAGAACACATCAGTTATTTTGTAGAGAGAAATTATGTCAACTTTCCACTGGGGGAGAATGTACATGTACTCTTTATGTCTTTTCTTCCTTTAAAGCTATATGGATTCTGTTCAATAAGTCAATTATGATCCCTTTTCACAGCAGATGTCAGACAGTAATGACTGCACAGCATCATTACAGCCAGCAGGCACAGAAAGTTAATGTTCCCTTGTATTTGTGTTTCACGTTCCTAACTTCTTTAATTGCTTGGAACAGTTATTCAGTATTTATTTTTCCAGTTGCTTCATATACCTTTGTCACATCTAAAAGCGACGCGTTTAAAATGTAAGGTACATCCTTTCTTTTAAATGGAATGCTGTTTTGCTACTGTGAGATAATACATAGTGAAAACCTTATAGTCCTTTGTGTAAATACACACACACACGTTTGCCTTTGACAGACCTGTCTATATTCATATACTATTTAACAGGTAATCAGCTTGGTGCCGACACGTAGATATATCCTTGTCTCAGGCTGACCCTGCATTGCAAATTCAAATGTATTGTTTTTTTCCTAGCAGAGGAAGGCCCAAAGGATCCTCTCATACAACCAGCCCTAGGTCAGTATGCTGTTTGAATAAGGATTGTTTTGCTCATTCTATACCTTGCTGAACACCAGCATTAACATTTCTACACAAAGGCACAGAGGTTAGGAAATGCATGTTCACGTGTACAGCGATACAATCGATGGCTTTTTTAGAAGACAGAAAAACATTACCTGTATTTTGCCCAACGCAGAGTGGTTGTATCAGCGAGTCACTCCTTAATATCATATCAAAATAATGTATTTGGACACTGCTTAAAACAAACAGTTGAAAAATGTACTGCAAATTATTTAACTTAAAAAAATTGCTTTTACATGCAATATTCTATTTGCTCCAGTTTCCACTTTTTCTAGAAACCTGAATTAATAAACCTTTAAATTTCAGTTTAACAGGCAGTTTATTTTATAGAAATCAGATTCAGCTACAGTCAACTCTTGCTAACCTGTAACGAGGTATGAATAGGTTTGAAATTCTTGATACTGGTCAGGCTACAAACAAATATCCATTACATTATACACTCATATAATTAGTTCTCAAAGATTTATTAAAATACTACTACAATGCAGTCTTCATTTTGAAAAACAAAACTATTACACCAACGGTTATGCATTGCTTCTCTAATACTGCTGCTTTTATTGGAATGTCCAGTCTTGAAATATTCTGTGATACGCACAAAGAATATATAGCCTAAACTATGACTACCAGTTATAATAAAACACTGACAAAAAAGATGATTTATTTCTGAAGCTTAAGAATATCATTGTCCCTTCCAAAGCTAAAATAATCAGTGTCATTCTAGATATAGATAGATAGATAGATAGATAGATAGATAGATAGATAGATAGATAGATAGAGTGACAGAGTCTACATTCCTAACAGGCTTTAGGACCCTGGGGGCGAGGAGTGTACACTCCATCTTACTAAAGAGGGGTAGGTTAGGAGTCCATCTTGGTGAAGGTCTCACAACGGTCTGTTAATTGTATAATTGTTTGATTGGGGCTGTTCAAAAGAAACGACAATGTTTGGACAGGAGAGCGAGAAGGAGGCAGACTGCGTATCTGCAGCGTGGAAACAAGGTTTTGTTTAAATACATTTTTTCAGTAAACAGGTTTAGCCTGTCCCTGTTCAAATTAAAAAGTAATCAACTGGCATTTAAATTAGGGCCCAAAACCGGGTTTTCTTTGTTCATTTTGTGTTTTGAAATTAAATATACGCTACAGCTGACCTGATCCTGCTGTGTGGACATTGGTTATTTCAAGGAGATGCGGATCAGCGACTTAGCTACCTTATCACAATAGCAGCCACTACCTGATCCCAACACAATATACATATTAGATCAACTACAAATTGCTGTTGCAAATACTGGACACCTCAGATGGGTTTTCTGGATTAGGGGCAAGATTCTCAAACAAGTGTAAAACAAACAACTAATAAGGCCCTAAATTAAACATCAGAACCCTTTTTTTCTGGTTTGGTTGAGTAAAAAAATTAAAATAACTTTTAGAATCTAAGCGTGAGTTTTCTAATCACACTTGACTCTCTTGACAAACCTTTCCCATTGGATCTGGAGTACAGATGACCAAGTTTGGTTTTAATGGTCTTTGCTCCCATAGAAGCACAAGGGTGGATCCAAAATAGGAATACATAATGTTTCAAATATCAGAAGTGTGATGCAATTTGCAGTAATATCAGAACTTTCTAAAATAATTGTAAGCTGTATTCAAGAAAGACTCTAGCAGACTGCAATTCTGCCATAAATCCTAACCAAATAACATTTGCTGAGTGCTGCAGTGTGGATTGTATGTTCCAGGTGGGCTGCTCTGGTGAATACAGTTCAGAATACCCTGGTGATCGTAAGATACATGTGGAAACAAAGGAGCACAATCCCCAGGCTTACAGGCACAGCCTGGAGGCACACAGGCTCTGAACTCCTCTTCTCTGCTGTCTCTCCTGACACAGGTGTCCTCAGAAGCTCTTTCAGCTCTGGGCTATTCTGCATCCCATGCTTCATATGGGTTTGCACAACCGGCAGTGCCACTCCCCTCTCCAACAGAACAGTTACTGGCTGACAAAAAAAAAAAAACCCTAAAGATGGACATGCAGGCTGTGTAAACAGTATTATCCCACAAAACTATTAAGTATCTTTAATGTACAAATAAGCAAATAAAAAATGTTCCTTTATATATGCTTTGACACAACAGACACTCCTGAGTTCCAATTACATAGGAAATGAAACAGTCAGACTACCTGAGTAAGGAATGCAAACTGAGAACTGTCTTTAATCTAGTATGATTCAACATATATAACTATCAAATTAAAATACATGTTTGCAATAAAATGTGCTTAATACCACACGTGGGGCAGGATTTTCAAAAGGTCATAAATGATAACTCCAGTGTTAATCAACAAATCGGTATGTAGCATTGATTTTGGCATTTTCAAGCGTTTGTTATGCCTATCTCGTTATTAAAGAATTGTGGTAATGTGATTTCCGAAATTATGTTAATATTTTAACGAGCACTGCTTCTTGTGACTATTTATTTTGTTTGCGTGGGAATTTAAAAGGAAATCCGTGTTAATTGTCATAATTTACCAGCATTTAATTTGTACTTGGAAAAGGAAGGTTCTAATTAATGAAAGAGTATATAATTCACCTTGAAACAGAAATTTAACAGACTGCAGCCGTGACACAGACGATACAGAGATAGTGTACAGGACCAGAGGTCAATTTCTTACAGACCACCTAGAGAATTCAATATTTGTAGTTATGCATATTTAAGCCTTTTCTATAGTTGTGGTTATGAATTACATTTATTCACTTGTTTTCATCATTTGCAACCTTACGGAACACTTGTTGTATTGTTAAATACAATGATATACTGTTATTTGCACTTAGTGTATTGTTACACAAATGATCAATGCAGCTGTAGCCTATCTGAGCCAATCTGGATACGTACATTATATGACAACTGACCTCTACTGTACATTTTATTTTATTTGACAAAATGCACAATATTAAATGAATTTTAGAAATTATACACAAAACAGATATTCCCTTTATTTTTTATTTCCATTTGGCTTCTGCTCGCTGTGGGAGAGTCGTCTTCCTGTACACTAGTAGTTTCCATAACAGCGAATTATGCTTCTATTCATTTTTCTTGATCTTGTTAACATGCATTTTGATTAACGAGTTCACTTTATCTAGTCGTTGAGACAGGAAGTGATGTACGTGACCTGCAATAATTAAGCTTTTTAATGAGAAATGCGCTCATTAATGACCTCATCGACTCAATTTCAAAGCATTAACCACCCAGCTGCTTATCCCGCGATTTCCACGTGGAAATCAAGCGAGTCCAAATTTGTCACTCCCGTGAGAATAGCATGCAGGGGGTTATATGTGCATCTGCAAAGTTTAACACGTCTTTGACGTGGTACAGTAAATAAATAAGCAGACTATGTGGTGGTTGGTTAACATATTTAGTTTGAAAATCACTTGCTACTAAAAGATATCGTTACTATACAGTGAGCTTGTGTGACAGGCTAGCTGCAGTGATGACGTCAGACCAGAAAGAATCACACACAGAGGCAGTAGTGATGAGTGAAACTGAACTGCAATTGCTGCGCTCAGTACGTTCATTAAACAAAATAAAAGGTTTAAACAGAAAACAGGACACGGCACTTGAGGCCAAAATAAATAGACAAACAAAACTGATTAACACTAAACAAACTGGACGAACAGACAAACAAACACGGTGAGTCTAAACACTTATTATTTGAGTTTCTTTTACCTCCTCTCCACACCCGTTCTCCACTCACCGAACACACAACCCAGAGTGAGTGAAATGTGCATCTATATATACTGTTGTGCCAGGATTCAATTACTAATTAATTATCCACTTGAATCCCAGCATGTGAACTAATTCTGTGCAACCCCGTGCTCACATATTATTACATACTTTAAATGCACGTGAAGTGAAGTGCAATCCCGTGCCTAAATACAATTATACATTTTAAATAACTCGTGCTACACACACCCATTTATATCCCATGCAGCCATATCTATACACCAACATTAACACACCACACGCAACATACAACACAGAAATGCACACAGGGGTGGGGCACATTGCCACAGCTTGATACAATAAAAAAAACAAACAAAAAAACACAACAACTGTATAAATGGGTAATTGTATGTAAAAATAATGTACAACAATTGTAAGTCACCCTGGATAAGGGCGCCTGCTAAGAAATAAATAATAATAATAATAATAATAATAATATTAATAATAATAATAATAATAATAATAACTATTTTGAAAATCCCCCCTGTGGGATCTGCATAGTGAATGGAAATCCATAGCAGGAAAGATTTGTGGAATTATTTCTTTAACTATAATCTCTTTTAGCCTGGTACGATATACTGTGTTTGATATGCATAATATTCTTGACTGCTGTTGGCTTAAAAGAAACAGGGCTCAGTTCAATAAATGACAATACAGAAATATTTAACATTAGTTTCCAGTTAAATATTTATTTTTATTTTATTATTAGTTTTTCACCTGCAATCGTTTTCTTAAACCAGCCAATCTCAAACTTGCATTCTTCTGCTTTACTGAATTGAACCCAGTGTTTTTAGTTAAAGCTTTGTGAATAGGGACACAAATACAGTGCTAATACAAACAGGATCTAGTAGGTCTCATCTCATGATACTGCATGATATGAATAAGCCATTTAGTACAAATAAGGACAGTAAAGGTGATCTTTAGTCCTCAGACATCTTATCCACCCCCTTAAATATTCATAATCTGCTAATCTATTGCTAGCAGCGCCACATTGTTATTCACTCGAGGCATGACACCACACATCAATATGGCAAAGCGACACATTACACAAAAGCATTTTGCACCAAGGTGTCCATAGCTCTTTTTGGACACATTCAGAAAATTGGAAGGCAAAACTGTTTAACCAGAATGAGAACAGAGCACTAATCACCAGCCACATAGTAATTCCATTATGACATTTGTAATCCAAGACATGAAGATTCTAAGAATCCTGTATGAAAATTTGAAATGAAATATTTAACAAAATATGGCTGGGACACAAAGAAAAAAAAAAAAAAACACAAAAAACCTTCACCAGGTACACATTTTAAAAATGACTTACCAAAAATATCCTTTCAAGCTGGTCTTGGATATCCTTCATTCCTGGAAATGCTGCAATTCCTTGGATCATTTCTACAAAGATGCATCCTACTCCCCTGCAAGAAAACAAGGAGACACACATTAATACAACTTAACAAGTTTGTAAACGGAATTGATAGGACGAGTGCAAGTACCTCAGACAAAGAACAAAACAAGCATCTACAGCTATGGCCAAAAGTTTTTAATCACCCTACAGATTTAACACATGTTGCTTCATAAAGTAGAATGAAACCTGCTGAATAATGTTACGTCAACATATTGAATTACCTACAGCTTTGTAGTTTTCCATATACTTAACGAAAAACTGACAAAAATAAAAAGATGTGACATTTAAAAATCTAACATGAAATACTGTTATTCTATTATGGCTTCCAGTAGACTTTTGTGATATAATTCTGTAGTTTCTTTGAATACATGATATTCTATTATGTTAATATTTTCATTGTTTCAATCCTAAAATTATAGGTGATGTAAAACTTTTGACCACAGCTGTATATGGGTACTGTGGAACTTACAGGGTAAGACAGCTATACTGAAACACCTGCCATAACACTGTAAATAGGGTGATATCATGGGCTGCCTGCCTGTGCAGCACTGATTCAATATGACAAGTGTGCAAGGTGTTTAAATTGATCTGGAAGACTGCTGCATCCTCCTGAACCATCATCATGTGCTTCATACAGAAGATGTTTCCATTTTTGTCCACCTGATGAATAGTGTAGCAATTCTCATTATTTTATGTACCGGCGTATTCAGAGTATATTATGTATTAGATTTTTAACAATTATGCATTTAAAATATTATGAACTTCTAAAAAAAAAAAAAAATAATAATAATAATATTACAGTTCACGTTTTCTCAGTAAAATATTAAAATACTCAGAGGCAGTGGCGATGCCAGAGGGAGGGTGGCACCTGCCACCCCTGAAATATCCAATAAAAACTACACCTCCCAGAATACTATGTCTTAATTTACTAGGCAATAGTACACGAGAAAAATGCACACAACAAAGCCTTATCCAATCTATGGTTAGCCTAAGAAAATTTGAAAGCTACTCAGGTTCATTGTCAGTGCTGATGGCATTTGGTTGAAGCGCAAAGACTTGCTTGAGAAACAAACAAAAGCTGGACCCATGATTGTACCAACTGCAGTAAGAAAGGTGCCTGTTTTATAACATACAGAATTTCTAATTCATGCATTTCCTTATTTTATTTTGCTGTGTTGTGAGCTTGTAAGCAATTCCATGGTACATTTGAACAAGTTAACTGAGATGAAGAATTTCAAGTTACATCGAGGACCCAAGTAACGCAATTCCAGAGTCGGGGTCCAAAAAAAAAAGCGCCACAAGCTGATAAAAAACCTTGTGCAGAGCACACACACACGTTTGGAAGAAACCTAACTGCTGTGGTGTTTGTATTAATGCTTATGAATCAATGTAAGCATGGAAAAGGGGCTAATAATAAAAACGCAGATGACACAGGAAGAGTTTGGTGCGCAATGTGGATTGAGTATAACTCGTAGGTTCCTTTCATATTTCTGTACAAGTTACTTCACATATTCCATTCAAAATGATATGCTTTCATTAAGCCACTACAAAGGTACATATCTATGAATTTGTCTAGTTTCATTTCCAATACAGAGACCAAACTTTCTGCTTTAGGAAACATATGACAGCATGTTACTGTGTGACGGTTTCCAAAGAGCACATTTTATGCATTGCTTGGAAATAAAATGAGTTAAAAAAATGTTGAGTATTATCAAAAAAAAAGACAGATACAGGTGTTGTCTTGGAAAACAGTATTGCTGTAAAGTACCCGCACAGTTTGAAAACTATTTGTTTGATGTCTAATGAGTATTGATAATACTGCATTACTGGAGATGAAAAGGGACCCGTATTCATGGTACTTAGAAATTTATATTGCATTAAGTTTCATATGGAATAGTGTCAGTCAGTCAGTGTGATTAACAAATAAATAAAACTGTAGTTTTTAACAAGCCTTCCCCTTTACTTCTTTTTTCAGGCACTGTAGAAACAGATTTGTAGAAGTGTGCATTCAAAATATGTAATTTGGTCTTGCTGAGCCACTGAAATGTATTTCCATGTAGACTTTAGAATACACATCAAATGGCATGCTAAAAGGGGGGTATGTGTAATTAAAAAAATTAAAAAATAAAATAAATAAATAATACATTGACATCCCTTAAAGACGAATACATGTAGGCTACTTAAAACAGTTGTTCATAGAAATAGATTTAGCTTAAAAAGGAGCTGTGGTTTGTCCATTCTTGAAAGCATGGAAGGCCCCTTGATTGTGTTTAAAAGAAAGGCATGGATGGATAATGTTCTACTTCAGACTGCAGCACATTTAGAGAAGTTCTGGTTATCTGTAAGGTGAAACTATTTTAAAAGTTTACTTTATTGCATTGATTTTATATTATGCACTACAGTAATAGAGCTATGAATCATACAGAATTTTTTTTTTTTGTCAAGTAAACATCCAGGCTTTTTTTCCCCGAATAATTTCCACCTGTTTCTTTCATGATATTGTGTGTGTGTGTGTGTGTGAGTGAGAGACATTGCCCCTGTTTCTTTCATGATATTGTGTGTGTGTGTGTGTGTGTGTGTGTGAGTGAGAGACATTGCCCCTGTTTCTTTCATGATATTGTGTGTGTGTGTGTGTGTGTGTGTGTGAGTGAGTGACATTGCCCCCGTGTCAGTGCAGGGTTAGGGTTAGGGTTGAAAAAACGTCTCCCCTCGTCCAGCATCCTGGAGTTGACATTAACAAGGAACCGATTGTATATTCACAACACACTAATATTTGTTGTTTCCCTGTAGGATCTTACCAGGTTCCCATTTGGAAATTGTAAAAATAATCTGATGGGCTCCCGAGTGGTGCATCCAGTAAAGGCACTCCGCGTGGAGTGCAGGATGCGGCCTATAGCCTGGAGATCGCAGGTTAGAACCCAGGCTATGTCATTGCCGACCATGACCAAGAGTTCCCAGGGGGTGGCGCACAACTGGCTGAGCGCTGCCCGGGTAAGGAGGGCTTAGGTTGCAGGGGAATCCACGGTTCATCACGCACCAGTGACCCCTGTGGCTGATAGGGTTCCTGCGGGTCTGCAGTGGAGCCATTCAGATCTGTGTTGTCCTCCAGCACTATAGGTCTGGTGGCTTCGCTGTGGATCCGCAGTGTGAAAAAAGACGAGGGGGGGGTTGAAAGCCCCCCCCCCCACATTACAAATGTATTTTAATTTAACAGCAATCAAATACGATTTACTATGCAAGAAATAACTCCCCTGAACCTGTCCCTTGGTGATTATTAACAATGAAGGGGATAAAGGAATCACACAGTACTGTTTCTGATTACAGCTCCATTAAGTACAGGGAACCTGAATACATCATATTCAGACAAACAAAAACTTACTTTATGATGAATGCATTAAGCCTAATCCACAAGTTCAGCACTACAGACATATTATAATATCTTTATATAACACCTTTCGTAGTGTACCATCATCAGAAAACGCTTTACAGAGGTGTGCATTATATGCAGAGTCACTTACAATAGGACACTGATTTAACATCTCATCTGCAGGATGGAGCACAAGGAGGTTAAGTGACTTGCTCAGGGTCACAGTGAGTCAGTCAGTGCCAGAGGTGGGATTTGAACCGTTGACCTTCTGTTTACAAGCCCTGGACTTTAACCACTGCGCCACATTATAGCTCTCTTTAATGCAGCAATCACATAACTTGGCAAAGTCTAATAGGTTATTGCTAACTAAAAACAGAAGGAGAGTTTAGGGCAAAAGCGTCTCTCAGAATATAATGGGAAGTTCACCCGAACTCCTTACACAAATTCATTCAATTAATAATTAAAAGGTGCTCAAAACATTTTTAGTTTGTGATAAAACAGCTTGAGCTCCCATGTATTATTAGGCGTGCTGATCCAGACCACAAGACAATATCTGGTCGAAGGTTAGTGGTGGCAATCTCAGGTGGAAAAATAAGCCGTTGAACAACATCTGCCAGCATTTTCCAGTCTCTAGCAGCTTCCAGTTGTCCTGGGCGAGGATTGGTTTTAACACCTTTTCTTGGTGGTTGCTGTCCTGGGTGGAGGAATGTTGTCTTTTGTGTGTAATGTTTTGATGGAACAGGTGGCAACTTATTGGTCATGTTACGCTTGTCTTCCAATGCTAAGGCCAAACATCACAGCACCTGGTCATGGCGCCAAGTAAACCGTCCTTGGCTAAGAGCCACCTTACCTCCTGTCAAAATGTGCCTTAATGTTGCAGGTGTTGAACACAAAGGACATGAGGGATCCTCTCCTACCCAGAGGTTTAGGTTCTGTGGTGATGGGAGAACATCATATGTTGACTTGATGAGGCAACTGATCCTGCTCTGTTCCACTGATCATAGGTCTTGCCAGCCAATCTTGCGCTGTTCCACACTCTCCCATCTCATCCATTCTCCCTGCTTGGCCTGGGAAATGGCCTTTATACACCTCATCCTCTCCTCCTGCTTTTGCACCTCGTTGACTACCAGCTTCCTCCTTTGAGCTGGGGCTGCCTTGTGCCATGTAGGAGGAGCTGAACTGAGACCAAGACCCCCTCTTCCATGCTGAACTCATTCGAAGGGCAGCCTTTGCATCTTCCACAGCTTTCTTTGCCGCCCACTTTCTCCCATGTATTATTAATTCCCATGCCACTTTCATCAATTTCCACAGAATTCGTAAAACTCCTGAAGCACTCTTGAACACTCTGTAAGGTAATTACCTAGTTTCCACAACGTCTGCAGCATCGTGCTGCATTGTTCTGTCACTGTTATGAAAGCATGCCACGTTGTTTTCATCATTTTTGTATTTGTATTTTTGTGTCAGCACCATGCAATGCCAGCATCCTCATACCCGACTGCCCTGTTGTGCACAAGGTTGTACAGTAACTGCACAAGAACGAAGATTTAAAAAAACAAAAAAAAGGTCGATGAATATAACATCCAAAAACCAACGTAACACTGTCACCAGAATCAGTACCGGTACATATTATACAATAAGAAGTCGAATGAAAAGCTATCCAGTGCCGTGAAAAAAAAGAAAAAAAAACAGATGTTTTTTTTTTTTTTTTTTAAAGGACAGAGTCGAGTAGTTGTATTTTTTTATTATTATTATTATTATTATTATTATTATTATTATTATTATTATTATTATTATTTCTTCTGTCAAACCCAAAGCAAATTTAAAAACGTAATCTTGATGCGTCTGAGATGTCAGTTAGGCTACCATTATAGGTATTATGTAATTTTGTTATCTACACAGATTTTTGGGCTTCATGTAATGTTTCTGTGTAGGCCTACATGTTGAGTGACCAAATGTTAAAAACTAAAAGTTAATATCTTTAAAGTGGTTAAAACATTCATACGTTCTTTATTAGTATTCTAATTTGTTTACATTTGCTAGCCTTGAGTTTGATCGAAGTTCAATGTAATGGAGCACTGTGCCTTTAAGAAATGAATCATTTGAACAGACGTATGTGTCGTCACAGATGACGTGCAAGTATGCCCATGGACTTAAAAATAAAAAATATACAGAAATAAAAGAAAATATATCTAAAAAGCTTTACCATCACTGAAAGAGACACTGCTCCACGCAAAGCTCTCCATGAGTAGAAAATAGTTTATTGTTTGTACGTATTGAAGAAATAATATGTATTGCTTTATTAAACATTTAACTCAAAATGTGGCAAAAAAAAAAAAAGTAGAAGGCTAAAAGAAGAAAATGGTCTTGTGCGTGTTTCGTTTAAGGGTGCAACAAACACAACATATATTGTGATAATAATAGGAATAATACATATAATAATATTTGATACTGTAAATTATTAATTTTAAATTCAGTGATGTGTGCAAGTGTTTGATATGAGGTCAGTGGAGCGTCTTGAGGCATGTACTGTTTTTTTTTTTTGCAAATATCAGGATGTTTGGTGTTATTTTTTTTTACTATTTGCTTTATACGTGATAGTTTCGACAACTTTGAAAATGACTATAAAATCTGGTCCTGCGAAAGTCTTGCGATGTGATTGATAGCTGGAATTGAGTAGATTTGGTCGGGCGACAGCAAACCACTCCCCCTTCTCAACACACTTGTAGTCAACAAGCAATAGCTGATTTTTGAAGGGCGAAAAGGGCTTGTTTTGGTTCCGCAAGATTTCGCTTGGAATTTTTCTTGTGTTTTATTACCGCGAATGCTTTCGCGTCCTCGTTCACGAAGTGCTGACTTTGATTTGGTCCAACCCTTAGTTGTAATACTTGACAGTTGTTTCAACAAGAATTTGTCAATGTCATTAATTTTGTAACAAGATAAACTGTATGATGGCTAGGTATGTAGTTGGGGTTGTCCAAGATGTACATGTTCATAAATTGGTCAAATGATATTGGAAAATGCCTACGACTTGTTAACGGGTTCTCTGTTCTCAGAAGCGTCAGTATGAAAGCATGTACAATTTACTGGTGTTTCACAAGGAACGCTGACCACTTTATGGGACAATATGAGCAAAAGACTTTCCTGCAACCCTTAAGGAATTAAGGGTAATAATCATAGACTAATTCTCACCCTGTATCTTTGCAAAATGATTATGAAAAGCTATAGTCAAAGCTATAGTCCTTAAGTCAAATTCAATATTGGTGTCATTCATCAAGTTGCCAGTGCCACTGACAGATCCAGTTAATAGCATGCTGCACTTCACATATACCCAGCTTCCTTTCGAGCACAGATTGTTACTGCCAATTGATGAGCTGTAGAGCTGAAATCCGCATAACAAGATACTACTCTTCAATCTCTTTAAAAGAGCAGTCTGAAAGGTCAGGAGAATTTTGATGCAGAACTAAATTCTCTATATATTTTACATCTCTTTAAAAAAAAAACAAAAAAAAAAACACTTTCTACTGGGTTTAGACAGAATCTTAATGAAGGTTAAATTATGAACATCAATTCCTGATGCATGTCTTTATTTATGCAAGTTGCAATAAAGACTGCTCACAGAAGCGATTGGGGTTGAAGGTAAATTAAGTCCTGTGATTTTAATGCTATATTTCTTAAGTAACTGTCACTCATATGCACAGAACGTTAGCTGTTAGTTACTGTCTCCATTTCCTGCAGTTCTCAGTGAAGTGTAAAAGTAACCTGCAGTCACGTCCACCTGCTTCCCCCATTCCCCAATGGTCACTAATTGCCCACAGTTTGATACAGCTGGTGTCCTTGGAAGCTGCTGCCCCCACTCTGACTAGTCCTCAGACAGTGTCACAGCTCATTTATCATCTCTGAAGTCTTTCCGCCATAGGGCGTTTAGTATTTCCCACTGTAAGGACTAAAAGCAGAACAGGCAGGAAATCCTTCAGACTGTCAGAAGACATTTAAGCAGCTCCTTGCTTCATTCGCAAATTAAAAATCCCTCTTGCTTATTGTATGACTTTGCACCACAGGGAAACAGCCATCTCTCATCAATATTATTCCAAAGCCTTTTTACATAATCTGCACAAAACAACGTGAACCCTAAGAAAAGAAAATACATTAAACCAAGCTGCCATCCCCCAGAGCCAGACTGTAATTTCCAATTATAAACACACATTATATCCAGAAAACACATTACCTCTCTTAAACCATTCTTGTTGAATCTTTTAAGAAGTATACAATAAAACAGCATGTTCTATAAGATGCCACACATCTATCAATTACTTTTGTTTACAGAGCCTTTTTTTACCTCACACAATTTCAGTGTTTTACGAGTAACACATATTTCTAAAATGAAATATAAGAAGCTAATTAAAAAGAAAAAAGAAAAAGAAAAATTGGTCACGGTCCATTATCTAGTATGCAGTGCTGCCTCTGGTATTATTACTTCATTTAAAAGCAGTGCAGCTGTATGTAAGATCTCTTAAATCAGTTTCATCAACCGTCTCGCTTACTTTTGAAAGATTAATGACACTGTATTCCCTGCTTGTGTTTTTCTGTATGGGTCAGGAAAAAGTGGAATCCAATAGATGGATTGCTTCTCTGAGAGGTCACTGTACCTACCACATGTCAAGGCTGGTGGAGTAGTCTGTGGAGCCCAGGAGAACATCTGGAGGTCTGTACCAGAGGGTTACCACCTCGTTAGAGTATGTGTGGCTAGGGACCGACTTGGCTCTGGCAAGACCTGTAAGAGAACAACAGTGATATTTAATTCACCGACAAAAGGAATGTCAAGAAAAGGTGACGCAGAGGACAATTTTATCTTCTTTCATGAACCTGAAACAATCCACCCTGAAAACACTTGCAGTATATCAACCTTAAGTCCTGTAATCCAGCCGTATCCAAGGTGATCCTAACTTCACATTTGAGCATTCTGGAAAGAGTTGGTATTGGCATATGAATTGTTGGTTTACCATTCGCTGTTACAGAATACAGTTTGAAATACAGCCCTGTCTCGGCTGTAAATGTAATTTAGTATCACGAAGAAGTAGATTACCAGATCTGTAAGGACAGACAGACAGACAGACACGTTCCTCTGTATTTCCACAGATTCGGTTACACATGATAACTTCAGTAAGAACATCTTAACCTATCTCTACCACAATTGGACATGGTTTACAGTATATATTAATAAATGTAAGTGTGAGCTGAAGTCAGACTGACCTATAACCCCTGACTCTGATACTCTCAATTACATGTGCTAAAGAATTTCTTAGCAAAGTTTCACCTCAGTGTAATGAGCAGTTCTTCAGATACACTGACAGCAAAGTGTATCCTCATTGCTGGGAATATGCATCCACAGTGGGGGATAATTAAATACATGAATGAATTAGCTGACAATAGCTTTAAAACAAATCTTCAAGATGATATTGAAGGAGCACAGCTGGTCTCCTGGGTTGGATTCATGGTCCCCTATTATGTGACTAAAACTCAAGATTACACACTGTGGTTTACTCTGCTGTAGCAATCATCACTGCATCAAAAATAGAAAAATAAAAGAAATCCATCTAAGGAAAATGAAACATATCAAGCCTGCTCTTTCAAGGTTATTTTGTATATTTCTTTATCCTGGGATAATAGAGATGCAGAATAATCCAAACAGCTTTCACATACAGTATACTAACTGTATGTGATGCACATGGTGTTCGTGTATGATGATCAGATGGGGAGCACTGGTAAAGTATCTATAGATATTGTTAGTATCAGGGCGATAGGTAAAACATTATGGGATGGAAGCTGTTCAAATATTGGCTCCCTGTCTCTATTGTGGGAGGTAGGTCTTTTTAGTAACAATAGTATGTTGAGTTAATATGCATATTTGTATAATGCAATCTAAGTTTTAATTAGATGACTTATTTCAAAATCATTACTTTAAAAAACAGAACGCTATTGGAGTTAAAGTAGCTGATGCAAATGGAATTAACGTAAACCATCTTAGTTTAAAGCACAGTCACATTGAAGTCCTATATTAATGATATTAGCATTGGCACTTAGCGCTACAAAGCACACACTTTATCACTTACACACTTGCAGCTTAAATCTGAGGATTGGACTAATTCTTCAAAAGAATAAAATACTCTGCATTTACATTTTCAAGGAATTGGTTACCTGCAGGACCAAATTTAAGTCAACTGTAAAAAAAACTAAAAAGGCAAGTTTATTTTTTATTTGCAACTCCTGTACTCAGTTGTGCTTGCAAAGGAAGGAAACAGTCTGACTGCACTGAACATACAGAACGGTAAGATATGATCACATTTGCTGTCTTTTCTCAAATCCCTCGTGCTTTTTTTTTTTTTTTTTACTCGACAATGACCTGTTTGGTTTACCTTTAGATTTCAATTTATATTCACAGATGATGCTATTCAGTCAAGGATTCACTTCCCTGGGGAAAGATTTTTTTTAATGGCTTATGAGGTAATGTTAAATACAGAAGAGGATGACATATCATTACTTCAGCCAGTACCGCTGGAACAACTGATATATAATGGAAGAATGCCTTAATTATAACATTACATTTTTCATCCCTATGTGAAGGCCAGGTGATTTATGAATCATTCTGGTAATGTACATTTTAAATTATCTACCGTATTCCTTCGAATTTAAGACACACCTTTTAAACCATTTTTTTCTTCTCAAAAATAGCCTGCGTCTTAAATTCGAGTATAGTATAGTATAGTGATGCGTGTATTAAAATCGGCAACAAAAGAAGTGACTACCCAAGTACACAAATAGCAATGTGACTGACTGCGGAGAAAAGACGAACAAAGACATCACTGCCCAAATACACAAGCAGCAACGTGACTTACTGCTGAGAAAAGACAAACCAAACCGTTACTGCCCGATCTCGATTCATCATCTCATTCATGACATACAGGCAGACATTTTCAAAGAAGCATCATTAGCTTCCTGAGGAACACAAAGAGAAGCTTTTACAATTGCAGTGTTTCTAACAAACAGTACCAGCTTCTACAGATTGGAAATGCTGATCAGACCCCTGTATTTTTAGACATGCCAAGCAACACCGCAGTTCACAAATTGGGAGAAAAACAGGTGTGAGTAATCACGACTGGGAATGAGAAGCAGCGCATAACTGTAATGCTCTGTGTGATAGCAGACAGCCGCAAACTGCCTCCATATGCGTAATTGAGGTTGTATCTTTGTGAAGGCATATGTATTTGATGTTTTAGTTTTTCCTCAAATTGAGGGAAGGAAATTTGGTCTGCGTCTTAAATTTGAGGGCATCTTAAATTTGAAGGAATACGGTATTTAAAAACGCCCAGTAACACCTGAACCATGCATGGAGGCTGTAAAAAAAAAACATGCAGGTGATGAACATAAACAGAGCCATAACACAGTCAAACAGAGTTAGTGTCACCATGGGCAGTCAGGACAGCACTGATCTAAAGAGACAAGTCAGAGATAAATCATTCTGGTGGACACGTTACCATTCCTCAAGGATCACCACCCCTCCAGAACTGTCAACACTTTTAAGACTGTTCCTTGCGAAAATCTGTCACAGTATTTCTTCAGACTAGCATTTAGAAGCAGCTGTCAACCGAGAATGTACCATGAGTTCTTTATCAAAGTCTAGTATTGACAAACGTTTTAACTAAAAAGTCTTTCTGAATGTCTTCCGTCTTTTAGTATTACTATATAAACCACCTCTGAGTGTTTTAGTTGTGGAGGACAGTTAAATGCAGGCTGTATGAACTAGCAGGGGAAAACTGTGTACAACAATATTGACAGTTTTAAACATCCTGCTGTACACACAGTAACTATATGTCCCAAATAAACTGCTGTACCACTAAACTGAAGGACACAGGGACCAGTCATTGGGCTTCTGAGTTTCTAAAAGTCTTCTGACTCTGGTCTCTACCTTTAAAAAAAATTGCTACTAAAGTTGAAGATCAAGAGGCTGCTCAAAGAAAGTAAAATCCAGTACAGCACTGTAGTTATCAGAAATCTATTTACAAGGCCTCAACCCGTGGCCATGGATTTGCTGTAAATAAGGATCTGGGTGATTTTCTCCAGCACATGAGTATTTATTGTGTTTACAGGCAATGTTCTCTGATAAGTGTTTGACACATTGATGATCGACATCCTGGTTAGCCAGCAAAAACTGGGTTGTAGGGCAAACCATGAAGAAAAACGGCAAATCTGCCATGGGATATTTAGTGAACATCAGTCTTGGCTTCACACATTTAGCAGGTGACATATATCATGCTATTTCCTCGTCTGGTAAAAAAAAAAAATTAAATATGGTATTTTGCCCCAAGAATTATTATGCCATATGATGTGCGTCAATTTGTGGCTGCTGCTTTTAAAAAAAAAAAAAAAAAAAAAAGGACATAAATTGTTCCAAATTCACATTTACCCAAATCATGAACAGTTTACGTCTAGTATCTGCATGTTAAAACCAAAGATTTCAGCCACCCTGTCTATTACTATTACTGCCATTGTTATATTCTAAATCTCAGTGTGACAGAAAGGCCTGTTTTGATTCAAAAGTCTCAAAGTCCAACCTTTTCAGATAGTTTTAAAGTCAATTAGTGTATTCTTAGTTTTAAAATCACAGTTTAATTTAAAATAAGTCCTTAAAAAAGTATTCCTTAAAATACTTTTTTTTTGTGGATCATTTTGTAAATCATTTCTGAACCTCTTTTTGGCATAGAAATTACGGTACCAGTCAAAGCAAAGAGAAGCTCAATAACATTAAAATTCTGGCAAAGGTGAAAAACACTGCAAGTATTTTTTTTTCTCTTTATGGTGTGTTTCAAAAATAAATGCCACAGATTTTCAATGTTTTAAGTTTGCAGGCTGAATGTCATGCACAATCTCTGATAATACCACTTACAGCATATTTAATCACTTGTGCTTTACTAATTGATGTAATATTTATACAGGGCATTGTCGGGGCGACTGTAACTGTATGATAGACTCAATCAGCTCAGCAGGGAAGGTAACCTTCTTGACTGATCCCTGAGTGGTTGTCATGGTTACACTGTGGGGAGTGCATCGCCACCTTTTACGAAAAGGACAGAGCTTGGGAGCTGACATCACATCTATAATTTAAAGTTTGTTTTAAAAGACCATATAAAAAGTAAGAGCTTTGAGTATTTTGCTTGTTCAAAGCTTTTACCTTGCATTCCCATAAACATGAACACAGGAACAAAGGTGAATAATTAAACACCAACACACAGTGAGGATCTCTCTGATGCTGGCGCTGTGTGTATAACTGCTGTAGCACTGTATGTATACGCATGAGTGATGCACTGTACAAGAATCATAGTTTTCCTCTGAAATAAATAAAACACTGTACTGCATGAAAGTGGGTATCTCTTTGCTCTGTTTGGTCATCAGAGGGGTAACTACTGTGATATTCCAGTACTGTAATGCAGTGCTATACTTTGTATCATTGCATTACACTTACGAAAAAGTATTAAGTTACAGAATATTCAAAGAGGGATAATCAACCTCCATCATTTATGAAACACAACTCAAATATGAGGGACATAAACTAGAACGGAGATGGCGGGACTCTAAACTGCATGTTCATTACATCGCATGGAAGGGCCACCTGGTTAAATATAGGAAGGCTCAGGAGTTGGCGAGATCATCAAATTATTCTAATTTAATTGAAACAAATAAAAATAATCCTAGATTTCTTTTTTTTGCTACCCTAGATAAATTAATTAATTCTTCCCCTGATAGTCCTACCCTTGACATTGGCTCCTCTCACAGCTGCAATGACTTCTTGCATTTCTTTAAAAATAAAATACTAGACATCAGAAATGAGATTCCACAGATACCTTCTATTAAGGAGGACTCCAGCACAATTTTACCAACTACACCTATTAAGGCTACTATGGGGGCTTTTTCTTTGATTACCTTACATGAACTGACAGAGCTAGTTCAACATAAGAGAGCTACTACATGCTCTCTTGATCCTATTCCTACAAAGCTATTAAAAGATGTTTTTGGTGTTATTAATACCCACATTTTAAAAATTATAAATGGTTCACTTTACTCCGGCATAGTTCCCTCAGCACTTAAGGTAGCTGTGGTAAAACCTATGCTTAAGAAACACAATTTGGACCCTAAAGTCCTCAATAACTATAGGCCAATCTCAAAGCAACCATTTTTAGATAAGGTTCTAGAGAGAGCTGTTGCAATTCAATTATAACAATTTCTAACTCTTAATGGTATATTCGAGAAGTTTCATTATGGTTTTCATGCTGCACACAGCACCGAGACGGTCCTTGTCAGAGTTGTGAACAGTCTGCTGTTAAGCTCTGACTCAGGCTTTCCATCAGTATTAATTCTTCTAGATCTAAGTGCTGCCTTTGATACAGTAGACCATTCCATCCTACTGAACCGTCTTGAAAGCACAGTAGGACTGTCTGGCCTTGTCCTGTCCTGGTTCAAATCTTCTCTTTCAGTTTGTCTCTATTGGGGAGGTAAATCGGCATTATTGGAAGTTGTCTGTGGTGTTCCACAGGGCTCCATTCTAGATCCCTTGCTGTTTTCATTATATATGCTACCGTTAGGTGATATTATCCACAGACACGGAATGAACTTCCATTGCTATGCTGATGACACCCAGCTTTATTTGTCCCTAAAGCCAGGAATTTCTTCTGCCTGGGTGTTATTAGCAACTTGCCTTACAGCATTGGATGTCACAGAATTTTCTAATGTTGAATTCTGATAAAACAGAGGATATGCTAGTGGGATCACAAAACCAACTAAAAGGAATGTAGGATTACATGAGCTTGACCCTTGCAGTCTCTCATCAAAACTTAAACTAGAAATTAAGAGTTTGGGGGTCATCTTTGATCCTGATCGATCATTTGAGACTCATATTAGGACACTTACTAAAGTATCTTTTCACCATTTGAGAAATACAACCAAACTTAGACCAATTATTTCTGTATCTGATGCTGAGACACTAATGCATGCCTTTGTTTAATCTAGAATTGATTATTGCAATGAACTTTTTTCTGGTGTCCCAAAACGTGTTGTATCCCGCTTGCAGCTTGTTCAGAATACTGCTGCTAGTATTCTGATTAAAACCAGGAAAAGTGAACATATTACCACGGTTTTGGCCTCTTTACACTGGCTCCTGTGCAATACAGAATTGATTTTAAGATTTTGCTGTCAACTTACAAGACCCTGAATGGATTAGCACCTAGTCATTTGCTGGAGTTACTGACCCTGTATCTTCCAAACTGCAATCTGAGATCACAGGATGTGGGGCTTCTAGATATTCCTAGGGTCAACAAAAGCAACACGGGAGGTAGGGCTTTTTCTTGTAGAGCTCCTAAATTATAGAATGCCCTGCCTTTGTTTGTCAGGAAAACTGGGACCGTTACAGTTTTCAAGTCAAGACTAAAAATGCACTTTTATAAAATGACTCTCAGTGGGTTTTTATGTAATTTTAAAATTGCTGCTTTTGTATTATGTGTTACTGTTATTTAAATGGTATGACAGTGGCAGTTGTATGTGTGACATGCAATACAAATGCATTGTGGTTTGTTCTATTTTTCTGCTATGTACTGTACAGTGCTACTTTTGTATAAAAAGCGCTATATACATGCAATAAATAAATAAATACATAAATAATTTAGCTTAAACCAACAGGTAATAGTTTCTTGACAAAAAACACCAAAATAAAACATCTTAATGTACATTGCAAAACTATGGAAGGAATGTTGAATTGGAATGATGCAAAAATACAAAATATTTGCTTTAGGGTTTATATTTAGAATAACTACATTAGTAAATCATTGAAAAATCTTTGCTTGTAACAATTGACAATGAAAACATTAGTAGTAGCTAATGTTACTGGTACAATGCAATCTACTAATTACAAATCTGGTAGGTGTACTTGCATTATACTTTTTACGCTTGGCTGATTTGCATTCTCCTTCTTATTTCCCTGTCATATTTTAATGAATTATGTTTTCAAAATAAATTAACCACATTTTATTAAACAAAAGTAGATTAATCTATCAAAGGCAGACCCTGTCAAATGAATATAGTTTCTGACAACCTGGCCTAACAAAATCAACAGCATTGTAAGCATATCTGTTGAGGCTAAAATATTCAACTAAAAAATGGTGCAGTAACACTTCTAAAACAGACATGGTAAAAAGAATACAAAACATATTTCCACATACCAAGTAGAAAAACAACATGAAGATTGGAAAAGAGAGCAGAAATGCATTAAGAATCTCCAGCACCCCCTGAAGGGGGTTTGAATTAAAAGTACATAAACTCATATTCATTTCTATCATGGTCATTTAAAGATCCTTGTGATTTTCTGTCAGGAGGAAAATACGAGTGACGCATAAAGCCATTTTTCTTTTAGCCTGTCTGGAAAAGGAGTGAGCTCTGACTTTTTAGTCATAACTACGGAGAAAAACTGATATATTTTCTCTCTCATTTCATATTTTGAAATAATTTTGCTCTGATTAACCCCTCCGTGGCCATGTGTACTGCGCGAAGCCAGTGGCTCTCCCGGGATTCAGTCCCTTCTTGTATTTTTCACACTCTCTCCTTTACTACTCAGCTCTACCTGACTTGATAATTCCTGCTAGCGCCTTTTCATATTTATATATATATATATATATATATATATATATATATATAATAATAAAATATTCTATATCATTTTTAGCAAGTTTTAATAATGTTCTGTTTTTCTTTCAGAAACCCAGTCTGCTTGTACTAGGTCCGCCTCTGTACACAGACGGTATACTGCACTAGATGTGTGGTTTTTTTCCAGTCAGCTTTTTGAACTACCGAGACACTGACTGGCAGATACACTGCAATTTTTGAACGACCTTTTTGATGAAGGGAAATCTCCCTCCACACTTAAGATCTACGTGGCAGCTATCTCAGCTTGCCATATTAAAATGGACTCGGTCTCCCCAGGAGCGCACTTCCTATTGGGACAGTATTTGAAGGGTGTTAAATCCCTCTCTAAAGGACCTTGTCCCTTGCTAGCGACTTAATGTAGTGCTGGAACCGCCATTTGAGCCCCTACATTCAGCATAGCTGAAATTCCTGTCAAAGACCGCTTTCCTGACTGTTACTACTGTCGCCAAGCGGGTAGGGGAAATGCAAGCATTCTCAATGGTGAAAGCCTGTTTGTTTTTTAGCAGAGGCAGGAACTGAGGTTACTCTCCGCACTAGTCCTACTTTTCTCCCTAAAGGCATTTCTGCTTTCCATATCAACCAGTCAATGGAAATGGGGACCTTCCATCCACCTCCTTTCCAGTCTGACAGGGAGAGAAAGTTCCATACGTTATGTCCAGTTAGGGCACTGGCGTATTACATTGACCGCATCCAGATTAGTGACAATCTGAGCAATTGTTTATTTGCTTCGGGTCTAGCTCCACAGAAAAGCCCTGTCTAAACGGTGATTGTCAAGGTGGATTGTAGACACGGTCAGGATTGCATGGGATCTAGCCAACCTGCCCCCACCAGAAAAGGTCACTGGTCACTCCACAAGAGGCCTTGCAATCTCTTGGGCATTATTCCAGGGGGCATCTGTTGCAAACATTTGCAACGTTGCAGTATGGGCCACAACTCATACTTTTACCAGGTTCTACTGACTAAATGTCATAGACCAGCAGAACTCTGGTTTTGGGACCAGAGTGTTAAGGACAGCCACTCATCCTGCTCTTTAACATTTTTATTGTGTTCCACTTTAAGTCCTGGGGTAGTTAGCCACACACCTCTTTGAACTTCTTGTGTTAAATGCTGAGGTTACTCAGTGTAACCTTGCTGCATATACACTGCATGAGGGTTCTCCCTCACTGTACTGTGGACCATATGCCATGGACCCTTATCCTCGGCCAGAATGCTAAAGGCAGTTTTTCTTCCTTTTTAGCACATCTGCCGGTCCTGCAAGTCCTTCACTTGTAACGGCTTGGGTATTGTATCCCATTTGGTAATGGTTAAATTTCGTACTTGAAAGGGAACATTAGGTTATTATCATAACCCTGGGGCCGGTTGCACAAAAAAAGTCTTAACTTAAGTCTAAGACTTAGTTCAAGTCCAGTGAAATTGGTCTAACGTAAGACCTTGAGATAAGTCTGTTGTAAGACTGGGCTTCAGCTACTGTTGCTAAGCAACGAAGACCGGTTATTTTTTCAAGTCTGTTTGAAAAAAAAAAATGTCTGGCAACGGCAAAGTGAAGAAAATTAATTTTAGCGAAGAAGAAAAATTGGCAATTGTAGAAGAAGTAATTATTAAAAAAGAAATAATATTGGGGAGGTTAGGGGTGTCATTAAAAAATTCGGACAAAAATAAAGCCTGGCAAGAAATTACTGGACGGGTAAATGCCATCAACCCAGCCGTAAATCGCACTGTAAATGAAATTAAAAAAACTTGGATGACTGCAGGGATGCTGTGGCTTCTGTTAGTTGCAGGCTCCAAGTCATCTTTTAACATTTCCACTAAAGTTAATACGTCCTCATTGTGGAAACGCAGTCGTTCAAACATAGCAATGTTATTTTAATCCTCTAAGGGATTGTGTCTGTCAAATACTCTTTCCCTACGAAATGCACTTTCATTTAAAAATTCAGCAAAAGCTATCAGTGCTGCTGCCATGTTGGCTTCTATAGCAACAGATACTTTTTTTCCATTTAAGCCTGATGAGAGGGAGGCTTCAAAAAGGATTTAAATTTAAGACCAGGCTCAAATTAAGACTTTTTGTGCAATGGGTCTTATTTATTTTGGGCTTAAATTTTAAGTCTAAGTCCAAGAAGTGGTCTTAAATGCATTTAAGACCTTTTGTGCGACCGGCTCCTGGTTCCCTGAAATAGAAATGTAACCATTACCACTCAAGGTTGCTGAGTTCACTCCAACACAGTAGGCCTGAAGAGGAAATGGGGCTGAGCCTTATGCGTCACTCGTATTTATCTCCTGGGGGTGGAGACAACTTCTGATGCATATATGGCTTTTAATGGAGCAGCTTTGATATAAGTGCTCAGCTAATTCGGGCTATAAGAGATATCCCATTCAGTAATGGTTAAATTTCTATTTCTTATCTCTTTAAATTATATTTAGGAGATAACAATCTTCCGAAAGGATTGAGACGAAATCTCCAAGTACACTGAAATGGCTGGTTTCACAGACCTCACGTAATCTTGGACTATCTAATGTTACCGTAGGTGAGGCAGTCCAAGATTAGCACTAATTGAGGTCTGTGAAACCAGCTGTAAGTATTCTCTATGGTGTTATGTGAAAAGCATACCAAGAAAAAAAACAAAACTGGAATAAAGAGAATTAGCATTAAAAAATTGCACAGTTATTATAGTTTTTGTTATGTGGTGCTTTTAAAATGTTACAATGAGGATAGTTGGGCCTCAATTACAATGTAATCCTTGTGTATGTATGTTGTAAATAATATTGTTTTGTGGTGTTTTGGTGGTGGTTGGCAGGGATGGGGTTAATTTCCTATCCCTACCAAAATACATGTGAGAATGTGGCTGGAGCCAAATTGAATAACTGATGACAATTAGGCTCCAGCCACAAGGTATTTATGGAGAGAGGAGTTTTTGGTGAGTGTTTGTGCTGCTGTTATTATTTTGAACACTTTGTAGTGAAGGCCAATGCCCAGCCTATGGTTTTTGGATTTTGTTTAAACCTGTTGCTTTGGCCCTTGAGCTGGTTGTTTTGTTCCTGTTTATTGTGTGCGAGACCTGTTTGTTTAACCTTTTATTTTTTACTCTGTGAGCAATTGTGTTTTTTTGTTTGTAAAACCTTTTTATTTTATATTTATTAAAGTGCTTAAACTGCATTTTCCTGACTCTTCCCTCTGTGGCTATAGTGTCACAATGTGTTTTTACAGACTGCATAGCCATGTATATATTTGTATATTAAATTAGTTTACTGGTCTGCTGTAGTTCTACTGGGTTTATAGTGTTTGATTCCTACAGAAAACCAAACTTAAAATACAGAAATGGTAGAACTAGTTTTAAAGCATTCTCCAATAATGTATCTATTATAAGTGTATTGAAGTTTTCCTTCACCTTGCCTGGGGCAATGTATGACAACAGCTGTTCTCTAATCTCACACTTTCATTACATAATACTGACAATTCTAAGCATCCTTATGGCATTCATGGTTGTGTTGTTTCATCAATCCTGTTTGTAAGACCTTGGGTAATAGGGTCTTAAATAGTCTGCAAGAACAAGTGGCAAACATACAGCTTTATTATTTCATATATAGCTTGTTAAATGTAGTGAATTGGTTTAAACATGTGTACTATGATATTAATGTAAGATACATCTGTTTATTTATTTGTACTGTGTAAACTACCTACCTCTTGCCATTGTTGGAGAAGACTCACACTCCATGCTAGAATGTGTTGCGGGGCAGTTTCTATCTTCACTAATGCTCGCATGGTCATTACAGCATGACAACGATACTGTACGAGAAGAGCTGATGTTTTACATTGCAGTAAGTATTGATGGACGAACAGAAGGACAGCTTCCACCATAAATCTAAACCTTCTGATGCTCTCAAGAACTGCAAGAATCTCCCAACCATTTCCCTCACAATTCGAGAAGCGGTTCTAAAGTACAACATATGTACGGGTCTACTAGATCCCCATCTCTAAGGAATAATACATAAAAGCAGGAAATTATCGTATCAAGCAGTGTTGTGCGATACACTGCTGTTACAGATTCTGTCCTATGTCGTGCTCTAAAAACTACCAATGCAGACGAGCACAGTCTTCAAATAATTTCAAATTCTCTTGAAATTAAATAAACGTAATTTGCCACATTAATTATTCACTTTTTACTCACACCACACTCCTTCTCCGCTCCTAACTCTCCTACACAACCCTCCCCAATCCTTTGTTCTTTTATAGGGTGTGACCGGGGGTAATTGGCAACCAATCATGCCATTCCCACCTGGCCACATCCCACACTTTTCCAATCACTAAATTAAACAATTTCCATCACCAGACACCCACACACACAAGCACCCATGTGTAGAGCCTCTGCTCTGGACACAGCCTCCTCCTACTCTGTCACTATATATATAGCCAAATGCTGATGGCTTTCTGAAAAAACAAGTTAACATTGTTACTAAATATAAGCTCTATTTGATAAGCTAAAGATAATTACAATGTTTTTTTTTTTGTTCTTTTTTATTGTTTTGTGCATCAAAAACAAATACATGTTTGTGTATTCCCTGCCAGGCTTGGTCATTCTGAAGAGTATAGTACATTACAACTTCATCTCTAACAAATCTCTGGAGTCGTTAGACCTCATCTGTTCCTGTGAATTGTCACTTATATCATTCATCTGACATTATCATAGATAAGCATCTTTTACACTAATCCTGATATCAAATACACTCGCTAGGCCTAAATGTCTTCCTCCAACGGTTTTGGTATCCTGGATATGGCAGGATTGAAAATAAACACAAAGTAGAAAAAAACCCAATCTGCAGCAGTGTAGACACTGAGGATAAATTGTTGAGGCCTGCAGTGGGGTTGAAGGCGCATTTAAACCAAAATGGAAGAATTCTAATGAGAAATCAATTCAGACTCAAAAGGGTAGTTTATATAAGGTCTGGTCATTGATTTTTTTGGTTTATTATTTATTATAGTGGCTCACAGCAGAAAATTGAAACTGTAAGATGTATTTAACAAAACTGGGATCTGGATACCAATCTGCAGTCCCAAATTATCAGAACTCATGGAACACTGTGGGGGTTCCAGAATAATAATTCAACTATACATCTCTGAAGGTTTAAAACACAGCTACTTTTTTCAATAGTTTTTTTCTTTTTTAAAATAAATAAATAACCTTGAATCTTTATGTTGTGCCACTATCCTGTAAAGTAATGCTGGAAACTGGCAAACTTCTATCATACACGCCTATCTATGCATAGATGTTTCTGATTGCATTTTGCTTTAATCTGATAAACTCACGATTTTATAAAATATTTGAAACCTTTGAGGTTTATTGCACGATAAACTTGACGAAAAACTCTCTGTACGTGTTCGGAGTGGTAAAATATGACCTTTGCGGTTGCTTGTTGAGGCAGCATACTTTTGAGAATAAAACAGATGTTACAACATTCTTATGTGAAGTGAACAGGTGAAATGTGAACATCTCATGGAGTCGGTGTACATCATTAATCCACGGTAAATGCCATCTGGGGTAACAGATCTTTAGAATCTTGAAACTTAATTTAAACAGGCCCAGCAATCCAGTCCAAATTATGCTAAACCAAGCATTTCATTAAAGCACATCCACCTTTGGATCGGGACACCTAACTGTCGCTGAGGTCAGTTACTTAGCAGCTAATGACTGCTGATGAGGAGAATATTGTTTAAGATGACGAGCCTCTGAGAACTAACCAACGCATCAGTGTTACAATATGTCTCTTGCATAGATTTGTACTTTTCTTTATACATGTTTAAACTACTGAACCTAGATTAACAGCCTGGTGACAGGAATAAGCTTTAAACAATTACTGATGAATGGCATTCTGTGTATGGCATATAAGCAGCTACACACTAACTACATCTTTACTGAGAAATCTAGGTTATCTGTGTTATATTTCAGCAGGCTGTCTGGGCTCTGTTTCATATTCAGTGCCCAGATCCTTTGTGTCTGGAATAATGTGCCATGCTGCTAATACAATTACCCCTCTATAGCATTCAACGGAGCTTGATCTCAAAGGAGTGAACCACTTCTCTCTGTGATTTCTCTTTATCTAAATGTTGGGAAGGGCAAGTAACAAATGCATTGAAACTTGAGTGGCAGCCAGTTATTATAAACATGTTCAAGGACAATAAATCATGATCAATAAAGGTAGCTGGGGCCAAACCCATTCACAGACCCAGGCAACAATAGCAACATGCACCACATATGAGATAAGCAGTTTGTTTTGTTAAGAGTATCCATACCCAAGGCTCGGACATTTGCTAAAATCCATTCCTGTCAGAAGAGAAGGGTGTAGCCCTTTGTTTCTGCTGCAAATCATATTATTAGTATAATTTACTTAATATATAATCTAACCACAAATACGCTCTTTTGTGGTTTTCTAACCACTTATCATAAATGTTTTTTGAGAGCAGACAGCACACAGGGCATGCTTAAAAAAACATAATACAGCTTATAATCTTACAGCTGCCTGTACATACTAACACTGTAAACTCAGGAAGCTCTAACAGAACCTATAGGGCTGTAAATGGCTACTACTGCTTATAATATTATTATTATTATTATTATTATTATTATTATTATTATTATTATTAATAATAATAATAATAATAATAATAATAATAATAATCATAATAATAACAACAACAACAACACAACTTGGCAATTATGAATAACAAAATTGTGTTAATGATTAGAAAATGTATTATTCATTTTTATACAACACTGATAAAATTAAAATACAAATGAAACTTTAACTGTGCACTTACCGTGCTGAATCCTGGAAGAGCAGCAGAATTCAGATCATGCAGTAGTACTGTACTAACATTCCATGTCGCCAACGTGTTTGCCAGAAACAGACGGTTCGGTGCTTTTACTGATTTCTTTCCCTCTGACATTCTGGATCAGAAGAGAGATTTTTTTCTCTTTGAAGGCTTCAGCCAAACATATCTGCTTCTGTTTGCTCATTACTGCCACTAAATAAACGATTCTATAAGCTTAACATGCCTGTTTCGCTTCAACCGATCGCACAAGATACATGCAAGTCCACACTTATGAGGATAAGATTTTGCAAATCAAATGTAAGCCAGTGCATAAGGCTGCGGGCGCTAATGAGACCAGGTAATATCTGTGTTAAAAGGGTAATCTAGACTAAAAAACACTATATTACTCATAATTTCTTTTTTAGAAGCTACGAATCACACAATACAAACCAGATACTATTACCAATCAAATTGACTCAGGGTTTCTATGAAATGATCAAGTCCAGGACTATGGTTCTCCGATTCAGAGGCAGCCAACATCATCTGAAATTATTCTCTAGTGGCACTAATTCAAAGATTTACACACAATTAGTTGAAATAATTCCAATCATTCTGTAAGCCTTTTTTTCCCTTTAGCCAAGGAAACAGAGCTCCTGGTACACATCACAAGGGGTTATGGAATATGCATTAAAGAGCCCTGAAGTCATATCCAAGTGCATACTGAGCCAACAATGACTACTATTTACTATTCAATACATGACAAAGGTGGTTCTACACTGTAGGTGTGCGGCGCAATGCGAGCGACTGGAGCTGATTTTGTATCTACATCAAAGGCAAACTTTCACGTGACCCTATCCGTACATACAGTATTTCCCATATATGTTATTGACAGCTAGTACAAACATGGACATTGACAGATGCAGTGCTGCTGCAATACTTCTCTTGCGTCACTCACCACACATACTAGTAATAATACCTTTGTATGAATTTAATGAACAACCATTGAGCACAGGCTACCACTGCACTTCCTGAATCCATTTCTCGTCTTCCATGTATATCGCATATTTGTGTTATGACCTGTGTCAAGTTTACTGATATTACTGACATTGCTTCTGATTGGTCCATTTCACTTTAGACCATTCTGATTGTTCCGTTTCACTCTAGTCTCCCGCGATGCGCGGGAAAAATAGAACACAGTTCTATTCCTGTGGAGTCGCTCCTTCACCCAGACTGGCCGCTCACGTTGCTTGGGGGTGGTGAAGACGCACCCATGCATTCCAGTCACTTCTAAATTATTCGCTTACATCGCTCAAGTTGCTCGCCTCCAGTGCAGAACCGCCTTAAGCATGTCAAATATGAAATTAGCTTGGAGTACTACACATCTGTTTCCAGAAGCATTATACCTTCATACCCAATTTAAAAACATTTAAAAAATGGTTTCCTTACCGAAGTCTGCAAGCTTCAATTCTCCTGTGTCGCTGATCAACAGGTTCTGAGGTTTCAGGTCCCTGTGCAGAATGTACCGCTGGTGGGTGTAGGACAATCCCCGGAGCAACTGAAATAAAAATAACTGAAAAAAAAAATAATAGAAAAGAAGAGGAACATGTTATTATATTCAAAGCCCTTTAATCAGTGGTTAAAGAAAAGGGCTTGCAACCAGGAGGTCCCCGGTTCAAATCCCACCTCAGCCAGACTCGTTTTTCGGGTGAGACGTAGTTGTAAGTGACTCTGCAGCTGATGCATAGTTCACACACCCTAGTCTCTGTAAGTCGCCTTGGATAAAGGCGTCTGCTAAATAAACAAATAATAATAATAAAATATGATGAAGACATTGAGAGAAACAGTCCTGGAATTCAACAATCCTATTAACATTCTGTAACAATTATTAACATTAACAGATGGATTGTTCCATGAAGGCAGCATTGTTTAATAAATATACTTTTAATAAAGTGAACACTGATGCAGGAATTTCAAGTGGGGAAATGTGACCACTGGAGGTAACTTTATGAGACTAGAGAACTGTTTAGAATTAGAATTACTGATCCAATATTTTTGGAAAAAGACGGTCACAACAGAGGCTCGCAGCATTCCTTCTGGGTGTTTTGGCAACCACTGAATCCCATTCCTGTGTAAAGTGACTGTTATTTTAACTTCTTACCTAGAATTCACTGGGATTCATTTTCTTTTACAGTCTAAATCCAGGTCACAGCTTAATAGGCAGAGCTGGGATATACACAGTACTGCCAGTAATTAAAAACATCTCACTTGGGGCCAACACAGTAAATGTTCTGCTACCAAACTGGTATCCTGAAGCACAACTGACTCTAGCAAATGATACATTTGGGATTTGTTGGTAGCAGACGGTTATTTTTTATTTTTTTTTGTCACCACTAGTTCAGGATGCCTCTTTGACCAATATGTTGCAATTTAATGGATGTATTCTGTTGAACTAAAATCTTAGCTGTACTTACAATTATAACTAAAACTTGAATACTGTAGTTTAATAACGCATGGCAACACATATTTTGTTTGGATAATTGAGATGGTACTGTATCGAAAAACATGAATTTGCTTTCATAATCAGGTTTCGCTGCAAATACAGTTGTTTCAGTCATTGTCATGGGATATAAACAGGACCAAGGAAGTGGGTCTATTAGTAACTAATTGTGTTTAGATAACAGTTATTTAAAATGTATACAGGAATAGTTGAGCAGTTTGTAGTAGTGGTTAGGGCTGTGGATTCTTGACCGGAGGGTTGTGGGTTCAATCCCAGGTGGGGAACACTGCTGCTGTACCCTTGAGCAAGGTACTTTACCTAGATTGCTCCAGTAAAAACCCAACTGTATAAATGGGTAATTGTATGTAAAAATAATGTGATATCTTGTAACAATTGTAAGTCGCCCTAGATAAGGGCATCTACTAAGAAATAAATAATAATAATAATTTATAAATACACAATCTTACATGCCTACTAAAATGCAAAATGTTTAAGGTACTGGGGCCTCTTGTCGGTTAGTGGCATCCTAGCATAAATGATGTTTGACATTCTGTTAACATATTCATAAAGCAATTAATGAATCAAGAGAGCCATGTTCTCCCTCAAGACTTTTATAAATCCAGTTAAGTTCTCTTCAATATTTTCCACCACATTTAACAACATCCCTCCAAAAAAAGACGAGGCATCTGGTAAGAGACTGACTTTCCCCCAGATATAATAACTGAATTAAAGCTGTCCATCTGGCTTTAGAGATCAGAGGAGCGCTTCCAGACAGATGCATATCTCCACTAATCAAAGGACAAACGGCACAGAGAAAGAGAAACGTTTGAAAACTTTCCATCACAGTAGGTGTTGAGGGTATGAGGGAATCAATAATTGCCAGTGGCATACAGGAATATGTTCAGGCTTTTTAAGCCATGTGTGGCAGGGCTGAGGCCTGCCCCTGTCAAATACAGTTTTGTTTAATTATAAATATGGTTTGGTGGGATGTGGTTTGATTTTTTTTTTTTTAAATACAAATGTGTTTCATTTGTTTAATTGTCAAATGTTGGATATGGCAGGGCTGGGAGGTTAAACGTCCCTCTCTGCCTAATTAAAAGGAATGTGCAGCAAGTGGCCAGGTGTCAATTGAAGAGTTGACAATCAATTAACCCTGGTTACCTGCCTTTAAAAAAAGGACCAGCACGTGGTTCTTTGTTTGTTCCTGTTCCTTTGTACCAAGGTGAAGATTCATGCCTGCGTGAATAGCCAGGAAGAGTGAACCGGATGGACCAACTAAGGTTCTCACCAGGTATAGCCGGGATAACTGCAGCGTTTAGGTAGGGATTCATTTAGGGACTTTTTAATCCTACCAAAGTTTATTTAGTTTATGTTAGGAAGAAGGTGCGGGACCTTCCTGTGTAGCTGGAGTAGCGCACGCCGAGCTTGGCCACCTTTTATTTTCTAGCTGTTTTAGTACAGAGTTTTTGTTTTGAATTTTGTATTATGTACACTTGTGTGTATGTCTTTCTGCACGAGGGATACCATTGCTGGTACCCTAGTGGCGGACACCGACCACTTCAACTCCTTGTAAATAATAAACCCTGGACGCCCAAGTGCCATTTGCAACTCAAACTCTCTGTCTCTCTCATCTCTCAGCGGATACCCACACAGTAACAGTACACCCGATACACCATGGTTTCAGGGTATTATACTGAAACGTGAAGAATTAATCTTGCCAGCAAGAACCTCTGCATGGGCGTACCTTTAAAAAGTTCAAATAGACAGAGAGATGAATTATGGAGCATTGTTGACTTGACATGGCTCAATTCTACTAGCAATGAGTATATTTAATTAGCATTTTCACTTTTGTTTTACATTTTCAAATATCTGAAAAAAAATTCCAATATTCCATTTCATATTATTCATTAACTTATGTGTCTTCATAGTAGATATTCATAGTATATACAACGATCATTGAAATTGTTTAACAAGATGTCTTTAGATACAAATGGAAAATATATGAGTTGGAATCAGTCTGCTCATGGTTTGGAACTCCACTATGACCACATCTGGCAGCAAACTTACTTCCAGTCTTAGAAGGAGGCACACCCTCTGTAACAAAACCAAATGACTTTCATACTTAATTTAGGGCATTGACAAACAGAACCGTGGTAATAACTTCTTCAACAAAGCGTTTTTATCTTTAAAAATGAATACCATAAGTAGTTAATTATGCAATTCTGTTAATTTTAAATATTTATATTACAAGAGCTTTGACAGAAGTGTGCACTGTGACTGACACATTATTATTTTGCTGCCAGCTTGGTAACCACAGTTTCTAAAGTGCAATATATGTAATGGATATTGGAGCTTTTGATGACAGTTTGAGATTTATTTAACATTTTAAATGTACACATATACACCAGAAAAACCTCATTAACTTGATGGCACTGCCAGCTTGTTTTTCAAGAGGGACCCAGGAAACAAAATAAACATCAATTCAGACACACGTTTCTCATTAAGTGATTACATACTATATTTTAATTTACCCAGGGAAGCTGCATTTCATATGTAGGTAACTGATTCCAGAATTCAGAGGGTCTGTACCAGCTTTATCACTGTTATTGCTTTGTTTTTAAAGTTATTAAAGGTATGGTTCCCGATTATCTTAGTACTTTGGTCAAAAAGGTCAATACTGGCTATAGTTTGTGATCTCATGATTCTGGTAGTTTGGTAGTCCCAAGGATATGAACACAAGTAGGAGAATTGGCTTTTTCTTATCGACTCCCAAAAACCTGTAACACTTTTTCTTATGGTTTAAGAATGGCATTTGATAACCTCTCATTTTTTGGTTATAAAGAGTGTATTAGGGATTTGTTTAAAACTCCTTGCCATTGCTTTTTTTGTAGTCACAAGTATCTTGGACCGCCTTGACTACTGCAACTCTCTCCTGGCCGGCCTCCCTGCTTCTGCTCCAGCTCATCCAAAACTCACTCGCCCCTTTTCCCTTCCTCGTTTCTCCCACGCAACTCTGCTGCTCCACTCCCTCCACTGGCTCCCTATCGCCGCTCGCATCCAATTCAAAACTCTTCTTTTCGCCTATCGCTGTCTTGACCTTTCTGCTCCCCCCTATCTCCAAACTATTATTTCTCCCTACACCCTCTCTCACCCCCAGCAGATTAGCTGTACCCCCCCTCTGCTCCCCTGCTCCCAGAGCCCACTCCTTCTCCACCCTTGCCCCTCAGTGGTGGAACAACCTACCCACGGATGTCAGGGCTGCTCAGTCCCTGACCACCTTCCGGCGCCTCCTCAAGACACACCTGTTCAGACAGCATCTGTAAACCTCACAACTCTCAACTATACTGGACTATATGGCACCCAATTGTATCAGTACTTGCATCACCTTGTACTTGCACTTAACTGCTCCAGACTTTGCTGTATTCTACTACCTCTTTCAATTATAATTATACTTTCTGTATCTTGTACTTGATTTTACTGTTAAAGGTAACCGTAGTCACATTTTTTGTAATTGTTCTTATCTGAAATCATTGTTATCCAGTTATTGCACTTACTACTTGCTCTTAAGGGAATTTACTTGTATAAGCAAATGTTTACTATAAGTGCTTAACTGCTCTTAGTCGAAATCTCTCTCAAACGTAATTATTTACTGTATTTTATTTTTCTTATTTGAATTTGCTCCTATTTACTACTGACTTTATTGTATCTTATACAACTGGTCTTATTTGTAATGTGATACTTTGTAATCTGATTTTAACAACTGTAAGTTGCCCTGGATCAGGCCGTCTGCTAAGAAATTAATAATTTCAGTTGGGAATTTTGACAAGCTGTAGCAGTGCAGCACAAGTGTCAGCAACAGATACGTTTTATGGAGCAGTTTCAATTCAAAACACTGCATTAGTTCATTATGTGACACACTGTAAGGAGTTATAAGCTAACTTTACATTTAACCTTAAGGAGAGGTCAAGGTCACGATCAAGGTAATTTTTCAAGAGAGCATATATAGGTTCCTAAATGTGTTGCATAGTAACCATAGCCCTATGTGCACTGTAAGGCTAGTTTTAAATGTGCCCTTAGAGAGGTCAAAGGTCATAGGCAATGTGATTTTTGGATTGAGCATATATGGGTTCCTATCTGTGTTCTATAGTAACCATTAACCTATATACACTCTGTAAGGAGTTATAAGCTAGTTTTACATTTGACTGAAGGTTTTGAAAGGTTTGTAAAGAAATGCATCAGGTGGCTACTGTATATTGGTTTATGCACAAACACCATTCTTGAAAAAGTCAATTGTACTGACACAGGGATGAAGCTTGTCAACTTTGGAGTTAATCAACTAAACCGTGTTCAAGCAGTCTTAAATTTAAGAACGAAATGTAGTTCTGGTGGCCATCTTGTTTGACAAAAGAACACCATTTTGCCTTATTAGAATTCCATTGTCCTCAGGATGACACCTATCAAGTTAGGAGTTAGTTGGTTAAACGGTTTGGAAACAGAAGCAGTTTGATGTTTGGGAGCGTTTTGGTGGCAGAAAACTGAAAGCGTGTTTGGTTGCTGATGACATATGCGAAGTTTCAGATCAATCGGTTCACCGGTTCCCAAGAAGAAAATTTTGAAAAGTTTTTCCAAAAAATGCATCAGGCCGCCATCTTGGTTGACGCAGGAGCACAATTTTTTTTGCATCTGAACTGTAATCTACACGGGATGATACCTGCCAAGTTTCATGTTGATTGATTACACCGCGTGCGAACAGGAGCAGTTTAATGTTTTGGGAGGAAAAACGACAATAAAAATAAAAATCTTTACAATAACAATAGGCTTCCCAAGCCAGCTTGGAAGCCTAATAATAAAAATAATAATAATAATAATAATAATAATAATAATAATAATAATAATAATAATAATAATAATAATAAAAGTAAGATTGGGGTCAAGCCATAAGCCAAGGTATTTAAAGGATTTTACTCTTGTTAAAGTATGCCTTTCCAGAAATTTGAGAAGTTTGAAGCACCATTATTAGTTTTTGTAACATTCAAGACCAGTTTATTTGATAAGAAAACATTGTTGCACTAATGAAAAAATGCCTTTGTCAGTCTGCGCTGAGCGGATTTAAACTACTGTTGGCACAGTACAATACTGTGTCATCAGAATACCATTGAATACTGGACTCTTCACAGACCTGGGGCAAGTCATAAATAAGAAAGTAGCATTTTTAAGATAAGTAACAGCTGGCATATACACTAGTGGTCCAACTAAATATTATTTTTGTTCTGTTAGATCTGCACCAAGCACAAGGCATATTGTGAGTTTACCGCTTCAAGTGCTGGTAGGGTTTTGAAAATGCAAATTTGCAGGATGTCAAGAAAGTAGTAAATGCAATCGATTTTTGCGGCATTGCGGTTGATGTAACATTTATAGCATTAAAAGTCCATTCCGCTGCAGGGAATTTACTTGCCCCCCTTTTTTTTTCCTTGGAGGCAATTTTCAAACAATGCTAGATATTGTATCCTTTGTGTTATTTCTGTTGAAATTCTCAAATTCTGCACTAACAAACAGCTGAAAGGTGGGGTTTTATTGTCAATTTACACAAGTAATGAATTCCTGCATGAAACTTCTTCAAATATTACTTGAATCCTTATATCTACTGTAATAGATTTGAAGGAAAATGTCATTCTGCTGCACCGCTAATTATGGTTGCTATGGAGCCATGCTAGCATTTGATTAGGATCAATCTGACATGAAAAATGAGAGTGGCAATGTAAAATTGAGTTTGCTATTCAGCAGTTACGCTGTTATGCAAAATAAGCACCTAGAGCTTGCTATGAATACCATTTTCTGTTCAGCATTAAACTATACAAGTCATTTTCTTTTTGTTGTGCATTTGTCATTGTTTCGTTGATTAAAATACACATTATATAATGTGTTATTATTATTATTATTATTATTATTATTATTATTATTATTATTATTATAGGAAACTTTCTATATTTTGATGTTTTATTTCCTCCACAAACTTTTTAACTTTTTAACATGATTGCTGCTCAGTGCTGTCAGCTACTGCTATGTAATGTTCAAACATAAACACTTCTTCCCATTGTATTAAATAGTTCACAGCAGTTCAACATATATTCTAGAAGGCTGATAGATTGATTAGACTTTCATAATACTGTGCTTAGTTCCTTGATCAAATATGTTGGCTGTATCTTTTTTATATAACTATTACTTTATTTGTCTTCTTAGGCTGCATTCACACCGGGTCCGTTTCAAACAGACTCGGTCTGGTTCGCTTTGTTTGAAAAAATGTATCAATGTGCTTGCTGTTCATACTTATCTGTGAGCAAATGGACCCAGTTTGCTTGGGTGCGAACTAAAGTTAGTTTTCTTGGTACTTTCCATTTTTTTCAGGACCGACTCCATTTGGGTTCACAATGCAGTTTTCAAGTGAACTCAGTTTGTTTATATGGTGTGTGAACCGGATGTTTACAATATCTGCAAGGCATATTGAAAGATTTTCAGCTATTGGTGTATTGCTCTGGTTTTTAATATAGCATTTTTTAGATTTTTACATATTGCTGTGGAAGAAAGCACTTGGGGAGAAACTGACAATCCTAGTTTTCACGGGGTGTCTGGTAACCCTAATGTAGTTCTGTGATGGGGTGCCCCGCCCCTAGATAGAGGGGCGCTGTATTGTTATGTTAGGTGTTTTTCATGTGTTTGTTTTTGTAAATATGATATCATGTTTGTTTATATGCGGGCGGATGAAAGCCGTCCGCTATTTAGCATTGTTTATTTTGGATTGGCAGGGAGGGGGTTAAATCCTATGTGAGAATGTGGCTAGAGCCTTAATTATGTAATTGTTCATTATTGGTTAATTGGGCTCCAGCCACAAACTACAAAAGCAAGGCTAAATCCTTTGTCTAGGGGGAGAGTAGGAATATGTTTGAAGAGACAGCACAGACAGACAGACAGACAGACAGACAGACAGAAAAAGGAAGACGATTGCTACCTTTATTGTGAGACATATAGGTACTTGTTTATGTTTACTTTGTTTTGGCCCTTGTGCCTTTTGTTTATGTTTGGAAAGTCTTTATTTTGTTGCTTTTGATTATTTAATAAATATACTGCGCAGCCACACAGTTTTGCCTGCAGTCCTGCTTCTGTGTTGTGTACTGCTTCCTGGACGCTGATGTCACCACCACTAGCCAGCCTGTCACAAGTTCCCAAATACATTTTTGTTTTTTTGCTCTACTTGTTTCCTCAGAATATGAACTAAACTATGCACAAAATGCTTGCTTCCAACTCAGGTTACCTTGTATAGTTCATTTCCTATGTGCAAAAGGACCGAGTCCAGCAGTTGTTCACACAACGTTTTGCACGCGAACCAGACTCGGTGCCTTTGCCAAATGGACCGAGACCACCTCTTTAGGTGGACTCGGTATGGTTCGTTTCCCAAGTGGACTTTGTTGTTCACACTGCACACCAAACGTACCGAACAGTACAGAGTGGGGACCAAACTCTCTAAACGGACCCAGTGTGAACACACCCTTGTCAGTTACAGAGCAGATCATGTGATTTAGAATTCCCTTATGAAGACATGGCTCAGATCACACAAAGTGGAGATGGGATTTAGATTGGATTCTGCACCTGATCTCCAGGCCTGAAAATGAAGGGGAAGTAACGGCTGCATTGAATAAAAACAGCTCATTCAGATTGTTATCTTTACTTCCATAAGCTGTGTTCCAATAAGCACTTTGCCATGAAAACTTAAAAAAACCGTAAATAACATATACATATTAAACTTGAAGATCTACAGAGACTTTATATTCAAGTTAATATCCAATTTTTGGAAGGCAGGGTGAGTATTAAATGGACTGAAAACCTGATCACATCTGTTATATCCAAACACCCATGTTTCTCATTTACCAGCCTACACTTGAAAGCATCTGCAAAAGACAATCTTAATCTGGCGTAACATTACTCTATCAGCAATACATCTGCCTTGTTCTTTGGATTGTAAATGAAAAGATAGAAACTTGTTTAACTGCAATCAAGCCCATAGCCATCTCATTAGCATATCCATTACATTTAAGAGATACTGTAGCATACCAACAACTGAATGCCAACTTCATTAACTGTGCCATATGTTAAAATGTCCCATTACAATTAGGATTACATTTCTTAGCACTTCACAGATTCCTGTGTGTAAAGGCAAGTGTGTAGATATCTAACATCAAAGTTGTTTCAATACATATGTCTTGAGCTTGTAATTACCCTCAATTTTATTTCTTTCACTTAAAACGTTATTAGATATGGGCTCTTTAAAGCTCTTCCATAGGGTTTGATATTAAAATCCAAGACAAGCAGCAAAACATATGAATCTATGTAATCAGAAACAGAAAAAAGGCAATGAATTATCTAACTGCAACACTGAACATGAGACTATCTCATGTGGTACAGTATTTGTGATTATATATATATATATATATATATATATATATATATATATATATATATATATATATATATATATATATATATCATTTTAAATTGATTGACAATTCTTGACATTAGCAATGGAAACTTATACACCCTAATAACAAACACAAGGTAAATCACCAATCTAGACCAATGTGCTGGCAGAGTATTTACATAATGAATGTAGCCTGTATGTAGGAGCTCTTCAGATTCTACAATTGTTTAGTTCTAGTTTTGAATCAGTTATATCTTAGTAAATACATTCTGCTAGTTTACTGAGCCAAGCCAATATCCAGCACATCATGGTATCTTTTGGTTCTTTTCTTGTAATTTACACAATACATGGATATAATAAAATGTAAATTATAGAACAATAAATCAAATATGTTTAAAATTGCTGATGTTTCCTCAATTATTGTGCTGTAGCTTACTTTGAGTTCAATGGGCTTTCTGCAATCTGGTCATGGGACCTACCACACCTATTGATTACTTACCAGGAATAAAGAGTTGTTGTTTTGATCAGCAAACATGAATCACTTACTTTTTAGAGGAACTTATTGCTTTTGAGCCAACTCGGCTAATTCATCCACAGCATGAAACCTGATAATGGTGTAACAGGTTGTAACAATAAAATATAAAACTACTACGACTACAACTACTACTACTACTACTACTAATAATAATAATAATAATAATAATAATAATAAACCTGACAATGGTGTAACAGGTTGTAACAATAACATATAAAACTAATAATAATAATAATAATAATAATAATAATAATAATAATAATAATAATAATAATAATAATAATAATAAACCTGTTTCGAATCATAATGGATTGCAAATTTCAATGAAAAACATCCAAAGTGGCATGGTATATTTTATTTGTGTGTGTGTGTGTCTATGCACTGCTGTTAACATCTTTGGGGAATATGAAACTGCTAGAGAGTGGTGACTGGCAGGTCCAGTCCAATCACCAGCGCTCTGGAAGAAGCCATCTACTAGTCAGGTCTGTATCCTCCACCCCACTGCTCCTACTGTGCCTTTTGTCTTGCTTGTCCTGCTATGACTGTCTCTCACATCCCTGTTCTGTCCTCCCGTCCTCGTCCTCTGCCCTCCCTCCGCTGTTGCTCCTCCAACCCCTCTAACCTCATTTCTCTGCCTCTCCCCCCCTCCCGCACACTCTCTGGTGCACTCTGGAACTGTCACTCTTCTGCTAACAAAGCTGATTTCATCTCTGCCTTTGCCTCCCACCTCTCGCTCGATTTCCTTGCTCTCACTGAAACCTGGCTGTCCCCTGATAACACTGTTACTCCTGCTGCCCTGTCCTCTCTCTACGTCCTGTCCCATACCCCGCGTCTCACCGGACGGGGAGGTGGGACGGGTCTTCTCCTCTCTCCCTCCTTACTCTTTTCTGTCCCCTCTGATCTCACCTCCCTCTCTGTCACTACCTTTGAATTTCATGCAGTCCAACTAACCTCTCCCTGTCAACTCCTGCTCATTGTTTTGTACCGCCCCCCTGGGCCTCTCACTCACTTTCTGGATGAACTCGACTATCTACTCTCCTCCCTCCCCTCTCTGTCTACCCCGACTGTCCTGTTGGGTGACTTCAACATCCATCTCTCCAACCCCAGCCACTCTGCTGGATTCCTCCCTCTCCTTCACTCCTTCGACTTCTGTCTCTCTCCGTCCCCTCCTACCCACAAAGCTGGCCGTCAACTGGACCTCACCTTCTCCAGGGCCTGCTGCCCCTCCAACCTCTCTGTCACCCCCCTGGACCTCTCTGATCACTATTTCATCTCTTTTTCTCTGTCTCTCCCCCCTCTCCCTGCTCCTCCTACCCCCACTGTCACCTCTCGCCGTAACCTCCGCTCTCTCTCCCCCTCTGTCCTTGCCTCCACTGCTCTCTCTCACCTCCCTCCTATCGACTCCTTTTCACAACTCTCCGTAGACTCTGCTACCTCCACCCTCTTCTCCTCACTCACCTCCTCCCTCGACTCCCTCTGTCCCCTCACCTCCCGACCCGCTCGCCCCTCCCCTCCCCATCCCTGGCTCTCCTCTGTGCTCCGCTCGGCAAGAATCACACTGCGATCTGCTGAAAAGAAATGGAAGAGAACCAAACTCCCTGCTGCCCTAGACCTTTACCGCACTCTTCTCTCCTCCTTCTCCTCTACTCTCTCCTCTGCTAAATGTGCTTATTTCCAATCTGTAATCCAAGCCTCCACTAACAACCCACGTAAACTATTCTCTACCTTCTCCTCCCTCCTAAACCCTCCCCCCCTCCTCCTCCCTCCTCTATCTCCCCTGACGACTTTGCCTCCTTCTTCTCTTCTAAAATCTCAGATATCCGCAAACTCTTTAACACCTCTCCCTCCCCCGCACCCCCTCCTGCTCCAACCCCTACACCCACTACATCCCCTACTAACTCGCCCTCCCTCTCCACCTTCTTGCCCCTCTCAGACTCTGACCTCTCCTCCCTGCTCCAGGGTCACAAACCCACCACGTGTGCCTTGGACCCCCTCCCCACTCACCTCTTTCAAGCTGCTGCTCCTGCTCTACTCCCCTTCATCTCCTCCCTCCTCAACACCTCTCTACTTTCTGGCATCTTCCCCTCTGCCTTCAAAAAAGCCTCTATCACTCCCCTCCTCAAAAAACCTACCCTCGACCCCACCTCCCTCCAGAGCTACCGTCCTGTCTCCCTCCTACCCTTCCTCTCCAAAACCCTCGAGCGGACTGTACACCGCCAGCTCTCTGCTTTCCTGTCCAACCACTCTCTGCTTGACCCTCTCCAATCTGGCTTCCGCTCTGCTCACTCCACTGAAACCGCCCTTCTCTCTGTCACCAACTCACTTAAGTGTGCCCGAGCTGCCTCTCTCTCCTCTGTCCTAATTCTCCTCGACCTCTCTGCTGCCTTTGACACTGTTGATCACTCTATTCTACTATCATCTCTTGCTGACCTGGGGATCTCTGGCACTGCTCTGGCCTGGTTCTCCTCCTACCTCTCCAACCGCACTTACCAGGTAACCTGGCGTGGAGCAACCTCCACACCTCACCCTCTCTTGACTGGAGTCCCCCAAGGGTCAGTCTTGGGTCCTCTCCTGTTCTCTCTCTACACCCGCTCCCTGGGCCCCCTCATCGCATCCTATGGTTTCTCATACCATTTCTATGCTGATGATGCTCAGATTTTCCTCTCCTTCCCCACCTCTGACTCCACCATCTCCTCCCGTATCTCTACCTGTCTGTCTGCTATTTCCTCCTGGATGCACTCGCATCACCTCAAACTCAACCTCTCTAAATCTGACCTCCTTTTCTTTCCCTCCTCCTCCCCCTCCTCTGATCTCTCTATCTCTGTTCCTCTGGAATCTACCACACTCTCTCCCTCTTCCTCAGCTAAAAACCTTGGAGTCACCCTGGACCCCTGCCTCTCTTATTCCCAGCACATCTCCACTCTGGCACGCACTTGCAGATTCTTCCTGAGCAACATCCGAAGAATCCGACCCTTCCTCACCAACTATGCTACCCAGCTCCTGGTCCAGGCCCTGGTACTCTCCCGCCTAGACTACTGCAACTCCCTCCTGGCTGGCCTCCCTGCGTCCGCCACCCGTCCGCTCCAGCTCATCCAGAACTCTGCTGCTCGCCTGGTGTTCTCTCTACCTCGCTTCGCCCACGCTACTCCACTACTCCGCTCGCTCCACTGGCTCCCGATCACCGCTCGCATCCAGTTCAAGACTCTTGTACTAGCCTACAGATGCCTTGATCAGACTGCACCCAGCTACCTCCAGACCCTCATCTCTCCCTACACCCCCACTCGACCTCTCCGCTCCGCCTGCACTAGAAGACTGGCTCTACCTCCGCTACGCTCCCCTGCCTCCCGAGCCCGCTCCTTCTCCACCCTTGCTCCGCAGTGGTGGAACGACCTTCCTACAGATGTCAGGACTGCCCAGTCCCTGACCACATTCCGGCGCCTCCTTAAGACTCACCTCTTCAAACAGCACCTGTAGAACTCCTCTGTTGTATCCTGGGACACTATCACCCTTCATTTAAATATGCTTTATTTTGCTCTTATCTGCCCCCTATTTTACTGCATTTAATCCTGTACCTCAGAATATTGTAATCTCCCAAGTGTTTAATCTGTAGTATTTTGTACTTAATCATATCCTGATGTAACTATCACTACTTAATCATATCCTGATGTAACTTTCACTATTATCTGCTGTATTATTGAATTGTGGTTTGTCACACTTGAGAATTATTGTATTTCTTATTCTTATTGTATGACTTATATTGTAACACTTGAATGTATTTGTATTTGCTTGCGATTGTAAGTCGCCCTGGATAAGGGCGTCTGCTAAGAAATAAATAATAATAATAATAATTCATGGTACACAACTCATGTGATGCTCTTATCTGACACGCTATCAGATTGATATGTCACGTGCTGAAATGCTCCATTTATATTAGTTCAGACTAATATCTTCATTTGAAAAAAAAAGAGAGGTCATGATCATTCTTCCTCAATTGAAGGATAATACTAACGTTTGCCAATCCTTGGCAAAGGATCCGTATAAAACTGTGTTTGCTCTAAAAGACTTGTTACGTCATTTTTATTACTGATTACTCAGCCCAGTATGTTTTGAAAATAACACAACAGACAAAATGTATCACTTATGCACTGAAGCAAGTTTGTCTACTGTATACGACTAAAATTAACACACTGTATAGAGGGTATAAAAACAATTCTTCATTGTAATGTATTGTTCTTTTTAACCATAATAGGGCAATGGCTTCCACGGTTTCCAGTATGCGCTGTGCAACTTTATATTATGAGGATGAGGGCAATTTTCACTGACTTATCTACAGTATCTGATTCTTCAAACACTGGTAAGATTTGGGGGATAATTACTGTACTGTATTACTGTTGAAAACATCGAGCAAGTTGTGGTCTAAATAAAATAAAACCATTCAGGGGAGAATTTACGTAAGCGAAAAATTATGTTTGGCCATGAAAAATACATTATGAGGAGCTTCCAACCTTCCAACCACTTTACTTTATGAGATATACAGAACCAGACTTGGCTTCTAAAATTAGAACAATTTGCATTTGTAATGTTTTAAGTTAAATCTTGACAGGTTTGCTTCTTTTTAAAAAAAAAATGGAAATGCTTTTTCTGGCCTAAAGTCAATGGAAACTAAACTACATCTTATAGCACATTGTTAAAATCATTATATATTTTTTCTTAAGAAATCTTGATTAGTTTGAGACCAACTGGGATAAGACATTTGCAGTTCTCTCTGCCTACTCCTTGACTTCTTGTTTTTTAAATGGGCTGCAGAGCAGTTAGACAGCCTGCACTTTTCCCAGCTCCAGTACTCCCATAATGTCCAGTCTTATTTCAGCACTACATGCATGTATGGCTCATGTTTGACACACAGTGCACAAGCTGTTTATTCTCTCCTTTTATCTCACTGCAGACTGATGACAACAGCTTTACTTGTTGAATAGATTTCTTTTTAAACCAGGCATATTAATAATGGGGTTTTGAATGGTTAAGATTTTTAATATATGTTAACTAGAACAAACTATTCAAAAATCTCCTGCAAGTGCTCCCTGTTTAGCCTCAATGCCTGACAGCTTTTCTACTCTTATTCTCTCCAACTCTGAACTAATTGCATGTTGTTTCCTGGAAAATATGTTTTCTTTTTGCATTCTATTCTGTGTGTACAAATGAGTTAAGTGTTATGTACAATGGCAACCATGCATTAAATGAGTGGTTAACATGCAAACTCAGACATTTAGACAAACACAGCTTTATTAGACATATACTGTTGTATACATACTGTGTACAAAGTTGTACTGAATGCAGTCAAGACTTTATAATCTGAAAGTGTTAACCATCTAACCATCTAATGCCTGGAGGATATACATATTATCAGAAAACAATTCCGTTCCATCAGCCAATCAGTTTCCAGCTCTTTAGGGCTTCTACCAAACAGTAAATACCCATTGGAACGTTACAGCTTTTTTATCTTGACTTGCTGTATTCAATGCTCAGTTCACATCTATTGGACAGCAAATATTAACAAAGACACAAATGGTACAAATGTATTTCATTATCCACTAAAACCAGCCAATCAGTATTCTGAACCAACAAAAGAAACCAGTTATGTCGAATTAGCCAATCACTGACTGTCAGGTCGACTGGAGCTCAGCATCTTTCAACAACAACAAACTGAGATACAGACAATTTAATAATACTGCTCCATTCAGATATCTCACTGTTCAGATAAACTATAAGCAACTCTGACAATTAAATTCTATTAGTTTTTTTCTCTAATTATGCATGTTATAATTTCTGGACTATTTTCTTTAAACTTTTCTCAGCGGGTGGCAGGGTACCCAAAAAATCATTACAAGTTAAAGGTCAATTTAGGTTTTAAAGTGTTTTCTGAAGAAAATAATAAGAACAACCATGTCTAACAGGAATATTGCCCTCTCGATGAAGGCTATACTGTGTGGTAGTTGGCCTCACCTTCGGCTCGGGACGCATAACTCCAGTCACGATCAACTACCACAAGGTAGAGTCTTCATCAACGGGCCCTATCGCCCGAACACGATGGAAGGAGAGAAATGTTTCCATTTCCTTTGTTATCAAAATACTGTTTTCACTATTGAGTCACGTTTACAGTTTCACATAACACTGTTCAACTAACTTAGAGGAAAAACATTTGCTTTCTGTCTTAGTTCAATATAACTTCCCTTCGAGTCACAATAAAACCAGAAATAAAGCAATTTCCTTCTGCCCGACAATTTCTTCATTCCCATTTTTAGGTCAGTGGTTCCTATTGCATTTTGTTGACACTGCTGTAACTCAGCCCTGCTTTGTTCACAGTTTAGAAAGTCACATTTCTTTCGTTTTTAATGCCTACTGATTTTTTCCATTGGGAACTAGATGTAAAAGAAAGCATGGAGTAGTTAAGCAAGCTTGTTTTTTTTAAGTCTGTGGAAAGCTTGTGGGCATAAAGAAAGATAATATGATTAGACTGGGTCATTGAAAGGGCACACATCTAGACAGAACAGAAATACTGACAGCAGTTGTGCTAGTTTTCTCAAAGGTGTCTGAATGCTTTTTAGAGGCATTAACTCTCTGAAGGCCCAGTCTTAGCAATCTTTTTTCTCCTCATAAACCACTTCACCCCATACTGTAAAATAAATGCATAATACGTTTTTCTTTTAACTAAAGTCCTTACTAACCTTTCATTTTTAAATATTGATTATGAAAGAAAAAAGTCAAACCACCTTTCATGATCTTCCTTTAATAGATGCTTTTCGAATTTGTAATTTTCAAAGCGTTCACCCCTGTCCACGGCAGTTCAAACAACACTGAAAATGTGAACTTCAAGTGCTTAAAGAACCTGGCTTGTATTAATGACCTATAACGATTTCCTATTCTCCACATACAGAGGAACTTAGACAACAGTAAACAATTTAAAAATATGCCCAGTTTAAAAAAAAAAGTGCTGCCTAAATAGCACTTTTAAATCTAAATCTAAAGTGTTTTTTTTTTTATTCCAAACTATTCTGCCATGATACTGTAAAACAATACTACAAATCCCTTGTAAGAAAAAGGTAGCTAAAATTATATAACTCAAGTGCTTGGCATTCTGGGCCCAGTCTTTTTGAATCTCCTCCAGTTTTCCTCTTCCTGAGACTGCAATCAAAATACATTTATTGTCCTCTGCAGACGGAGAGCTAGTTGATTCATAATTAGGCTGGAAGCTTCCCATTGGAACCACAACTATTCTGAAGGATGGCTTTGTTTTCTAGCAATCTGGACACTTCTGTCTCATGGTGAGGACAGGATATTATCACTTTGCATTCAGTAAATCTACAGCGCTGCAAGTGCAAAGATAAGGTTATTCGCTTCCAGGATTCTGTTAGTGACTGGCCTTTCACAAAACAGACACCAATTTATATTTCTGCCAAGCCTGTGAAAAATAGTCATTTGTGAACATTTGTCTTATACTACATCTGAAGTAAACACGTTTAATGTGAACATTTATTGAAATGTTAGTCTCAAAATCAAATAGTACCTACTTAATACAGTAAAAAAAAGAGCAAAGTTGGCTCATGACATGAGTCACTACACACTTGTAGGAATCAAAGTCTATTCATCTTCCAAAAAAATCTATGTTCAATGTTATACTAGTGATGGGGATTACCCAGTGAACTTAAAGAAGACAAATGATGCACTGCATGTAGAACTGCACCTGCCACAAAACGTACGTTCCACACTGCCTGAAAACAAGACACACACCCGTACATGCTGCCTTCAATCTGCCTCTTTTTATCACCTACCTTCACATTGTCTGGATTAAGACCTCCGGGGTGCTTGTCCATGTACTGGCATAAATCAGTGTGCTGGAAGAAATCAAAAAGGAAAAGTATGCATCAAGTCTTTGAAAGTGCATCAGTATCCAGGGAGGCTTACAATTGTTACAAGATATCACATTATTTTATTTTTACACTATTTTTTTTACATACAATTACCCATTTATACAGTTGGGTTTTTACTGGAGCAATCTAGATAAAATACCTTGCTCAAGTGTACAGCAGCAGTGTCCCCCACTTGGGATTGAACCCACGACCCTCCGGTCAAGAGTCCAGAGCCCTAACCACTACTCCACACTGCTGCCCTATATTCCTGTCAGTATTCCTGTCAGGTTGAGAGGTGTTATCTTTCCTAGACCTCTGTACTCTGCATTATAGGAAAAGCTACATTTAAACAGTATTTATATTTACTACATTTGTTCTTTTGTTAATTGTGTTGTAATAAACTTGAGGGGGGTGATTTCACACTACTAATGCAGAGGTGCCTGGTAAAACTACTGAACCATGTCAGAGTTACTGCACAAGAAAACACATTTTGCTGCATATTTGAATTTATTCCCTAATCAGAACTGCACCATTTGGTCCTTGTTATCACACAATCTGTAGGTTGTACTGCGTTTATTTGTAGTACATTTTAGTGGATTTTAATTCTACAACAAAGATCCTAAAATTCTCCTAAAATTCAATGGCTTGTGCCTATCGCTGCACTTGATCTTATTAGCAAGCAAAATTACAGTCTGAGAGAGAATGTCTTAATTATACACTTGAAAAAACCATTATAACCTTTGAAAGCAAGCAATCATCCTGGTTTTCAGAATAAACAATGGAACAAATTGAATACAACGGTTTCTGTGGCGACATACATTGAAAGAAAAGGTATAGCCTGATAACATCTCCACAGCATGGCCAAGACCGATTTCGCAGGTGCAAGTTTGAGCAGTAAAAAAACTGACATCAACACAAGTGTAAAAAAGCACAAAGCACTTATGACTTATTTATTCACTATGGTTTATTTTTATAATTAATGCACAATTTATAAAATATATAGGACCTCCCCTGGCTCCATTATAAATGGATCATTGTTTTATGTCCTCCTTGTTTGTTTTGCTTGTTATAGCATTAAAAGTATTTACAGACAGTTAGCCTATAATTTATGATGTACTGTATATATTGTAAACAAAACAGACAAAAATAGCAGACAAACTTGCTTCATGTGTGTTCCTTTCTCCACTATTTCAAACCTCTATATGTGCTAGTATTGCATAACTCTGCTAACTGGTTGTCAAGACTTCTGAATCAAGAAGACACATTTCCCATTACGTAATACCAGCAATGTGAAAAGAACCATTTGAAACAAAACTGTACTGTCTGGCTTCTGGCACAGAACAGTATCATAGATCAGACAGACTGGAAAAGCAACACTGCTATCTTCACTATAGGACAGCAAGGACACATTTGCAAAAATTCTTAATGTTCCATCAACACCACTAACTAAAATGTTTTCCCCACTCCAGCAAGCTGACCAAACTCTCCAGTGACAACTAAATACCACATTTGCATTACTTCCCTGGTTTCCCCTGATTGACTGTTCTTTTAGTCCCATACAAAGTATAATTCACAGAAAAATGTCAATGGCGGCGTTTACATGCACAAGTCATGACAGTTTTCCTCACAACCTGTTTGCCGTACTTTTCAGGAAATGCGTTGCTATGCAGTTCTGATTTAGGAAAAAAAAAATCGGCCATACCAGTGCAGATTACTCAATTCATAGTGATTTACGGGAGGGGATATTTAAATGTCCGTGTCTGCTTACTAAGTAGGAAAAGAACGACTCTGAGTATCGTGAGGAGAGCTTCATGCATTGTCATGAAGATAAAAACATTTAACAAGATAAATGAATTCACATGCTGTCGTGCACAGTTTTGAATTACGCCGTGCACTAGCTACTTGTTTGTCTGGTTACCTTTCCAACACACACACACACACACACACACACAATTGTATAAAATATGTTTTGTTTTGTACGGTTTTTCTGCTGGAGATTACGTTAGATTAAGTCAGAAGAACTGGATCTTGACTGCTGAAACCTCGCGAGCCACATTGCTGTTTCAAGATGTGTTCGTGTTACAACGTCACACAGTCATGACTGTAGAGTCGATTTTCAAGTGCATGTAAACCAAGCCAGTGTTAAACAACTGGAAATAAATGGCACCTTAGCATCTCTTAAATTGCCAAATTATTGTTGTTTATTTATAGCTTTGAAGCAGTTTTTGTTTGCGTAAGTAAATGGTCTAATAGAGCAAAAGATATTAGTAAATAAACTAAAATGTCTATTTACATATTGCAGTTTGTTTTATTTCATCGTTGAACCATCAAATTAATTTTCACTAATTTATTTAATTTCCATTCACTTCATTAGCTTCCACATATTTATAAAGACGTTTTGTTAACGAGTAATGATTATTTTTCTTTGGGCCAGGACAACTTATGGCACCATGCTTATTATTCTACAATTAGGCTTTTCAGCAAAACGTTACTGTTGCAAATT